>NC_072489.1:24114500-24426750 GCF_027574615.1 Eptesicus fuscus
GACGTCACTGGTTGGATTCCCGGTCAGGGCACATGCTTGATCCTGTGATGTTTCTTTCTCATTGATGTTTCTATCTGTCTATTCCTCTTCCTTCCTCTCTCTCTAAAAATCAATAAAAACATTTTAAAAAATGTAAATTGAAAAGTTTAAATGTTCAGTATGCTGGGAATGTCAGGGAACATATTTGTTCTTGCTCTGATAACAAGTACTAATACTTATTGAATATCTACCATGTGCACGATGCTGGATTATGGACATGATGTGTGCAAATGCATTTAATCCTATGGAGTATGTTATAGCCAAGAATGGTAGAGCTGATATTTTAGTTCAGGCAATCTGTCTTTAGTCCTGATCTTAAACACAAATTAAGAAAAGTTGGAAAAGTGGCATTTCCCTCAATCTGTAACAATCATGTTTCAAAAGGTAAGGCATGGGCATTAGATATGAATGTAATATTATTTAGTAATCTCATATTATTATAACCTTAATAATTGCCAACTAACCTTTAAATTTTGTCTGTAAAGTTAAAGTAAGTTGATTTTAATGAAAAATCCTCTCATACCATCACAGAATGCTAGAGCTATGCAAAAGAGTTTGGAGATTAACAGATCAGATCCTTTATCTTGAGAGACAGAAACTGAGGTCCATAATCAGTAAGAGGCTGACTCAATGTCATTCAGCTGGTTAATATAACACACACTAGTTATAAATTCCAGGTTTCGAAATGATAGCCCAATGATATTTCTTTCTATCTTACTTTCCTCTTCCACACACACACACACACACACACACACACACACACACACACACAATTTATATATTATGTTTTAAATGTACAATAAATATGAGGTACCACGTTTGGTGTGCTTTAGTTGAACGATATAATCTTTACAACAGTTTTAAAAAGGTAAATATCATAACCTTTTTAAGACAAGGACACTGAAGCTCAGATGGATTATGTTCCCCAGGACCACAAAACTACTAGCTGGCATCCCGGTCTGATTCCAAAGCCAGTGCTCTTCCCTGCAATGGTCTGCCCCAAGGTCTGGAGAGAAAGTGCTCAAGCCCACAGGGAGCTCTGGTTACAGAGGAGGTTCCTGGTGTCTGCCACCGGAGGTTCACGTTGAGATAACTGTCTGATTTTTCTTTAGGCTCTGGACCAGCTGGCTGTTCCACTGGGTTAGAAAGAATGTAAGAAAATTCTATTTCCTGGTGTAGAAAAGGTTTCCAAGTTTGGGTAGATCCTGCGATTGGTCTTTTGTGTCCTCATAATATAATCGAGGGAAAGGAAAACATTCAGTGCAAAGATAAAGAGAAACTGAGGAGCAAAAGGACAAAATAGAATAATGATGCTTTCCTTACCTGACAAGGGTGCGTTCTAATATGCTAATGGTTCAATGGCTCAAGAAATACATTTCCTGACACCTGACAAATACATTTCCATGATCTTTCCTCTCTCACGTTTTTGCTTCCTTTCTTTTACCACACACTTTAAATTCTGTAGCTTCTGGCATCACAAGCCTAACCCTCTCTCCAGTTAGGGAGCTCTCTTAAGTCTTCAGTGTCTCTCTCCTGTACAACCATCTCATACAACAAGGGAGAGAAATTTCCAAAGCAAAGCCATTGCTTCCTGTTACAATCTATCAGTTCTTCCTCAAATTCCTTGAAAACAGGCCTCAGCTTAAATTTCCAGCTTTTTCTCTCCCCAGTCCCTCAAGTCCTCTGTAACTAATCCGGGCTTTCCCCTCCTCTGTGCTTTGGCTCACAGTGATGCCTTTATCTGGAATCCTTTTCTGTTTAATCTTTGGCTGTCTAAATTCGGTCTGTCCTTTAAGGCCCATCTCAAATGTAATCTCCCTTGCTTTTTCTGATTCTCCAACAAGATATAACTCCTTCATTCTCTATCCGACATAACACAGGGTATAACTCATAGGACTTGACATTCTGATCCATATTGCAGGTATAGTGTACCTGAACTGTCAGTTCCATTAAGATCAACTCTGTGTTACTAACCTTTGTGTTATATATAAGTAGCATCTAGAAAAGGCATTCATATTTGTAGTCAACGATAAAAAACAAAAATATTATTTGAGTAATTCAAATGAAATCAATTGTACTTCACTTCTTTCCCCTCTCTTTTGAATCAGTTAAAGAACTGGTCAAGGGAACCCAGAGAGTTTTTTGGTGTTTTTTTTTTTAAGGTACAGTTTCTTAATGGGGCACATGATTTTCTGGGTGCAGACACAACATTTGATAGACATCACTAGGTCAAAAAAGGTATGCTTGTATTATGTAAATGACACTCAAAGAGAGACCCAAAAGGGCTAAAAAAACAACCTGACAACAATCTGTGATATGCTTTTATTTCTCGAGTTTTAGTTTTGTACAGATGAACACAGGAAGCTGTCAAGTTTTAAAACTAGAAACTGTACCGAGGAAGGACAAAGTGCATTTAAGACAATCAACTGACAAAATTTCAATGCTATTGCAAATCGGGTTGAATACGGCTCCTAAGCTATTAATCCACACCCAAAGAAAATGTAGCTTTCTCCCTAGTTAGAAACAAAATTACATATCTGGTAATGTTTTCTCCCACATTCTAAAGCTAATCAGAGAAGCCAGCGCCTCACGAAAACATCTCATAAAGATCAGGAGATAATTCCTCCTACAGAGATCATGAATAATAAATCCGCGGGTTCCTGGCTGTAACGACAACATTGTTGTTTACTTTGTAACTTTTTTTTGAGGAGGAGAGGGGTAAAATGGAAAGGATGGGAGGAAATCAAATTTACACTGTAGCCCAACAAAATAACTTCACAGTATAAACACAACTCAAGCAGATTTTTTTTTAAGTGGACCTGTCGCACTTGGTAAGAACACAATAAAATGAACCGATCATCTGAACAAAGGCAACAGCCTCTCAATCACTTCGCAAGGATTTCCGCCCAAACCACCCAATTCTAGAATCGGGGAGAGCAGGCGGGTGTCCCCATTCCACACTGAGCTCCTTTCTCGGTTCACTGTAAATCCTGGGGCGACTGGGACCCTAGTCCCCGGGAAGTGAGCTGGGAGCGCTCTCGGGGTTTTTAGACAAATCTCTCCTCCTACCACACGTGACCGAGTGGCCATCAGCCGCGGAGAGAGACGCCGCCACGCACCAGCCTCGGGATACAAAGACCCGGTGCCGCCGGCGCATCCTCCGAGGACCGCGGGGCCGGCCGCGCTCAGCGTCTGCGGAGCTTGCGTAGGGGCCGCCGCAAGGCGCGCCGCTCCCGGGCCGCAGGGCGGTGCCGCGCAGCGCGGGCAGACGGGGAGGGAGCGCGGAGCGCGCGCCGCCAGCCCTGCGCGCTTGCTCATCCAGCTCCGCGGGAGCAGGGCCGCCAAGCCGCACGCGATCCCGGCCGCAGCCGCCCGCGACCCGGCCGCAGCCGCCGGACCCTCGTCCGCCGCAGGGAGCCTCGCAGCGACGTGGACTAGGGTGAGGAGGCCGAGGCCCCCAGCCCCGGGCAGGCCGAGGCCGGGCCAGCCCACACCCGCCTAGGCCCGGGCCTGCCCTTCCCCGACCGGCCCCTTGGTTCTCCCACACCTCCCCCGGGCCTTGCGTGGGCTACGGGGGCGCCGTGAGCAGCACTTACACCACGGCTCGGGAGATCATCCAGGACACCATCTTCCCGGAGGCAAGGACCCCACCTCCAGGGCGGGTGGGCGCCGAGCGCGGCGGACCAGGCGGCCAACGGCAGGCCGCGCGCTCGCCGGCTCCTCGCGCTTCCCGGGGCCGCGCTGGTGCCCTCGGGAGCTGGGCCGATGTGTGTGGATGTGTGTGTGTGCGCGTGTGTGCGCGCGCGGCGGCCCGAGTCGCGAGGCGGTCGATCCCTCGCCCGTCCCCGCCCGCCGGCCGACCGATCCTCCGCGGAGCCAGCCGGCCCCGCCCCTGCGCTCAGCTGATAGGCGGCGGCGGCGGCGGCGGCGCGTTGGCGGAGGCCAGGTCTGGGCGGCGGAGCCCGAGGTTTGGGTAGGTGGGTGCGCGAGCGAGGGGGACCCTGGCCCGAGGTGAACGGTCTGGCGGCCGGGACCCTGCGCTCGGAAACCTCCCCCCTCCCCCTCTTCCTCCGCAAGTCCCTGGGACGTCCACCCGGCGTGGAGGCGAGGAGTGGGCAGGAGGCTGAGAAAGGGGGCTTTGGAGGTCGGGGTGGTCCGTGCGTGTGCGAAAACACAAAGTAGCAAAAGTAGCAGGAACTCCCGTGTCACGTGGACTCGCCTGGACCAGGCCGTGGATTCCGAAGAGGCCAGATTTGGCGGCGTTATTTAGCCACATCCGGTGTCCTCCCTGTTCCCTGAGTCCCAGCGCCCTGGGCCACTGGAAAGTGCTGCATTTTAAGGGAAAAGGAGGGCGGATACCTGCACTGGCCTTAGGGTGTTCCAGGATTCTCTGGTGCGTGGTGCAATGCAGGGAGGGGCAGAGGAGGAAAGCATGGGATTTCCTGTTTGCAGCAGTGGGTGTAGTATTTATTGATAACGCTCTCCAGGGCCTCTTAGGGCACCTTTCCATCCCCAAATCTGCAAAGCCAGTTTTACCGACACTCGTGTGAGCCTGCCAGATATTCAAAGTAAAGGCTGGGCCTAGGACTACTGACCTGTTCTGCTGTTTTCAGTTGTCTGTTTTTTTTTTTGGGGGGGGGGGGGTGTTGGATTACTGGGTACACTTCGCAGTTCTTACAGATAGCATAATTCAGGAGGTAGAATTTTAAAGCTTTTTTTGGTGGCGGTACCAAATTGAGAAAATGACCTAAAAGTTTAGTCGTGTCTTTTTTTTTTTTATTCTCAGTCAAGATAGGGAAAGATAATTCTAATGTTTAGATGGTACAAAGAATAATGGATGACATGTGGGCCTCGAGTCTTTAATTCAAGTCCAAGAAAATATAATAGCTTATTTTGTGGCCATACTGTAATTTACTCTTTTTGTTCCTCAGTTTCCCCATAGTAAAAAGAGGCTAATAATACCGTAGCCTACCTCTTGCCTTTTAGGGGTGACATGAAGCAATGCTAAATAACATGTTTAGGAAGTTCTCAGAGTTGCTTGGAAGAAAATCAAAGACACATAAGATTAAGATTATCCTGAGTTCTTTTAAATTCCCAGGGGTTCAATAGATTTAGTAATATTTTGATTATTTAAGAAATGAGCTCAGAAGCTGTTTTATACTCTTAAGTTGGGTTCTTTTTGTTTACTCATATTAAGAATGTATTTTAATTTGAGGAGTCTTGCTAATGAAAATTTGTGTTTGTTCAGAATCTTATTTTTGGCCATTAGCATTATTTGGGGATCAGGTGTGCCACATAAGCACCAGTTTTCTGAAAAATCTTGCGCAATAAAAACTCAAAATCATTTGAATGGCATTCAAATCCCTCCATGAACAGGTCCTGAAATTTTTTTATAGCTTTAATTTTATTGTCTTCTCAACTGCTAATATACCTTTCCTTAGCTCTCTTCTCGGAGCCAAGTTGTTTTTTCATGCTCAGTGATTTTTTTTTTACTTTAATGATTTTCTCCCCATTCTCTGTCAGAATCCTCCCCCAACCCCCACCCCCAGTGTTCTATGCAGTGGCGATGGCCTTGATTTTCCTCAGTAAGAATTATTCATATTTTTTCTAGGCTCCCATAATTTATTACTTGAGTTTCTATTTAATGCCTGTGCCAATCTGCTTTATATTATGGCTATGTTTTACTGATGTCTAATCTACTGGATGGTAAAATGTTTGAGGACAGGTATAGTATATTAGATATCTTTGTGTTTTCCCAGTGTCTAGAATAGGGTAATTGCCCAATAAAAGTTTGAATAATATTAGTTACTCTCTGAAGTATCACAACTTGACAAAATTTCAGCCATGTACAGTGTAAGTCTCTTAAAGATCTAAGTCTTTCCTGTCTTCTTAATTTGGGGTCATCATTCTGAATATAAATTATTTCACTGCATCGTAATATAGTAATGCGTACCAAGTTGTTATGTTGTTGAGTTGACCTCTACACCCCAAAAAGCCTAGGTAGTGTTTATTCCCTTTTGATACATTGGGAACTGAGGTTTAGATAGCTCACTGCCAGTGACCTCATATCTCATAGGAAACAGAACTGAAACTGTAGTCCATGCTTCCTGTGCGTTCTTTACATTATACTCTGAATAGAGGCCCAGTACACGAAATTTCGTGCACGGGTAGGGTCCCTAGTGGCTGCCGGCTGCTGGCTGGGGACTTCCTTCCCCGGCTGCCAGCTGCTGGCTGGGGTCTTCATTCTGCGCTACCTCCTGGTGGTCAGCACATGTCATAGCAAACGATCGAACTCCCAAGGGGACACTTTGCATATTAGGTTTTTATATATATATGGATAGGTGAATTGTGCCAAGGCAGTGGGTCCAGTTGGGGAGTGCC
Source organism: Eptesicus fuscus (assembly GCF_027574615.1). Taxonomy (NCBI): domain Eukaryota; kingdom Metazoa; phylum Chordata; class Mammalia; order Chiroptera; family Vespertilionidae; genus Eptesicus; species Eptesicus fuscus. Next base: position 24,120,921 of record NC_072489.1, read on the forward strand.
CTCTAGGGGGACGTTGGGAGACATTTTTGTTGTTATTGTTGGAACGACAGGGGCTAATCAATAGCGTTTAGTGGGCAGGTTTCAGGGATGCTATAGTTTTTTGCAGTGTGTGAGCTATCCTGAACAAAGAATGTCACAATGTGTCCTGCATGGTTTAGGAATATCCTGCCTGACATCTGTGTACTATTTGTAATTATGTGAACTTAGAGCCTCCATTTTACATATAAACTCATGGTTTTAACTGAGACTGAATTTTCCATTGTTTATTTCCACATGCAACCCATGTGAAAGGAAGATTTATTTTCTTCACAAGTTGACCAACAGTTGACAGTTTTGAAAAATTGCATCACAAACAACTTTGCATTTATAGCTGTCACGTGTAGCTACTAATTACATTTATGTCTTCTAGTTCAGTTTTGTTTCAGGATTAATATTGAAATACATATTATCTTATAAATTATTTCCATTTCCCTTTTCCATTTATATTTTATTTAGGGTATACGGATTTTTTTTTTTTGAAGTCCATAGGAATATTGTTATTAATTTCATGTCAGGGTGACAAAGCAGAAGTTGGAAAATATTTTTTGGAAGGGGGAAATCAAGTCTGATGTGATTGAGTATTGTTGGTCTAAACTAAGAGTAATTTCATCTGAGGAGGAACCTCTCATGAAAAGTGCTTAGATTTTAATAGTGGGTGTTTCTAATCTTTGTATATTTGGGCTGTGCCTTGAGTAGTTGAGATTACTCGTAGGTGGCCATTAAATTAGTGCTTCATGGTGCAAGGCTAGACTCTAGAGACAATGGAACAAAAGGAAATACATTACCAGCTGCTCAGAAGCTTTTAAAGTGTGGTCTCATTGGCGTACTTGAGATCATTTCCTGTATTCAAGATAAAAATTATTTGTTTAAATACTAAACTTCTCATATACCACTAGTATTCATTTGTTGTGTTATGAAGTGCTTCCTTCATTGTGTTCTGCAAAGATGATTTTCATTGGGTATTGAGTTGAATCATGGTGGGAGATAGCAAGCATATTTAGGGCAAAAGGAGACATATTTCTACTACCAGTAACAATCTGTCTCCTGTTAAATGGGGATGATAATGTTATGTAAATTAAATGCCAAGGGTTTTAAAACCTAAAGTAATTAGACCATATTAAGAGAATTGCTTTCTTTTTTACATCTTCATTTAACAGTGTTCCTGGGGGAGTATGTGGAATATGCATCTTCTACATGTTAAAGGAGTTCATTTGTTAGGAAAAGAAAAGAGTGTGAAAGTACCTAGATGAGTAGGTAGTGAGAGCAGAATTACAGGGCACAGAGATAGTATCTAATCTAGTAATTATTAATGAGTATGTTAATGAGACTAGATACTGGGTCACCTTCCCATTTTTAGTGGAGGAGTATTTTCAAGTGCTTGAAAGTATTTTTATTGAGAAAAGGCTAAAATTACTAAACGAGTCTGCCTATAATAGTTGTTTAGAAACTAGTGTGAGGGAGGGGATCTTAAAGAGAATGACTTATAAGACAAAACCTGTTCTTTTTCCACCTGCTGCTAGATGAATATTTCTTCTGTCTTGGCCAGTCAGCATTATGGTATTGTGGTTACCACAGAGGTCACATTTGGCATCTGACATTGAAATCAAATTATAAAAGAAACTAGAGGCCCAGTGCACGAATTTGTGCACCAGTGGGGTCCCTCGGCCTAGTTTGTGGGATCGGGCTGAAACCTGCTCTCCAACATCCTCTGAGGGGGTCCCAGATTGTGAGAGGGCGCAGGCCAGGCCGAGGGACCCTACTGGTGCACGATCAGGGTGGGGAGGGATGCGGGAGGTTGGCCAGCCAGAGAGGGACTACTGGAGGGCTCCAGGGCACGTCCAGCCTGTCTCGCTCAGTCCGGATCGACCAGACCCTAGCAATAAGCCAACCTACCAGTTGGAGCTTTTGCCTCCTGGTAGTCAGTGCTCGTCATAGCGACTGGTCGACTGTCTGCCCCCTGGTGGTCAGTGCATGTCATAGCGATCAGTTGAGTGGCCTTAGCATATCATTAGCATATTACGCTTTGATTGGTTGAACCGATGACCAGACATTTAGCATATTAGACTTTTATTATATAGAATAGTTTTGAAGATATAACAATCAGACTGCAGAGAATAGAAAGATTAAATTCTGACTTAAGTATTTTACTACAGATATTAATAGAAAAATATAGTTACTAGCCAACAATGAAGAAAGCAAAATTCATCTGTGATGGCTGGATCTATGGAACACACATAGTAAGGAATCCAAGCATATCTGAGGTTCTTATAGATTTGAGGTAGTAGCTTTACTTGCAACAATTAAGAGCTTTTTCCACCTTCAGGGTAAAAAAAAAAATGGTTTTGTGTTTGATTATATTAAATGGCAGAAATATCTAGTTCAAGACATATTTGAAACATTTGCACTATTCATTTAAAGTAGACCAGATTAGTTCCCAGTTTTAAAATTTAGGTAGATCTATAATTTCAGGTATTATGGGGTTACAGTCTAATTTGCAGAAAGCTGCAATTTTATGTTTTTGAGCGTTAATTCAAAGCACATGGAATAAAATTTAAAAGGGTAAACAATGAAGTTTGTTGTCTTTTATTGCCTGTCTTCAGTTATCCAGTTCTCTTCAGAGGCTATCTGTATAAACCACTGTATTTTTTGGTTAGTTTGTTTGTTTTGCCAGAGTAATGTCTAGAAACAGATTCAAATATAGGTATTTAGTCTAAGACAGGGGTCGGCAAACTCATTAGTCAACAGAGCCAAATATCAACAGTACAATGATTGAAATTTCTTTTGAGAGCCAAATTTTTTAAACTTAAACGTCTTCTAACGCCACTTCTTCAAAATAGACTCGCCCAGGCCGTGGTATTTTGTGGAAGAGCCACACTCAAGGGGCCAAAGAGCCGCATGTGGCTCGCGAGCTGCAGTTTGCCAACCACAGGCCTAAACTAAATAGGGAAAGGAAAATACTCAATACCATCCAGCTCTAGCACTCCACTTGGAGGAAGGGAAAAACCCAGTTTGAGCCACTCTTGCCATATATGTAGGGTAAGGGAAATACATAATTCTAACCTCCCCCAGCTATCCTGTTTCATGGAAGGGAAGTGGGGAGGTGGGGACTGAAATATTGGTGAAGCTCACAGTCTAGAGAGGTACAGGGTCACTGAAAGACTGAGACCTAATCATAGAACTCTAGAACGCCCCATTCCCCCACCATACCACTACATTACTAAAGACCTATTTGCCACAGTTCCCCTTATCCAGTGCATCATGTCTACCTTTCAACAACAGCAACAAAAATTACAAGGCATACTGAAAGGCAAAAAATACAGTTTAAAGAGAATAAGCAATCATCAGAGTCAGGTATGGAAGGAATGTTGGAATTGTTAAAGCAGGAATTAAAACAACAACAACCATAATGGTATTAATAAGTTTAGCATTTTAGTGGAAAAAGTAGGCAACATACAAAAAATAGATGGATATTGTAAGCAGAGAGGTATAAATTGAAAGAAAGAATACAAAAAGTTAGAGATCAAAAAGTATAACAGGCCCTGGGTGGTATTGCTCAGTGTTAAGAGTATTGGCCCTCACACCGAAGGGTCAAGCCTTAGATTTCTGGTCAAAGGCATGTATCTGGATTGCAGGTTTGATCTCAGGCCTCGGTCAGGGTGCATGTGGGGTGCAACCAATCTGTGTGTCTCTCTCACCTACAAATATCTTTCTCTTCCTTTCTCTCTCTCTCTCTCTCTCTCTCTCTCTCTCTCTCTCTCTCTCTCTCTTGCTCTTCTCACTTTCTCCCTCCACTCCCATCTTCCTCCCTTCCTTCCACACTCTAAAAAAGTCAATGGAGCCCTGTAGTGAACCCCTTTCATGTCCTGTGTGGTTCAGGGGTCAGGTTCAGGGTTCGGGCTCTGGAGGAGGCCACATACAAATGAAAGAGACTAGAAAATATTAATTTGGAAATATTGGGGGCCAGGTGGGAGCCCAACTCAAGGGTAAGGACTCCGCCTCGCTCTGGCCTTGGTATCCCTTTTATTAAGACTATGGGATACACCCATAGCCTTTAGGCAGGCAATTCCAATAATAGCCAATCAGCAAGAATTTACATAAGACTAAAAGATGGAAGTTACTTTAGCTACCATTGTCTCAACTAAACTGTGGGTGGTTGGCTCTGACCTTTCAGAGCTTCAAGGTTGACCAGTCTTCCCGGTTTCTGGTCCACACCTCTCTGCTAGTGAGGACAATGGTCGGCTTCCAACAGAGCCCTAGCTGGTTTGGCTCAGTGGGTAGAGCATCAGCCTGTTGACTGAAGGGTCCCAGGTTCGATTTCGGTCAAGGGCACATGGCCAGGTTGCAGCTAGATCCCCAGTAGGGGGCATGCAGGAGGCAGCCGATCAATGATTCTCATCATCGATGTTTCTATCTCTCCCTCTCCCTTTTTCTCTGAAATCAATAAAAATATACATATTTCTAAGAAGCATTGGGAAAAAATATTCTCGGGTGAGGATTAACAACAACAAACAGAAATGAAGTATACCTCTGACAGGCCCATTACTGGACTTGACAAGGCTCAGGAAAGAACCCCTGAACTTATGAATGTGACAGTAGGATATTCCAAAACTGAAAAGCAAAGAGGAAAAAAAACACACGCAAAAAACGGGGGCAGAGTATCCAAAACATGGGACAACTACAAAAGACATATGGTGCATGTAATGTGAATGCCAAAAGAAGAAGAAAGAAAAGAGAAGCAATATTTGAGTCAATAATGACAGAATATTCTCAGATTAATGTTAGACACCAAACCACAAATCTAGAAAGCCTCACCAAACAGGATATATGTAAAAACAAAACAAAAACTAAAAAACAAAAAAAAAACTACACCTAAACATAATGCATTCAAACTTCAAAAAATTGATTAAAAGAAAAAATTCTTGGAAAAAGCCATAGGAAAAAATCCCGCCTTACCTGTAGAGGAACAAAGATGAGGATTACAGTAGACTTTTCCTCAAACACCATGCAAGCAAAAAGAGTAGAGTAAAATAAAGTATTCAGAGAGGGAAAAAACATACCAATGTAGAATTCTGTAACCTGTGAAATTATCCTTCAAAGGTGAAGGAGAAATAAAGACTTCTCAGACAAACAAAAATTGAGGGAATTTATTGCCAGTAGACCTGCATTGCTGTGTTAAAAGAAGTACGTCAAAGAGAAGGAAAATTTTACACATCAGAAACTGATTTACATAAAAGAAGAGCATTGAAGAAGATATAAGTGAAGGTAAAATAAAAACTTGTTCTTCTTGTTCTTAGTTGCTCTAATAGAAGACAGTTCAGAACGATAGTAGCAATGTATTTGTGTGTATGTGTGTATGCATACATATACATATGTATACGTGAAATGGATGAAAGCAATGATATGTGATGGAAAGGAAGAATTAGGAATATTTTGTACTTATAAGGTACTTTGCACTACCTGAGTAGCAGTGTAGTGTTATTTGAAAATGGATTTAGATTACTTGTAATTGTGTATTACAAACTCTAGGACACCACAAAAAAAAAAAAGTATAATTGATATGTTAAAAGGGGGGAGAAAATTGAATCACAGTATGCTCAATTGAAATCACAAAAGCCCTGGCGGTGTGGCTCAGTTGATTGGGCATCATCTCATATACTGAAAGGTTGCCAGTTAGATTCCTGGTCAGGGCACATTCCTGGTAGTGGGCTCTATCCCCTGGAGGGTATGCAGGAGGTAGTCGATGGAAGTTTCTCTCTCCCTCTTTCTTCCTCTCTCTTTAAAAATCAATAAAATATTTTTTAAAAGATGCAAAAAGCAAAGTCTACAAAAGGCAGAAAAAATGTGGAAAACAATAATAGGGACAATAAGCAGAAAACAGTATGGTAGCAAATATGGTAGGTGTTAATCCAGCTACATCAATAATCATCTCAGTAGACTAAATATATAAATTAAAAGACAGATTATCAGGGAGGATTAAAAAACTAGATTTTACCATATTTTGTCTACAAGAAACCTACTTTAAAAACATACAGATTAGCCAAAACCGGTTTGGCAAAGTGGATAGAGCGTCAGCCTGCGGACTGAAAGGTCCCAGGTTCGATTCCTGTCAAGGGCATGTACCTTGTTTGCAGGCACATCCCCAGTAGGGGGTGTGCAGGAGGCAGCTCATCGATGTTTCTAACTCTCTATCCCTCTCCCTTCCTCTCTGTAAAAAAATCAATAAAATATATATTAAAAAAAAACATACAGATTAAACATAAAGGAACAGAGGAAGATATATGCTAGCACTAATCAAAAGAAAGTGGAAATGGCTATATTAATTTCAGACAGCAGATTTGTGAGCAAGGAAAGTTTCTAGGGATAAAGAGGGCATTACATATGATAAAGGGGTCAATACTCCAAGAAGGCATAACAATCCTTAATGTAGAAATAGGGGAATCTTGCTATTATTAGAGACTAACAGTCATCTCAGAATTTAGACAGATCCAGCAGGCAGAAAATCAGTAAGGACATAGTTGAACTCAACGGCACTTTCAGTCAGCTAGATATAATTGACATAATCTATAGACTACACATTCTTCTCAATCTCACTTGGACCATTCATTCACCAATATAGACTACACATTCTTCTCAATCTCACTTGGACCATTCATTCACCAATATAGACCTCTTTCTGGGTCATAAAACACCCCTTATCAAATATAAAGGAGCAAAAATCATAACATCTGTTCTCAGACCATGGTGGATTAAACTAGGAATCAATAACAGAAAAAGAGTTGGAAAATTCTCAAATACTTGGAGGTTAAAAGGCATACTTCTAAAAAGCACATGGGTCAAAGAAGAAATCTCAAGAGGGATGGAAAAAATGGTTTGAACTAAATGAAAATGGAAATATAACTTAATAACTTTAGTGGGATACAATTAAAGCAGTGCTTAGAAGGAAATTTATAGCATCCAATTCATATATTAGAAAATAAAGATCTAAAATCAGTCATTTAAGTTTCTGTTTGAGGAAACTAGAAAAAACAAATTAAGTCAAGTAAGCAGGAGAAAAATAATAAGAATTAGAGCAGAAATAAATTGAAGATAGGAAATGAATAGAGAAAAATCAACAAATTCAAAACATGGTTCTTTGACAAGATCAATAAACAGTCTAGGAAGGCTAAAAGAGAGAAGGAACAAATTGCTAATATCAGTTAATGAAAGAGAGGACATCACCATAGATTCAATAGATGTTAAAAGTATAATAAAGGAGTATTATGACCACCCCTATGCCCACAAATTTGATAACCTAGATGAAATGGGTCACTTCCTTGAAAATCACAAGAAGAAATAGACAATCTGAATATGAGTAGCCTATGTCTATATCTATCTATATAGATATAAAAGAAATGGAGTCAGTTATCTTTAAAACAGAAAGCACAATGCCCAGATGGGTTCATTGGTAAATTCTACCAAACACTTAAAGAATAAATAATACCATTCCCCTACAATCTCTTCCAGAAGACAGAAGCAGAGGGAATATTTCCATATCATTCTATGAAATCAGCATTACTCTGGTAACAAAAGAAAACTACAGACCAATATCGTGAACATAGATAAAAAAAACCTCAACAAAGTATTAGTCAGTTGAATCCAACAATGTATAAAAATAATTATTTACCATGACAAAGTGGGATTTATCCCAGGTAGGCAAGGTTGGTTAGCATCTGAAAATAAGTTAATGTAATTCATCACATTAATAGTCTAAAGGAGAAAAATTACTTGATCATATCAATAGGTGCAGAAAAAACATTTAACAAAATCCAGCACCCATTCTCTGTCTCTGTCTCTCTCTCTCTCTTTCTCTCTCTCTCTCTCACACACACACACACACACACACACACACACACACACCCTCAGTAAATGAGAAATAGAGGGGGGGGCCTTCCTCACCTTGATAAAGAACATTTACAAAGCATACAGCTAACATTATACTTAATGAAAAACTGGAAGCGTTTCCACTAAGATCAGGAATAAGGCAAGGATGTCCCACCATTGCTCTTTTGCTTTTTTTTTTTTAAAAAAAAAATGTTTTCATTGATTTCAGAGAGAGGAAAGGGGAAGGATGAAAGAGCATCATCAATTGGTTGCCTCCTGGACGCCCCCTACTGGGGATGGAGCCTGAAACCCAGGCATGTACCCTGATTGAGAATGGAACTGGGACCTCCTGGTTCATGGGTTGATGCTCAGCTGCTGAGCCACACTGGCCAAGCCCACTATTGCTGATTGAAAAGGAAGAAATAAAACTTACTTTGTTCACAGTTTTCTTTCTATATGATCATCTATATAGAACATCCTAAAGAATCAACAAGAATATTCCTGGATTATAAATAATACAATAGCAAGTTGCAGGACACAAAGTTAATATACAAATGTTAATTTTTTTCTGTATATAATCAGAAAACAAGTAGAATTTGAAATTGAAAGCACCATATTTTAGTGTCCCCCCAAATGAGTTACTTAGGTATAAACTTAACAAAACATGTATAAGATCTATATGATGGAAACTATAAAATTCTGATGACAGAATGAAAGAACTAAATCAATGGAGCGTTATTCCATGCTCATGGCTGGGAAGACTCAATATTGTCAAAAGGTCATTTTTTTTCAATTTGATCTGTAGATTCAGTAAAATACGAATCAAAATCCCAGCAAGTAATTTTGTGGATATTGACAAACTGATTCTAAGGTTTATATACTGAGGCACAAGATGCAAAATAGCCAATTCATATTGAAGAAACAGAACAAAGTCAGAGAACTGACACTACCTGACTTCAAGACTTAATATAAAGCTACTTTAGTCAAGACCATGTGGTATTGGTGAAAGCACAGACAAATGCTAGTGGATCAGTATAATAGAATAGAAAGCCCAGAAATAAATCCATTTAAGTAGAGTTAACTGACTTTAGACACAAAGGAGCAATGATAATACATTAGAGCAAAGTTAGTCTTGTCAACAGATAGTGTTGGTACTACTGGATATCTACATGCAAATAAATAAATCTAGATATAGACCTTATTTCCTTCCCAAAATTAACTAAAAATGTATCATAAACTTAAATGTAAAATGCAGGACTCTAATAAAACTCCTAGAAGAGAACATAGAAGAAAACCTAGGTGACCTTGAGTATGGTGATGAATTTTAGGTACACCACAAAAGGCATTATCCATGAAATAAATAATTGATAAAGCTGGACTTTATTAAAATTAAAAAATCTGCTCTGTGGAAGACACTATCAAGAGAATAAGATATGCCACAGATTGAGAGAAAATATTTGCAAAAGACATCTGATAAAAAATGGTCCAAAATATGCAGGGAACTTTTAAAACAATTAGGAAAAAAAAAACCTGATTTAAAAAATGGGCAAAAGTCCTGAAGATATACAGATGGCACACATATCAAAAGATGTTCAACATCACATATTAGGGAATTGCAAATTAAAATGAGATACACTTATTAAAATGGCCCAAATTTGCCTGGCCAGTGTTGCTCAGTGGTTGAGCATCAACCCATAAACCAAAAGGTTGCTGGTTCGATTCCGGGTTAGGTCACATGCCTGGGTTGCAGGCTTGATCCCCAGTGGGAGTGTGCAGGAGGCAACTGGTCGATGTTGCTCTCTCATTGATGTTTCTATCTCTCTGTACCTCTCCCTTCCTCTCTCTCAAATCAATGAAAAGAAACAAACATATATTTTTTTTAAAGGCCAAAATCCGCCGAAACCGGTTTGGCTCAGTGGATAGAGCGTCGGCCTGCGGACTGAAGGGTCCCAGGTTCGATTCCGGTCAAGGGCATGTACCTTGGTTGCGGGCACATCCCCAGTGGGGGGTGTGCAGGAGGCAGCTGATCGATGTTTCTCTCTCATCGATGTTTCTAACTCTCTGTCCCTCTCTCTTCCTCTCTGTAAAAAATCAATAAAATATATTTAAAGGCCAAAATCCAAAACAGTAACATCACTAAATGCTGGCATAGATGTGGAGCAACAGGATCTCTTATTCATTGCTGGTGAAAATGCAGAATGATCTAACAGATCCAGCATTCACACTCCTTGGTATTTAGCTAAAGGAGTTGAAGAGTCATGTCCACCCAAAAACCTGCATATGGATGTTTATAGCAGCTTTATTCATAGCTGCACAAACTTGGAGACAATCAAGATTCTTCAGCAGGTGAATAGATAAATAAACTGGTATACTGAGATAATGGAATATTAATCTGGGTCAAAGAGAAACGAGCTATCAGGCCATGAGAAGCCTGGAGGAAACTTGAATGCATATTACTAGATGAAAGAAGCCAATCTGAAGAGGTTGTATACTGTATGAGTACAACTATATGACATCCTGGAAATAGAACTACGTAGACAGTAGAAAAATTTGTGGTTGCCAAGGGTTAGGGGTGAGGGAGGGGATGAAGAGGTAGAACACAGAGGATTTTTAGGGCAGTGAAGTTACTACATTGATATAAACATGTCATTGTATATTCAAACCCATTGAATGTACAGTACCAAGAGTGAATGCTATAATTAATTCATGGGCTTTGGGTGATAATGATATGTCAATGTAGGGTTATCAATTGTAACAAATGTACCACTGGTGGGGGCGGTTGTATGTGTGGCGACAGAAGGTATATGGGAACTCTCCTTTCCTCTTGATTCATCTGTAAACCTAAAACTGATCTAAAAAAAAAAAAAATGAAGTTATTGAGGTGTATCCTCTGTTTAGTTCCAATAAACTTTTATTAAAAATTTTTAAATTAAGTTTATTAATGAAAAAATAAATCTCAGAAAAATGCACAAAGGCAATTTACAAAAGTAGTACAAGTGGCAGGACATACTATTCCTAACTAGAGCTAACACATGGTCCAAATTCAGAACTGGATCTTGTTCGAGAAGCATAGTTCAGCACCAAAAGTTATTAAAAAGGAATTCCATTTGTTCTTAATGAGCATTAAAAGGAATTTAATTCATAACCAGATTAATAATTATTATAAGGTCTTTTCTCCTCATTTCTCCTACTGCCTGGGAGCTTCTCGCAGCTCAGACTCTTAAAGCTTTTTCCTCAAATCCCAGTTAACAAGGTTGCCCTCCCCCTAACATTCCTTACTGTTTCCTTTGTCACATTGATCAACTTAGTATCAGTAAGTCATTCCTTATTAGGAAAGGAAAAATAAGTGGAGGGAGGAAGGCTGTGGACATTCACATGTTAATAAATTTTCCCATGTCACTAAGAAATATTCAGGCCCCTTGACATCAAATCTTTGTCTCTTAAGAGCTATATTATTTTGCATAGGTTGCTTAGCTCTAGACTTAGTTTTCCCATCTGCAAAATGAGTATACTAATAGTACCTACTTCAGGAAGTTATTTTGAGAATCACATGAAATAAGCATTGGCATATAGCTTGATACATAGTACGACCTCAATGATTATTAACCATTATTCTATTTTTATAAATGTTACTGCTATTTAGAGCTATGCAGCTCATATTCCTGAAATTGTATTTCAGATTTTGGATTCAAAGTTTGATCTTTTTATCACCAAGTATTGATTCCCTCTTCTTTAACCCCAAGAAAGATAGAGTTGAGCAAAGAATTTATTATATTGGCAATTGTAGGTAGAGAGAGAATCGAAGAGCTGGCAAGTTTTTAAAGCCTCTGTCCTAAACAACAACAACAACAATAAACACAGCTGCTTTCCATTCACTGAGCACAGGATGAGAGGAAACAGACTTCAACTTTTAGTCGTGAGTGGATTACTGAGGTGCCATAATGAGCTGCTGCTGATGTTTTAGAAGTCACCTTATGATGGAATAGTAAGTGTGCCATGCCAGCACAGCCAAGGATTCGGCGAGACTGAGGGAGGGCCGGTGAAGGATGAAGAAAAGACAGACAAAGAGAATAAGCTGGGTCTAGGTGGATCTTCTGTGCCTGGCTGAGGCCACAGAACAGATCCAGACTGTAAGCTGATGTTTTATTTTATAGTCAGAGGTAAACAAGGTAATTTACAATGTTCTTATAAGTTTCACTTGTTTTGGCAGCACTTGCTGCCCCTCCCACAGCCCATTAGCTACCCAGGAAAGATCTAGGGAGCAGTCACAAGATCAAGCTTAATTATGCTTAGATGGCTGTGCCCTCCAAGCTGGGACTTGTTTGCAACTTTGCCAGCAGGTCAGTCCGAGGCTTAACCCTATAACCGCTCCCTACAAGTAAGGAGATAGAAAGAATAAAATTGGCAAATTTGGTGAAAAATAATTCTGACCTTAAGTGTCTTTCATGCATTCCATTAAATTGCAACACATTTTATAATTGGAACTAGAGGCCTGGTGCATGAAATTCGTGTACGGAGTGGGGGGTGGTACCCTCAGCCCAGCCTGCACCCTCTCCAATCCGGGATCCCTCTCACAATCCGGGACCACTGGCTCCTAACTGCTCACCTGCCTGCCTGCCTGCCTGCCTGATCGCCCCTAACTGCCCCCCCTGCTGGCCTGGTCGCCCTCAACTGCCCCCCCTGCCGGTCTGGTCACCCCTTACTGCCCCCCCTGCCGGCCTGGTTGCCCCCAACAGCCCCCCCTGTGGGCCTGGTTGTCCCATGCAGCCTGCTGCTTGGTCATTTGGTCACCCCTCGCTAACCCCCCTGCTGGCCTGGTCGCCCCACGCAACCTGTTCGATCATCCGTTCGGTTGTGATGGTCACTTAGGCTTTTATTATAGATAATATAAAAATTTATGTCTGTAAATGAATAAAGTATGTTTTCTAGGTAGCCATTGGCATGTTTTGTTGTTGTTTTTTTACCAGGGGAAGAATAACTGAAATATTATAAACTCTATCCATAGCATCCAATAAGGTGACATTGAAGTGAGCTGATAATATGGGCATTCATGTGTCCTGATGAATTTACAGTGTTTAGCAGGTCCACGAGTCCAGAAACTGAGTTCAAGCTCTGACCCTTCCTCTTATTGACTGGGAATCTTGAGCAAGTTGCTCAGTTTTTGATTCTTTCCATCTTCATCAATATACTACTTATGTCTCAGGCCTTGCAACATTTTTTATTTTTTATTCATGGAAATTTTGGATATATACAAAAGCAGAGAGTAGTAAAGAATCCCCATGTATTCAACAACTAATTTCAACAATTATGAATGCATGACCAACATTGATTCATCATTACCCTCACTGACACCCCCCTGCCTAAGATTATTTTGAAGCAAATTGTATAACTTAATCTCTGAATATGTTAATATATCTCTCTAGAAGATAGGCCTAGCCTCCCTCCCTCCCTTCCTTCCTTGGTACCATTATCCTTTCCTTCCCAAAGAATCAAAACAAAATCATAACCTTTTAATATTATCAACTATCCAGTATCCATATTTCTTCAATTACTGTGTATATTTTTTTCCATTGTGGAAAAAATAGTTTGCTTCTTTTGAGATAAAAATAATGTCTGTGCAGTGTTCTGTCTCTTAAATTCTTTTAATCTGTAAGTTTTTCTTTTCTCCACCTCCCCCCTATTCCCTGTACTTTTTTTGTTGAAAAAGTTTGGGTTATTTATTCTAGCGTTTCCCTTAGTCTTGATTTTGTTAATGGCATACCAGTGGTATCATTTAACATGTCCCTCTGCCCCTGCATTTCCTACAAATTGGTAGTTAGATTTAGAGGCTTGATCAAATTCAGATTTGAGTTTTTTGGCAAAACTACCTCATAAGTTGTATTGTATATAGGCACATAATGTCTCTTAGCCATTGATGGTCATTGCATAAATCCATTAAGTCATCAGGAGTTGCAAAATGGTGGTATTCTTATTTCATTTCTTTCTGATATCTAATAACCAGAATATTTTAAAAGAGAGATATTTCCCTTTGTCAGTTATTTATTACCCTAAGGTAAAGTTTGAATAGGAAAGGAAGGATAAATGCTCAGATATTTACTTTCATTTATCAATTTTGAAACTAATGAGTTGATTTCTTAGGATCCTCTATGGATGATGAAATCTAGTATTTTTATGAATTCAAAAATTTAAAAATATTTGATGTTTTAGTCCATTAGTTTACTTATTGATGTTCATATTGGCTCTTCAAGTTGACATGACCTTAGTAGTCCTGGATTGCTTCTTTTTTTTTGGTATGATACGACATCCCAGGATCATCCTGTAAATGTCCTGACCCAGACCTGGCATCAGCCGTTTGCTCAAAAAATCTTGGTATTTAGAACTACAATCTGGGTGCTATTCGTACTCATTGTTACTTAATTTTTCAGTGAACAGATAAAAAAAACCAGGTTTTTAATTATTTGTTTTTAATGCATAGACACTGTACTTGGCACTTGGAGAAGCAGATAAAAAACATGGTCTTGACTTTGTTAATAATTAAATCACAGTGATATAAATGCTAAAATATTTGGCTTTGGTATGAAAGCTCTTAGGAGGCTGATCCTACATGGAGTGGGAAGGGGGGGCATCAAGTAATAGCACTTTACCTCAGCTTTGAGGAATAAAGTGAAGAGAAAGTACTTTTGAGGGTGAGCCTTTGTCTTTGCAACAGAGACCTGACCAGTATGAACCTCAATTTCCTCTTTTATAAATATTTTACTTTTCTTCAAGTTTTCTCTTTACTCATAATATGGTATACTCTTGAGCATTTGTCCATGTATTTTGATAGGACAAGATTCCTTGAAGGGAAATTGCTGAGTTCAGGAGTACATACATTTTAAACTTTGTTATATATACTGCCAAATTGCTCTTAGAAAAGGTTATAACAATTTACAACGTTTACTAACAGGAGACTTGTGCTCATTTCTTCACACCCCCAACAGTAAAATCTTATTTTTTAAAATTTATTTCAGAGAGGGAGAGAGAGAATAATTGACTGGCTGCCTCCTGCAGGCTCCCTCCTGAGGATTGAGCCCACAATCCAGACATGTGCCCTGACCCAGAATTGAACCGTGATCTCCTGGTTCATATAGGTCGATGCTCAACCACTGAGCCATACCAGCTGGGCAAAGCTAAATTATCTTTTACTTGGTATCACATTGTTTTGGTTCTTAAACAGAATATCAAAGGAACTAAAATATGTTTGCTTCTGAAAAGTATGGACTTACTATGATGACATTTTAAATTTAAAATATTTTTAGCACTTTTGGAACCTAGAAACTGATTTTATAATGGAGCTTTATAATCCTTTAATGTGGGTCAGTAATTTTCCATACAGTAGGTCCTCGGGTTATGTCGGAGATCCGTTCCTATTGCGCGACTTAACGCGATTTTCACTGAAAGTCGAAACCAACCTACATAAGCACCTACGTCACTCACATGGAGCACATACACAGCAGTAATGAAGTGAAACAGTAAAAAAAAATTAAAAGAAAGATAACAATTCCTGACCTTTACCTGTGGTAAATAAATAATAAAAAACATAAAGCACATATATACATACGTTGAAATGACGGAACTTTTTTTTAATTATAAATACTGTAAATGGGAGATGGCGACGTAACCTGAGGACTGTCTGTATTTTGAAAAAAAGTTCAAAGTCAGGATACCCAGAAATCATATACCCGGCTTTCTTACCAGTTATAGGAGGAAAAAACTTCCTGACTTCTCATTTCTCTCACATTCTCTCTCTCTCTCTCTCTCTCTCTCTCTTGAAATGTGAACTAGACATCTGGATTAGAAAGAAAACATCCCTAATGTAGTTTGGAAGCCTTCTAATATTAACAGCCTTTTTTACCTTTATATGTCTTTATTACTTCCTTTCGTAGTGGTCACGTGTGTGGTCTATGAAAATAGCTAGCCCATAAATTAATTTATGTGTGAGAGCAGAACATTTATGTTCTCTTCTTTAGGTGCTGTTGACTTTATTACTTAAAAAATCTGTACTTTCGGAAAGTAGAACTTTGTTTCTACTTAAAAATAGCCTGTGATTCTTACATAGGTGTCAATCTAGATTTTATTTAAAATTTTCTTCTGTAAATACATAATTTTACTAGCTCCCCATGCCCAGAGAATTTTCTTGAATTATGGATGGTGTTGAAAAAAAGAAGATAAGGGAAATAATAAAGAAGAGAAAGAAATTGAAAGAAAGAAATCCAGACAATTTTAAAATCATTTCCCTCCTCCCCTCTACACAGATACTTAAACAGAAAGCAAACACTTTTATCTGACGCATCCCTTAAAATGTTACTGTTACCTAGCATCATATTTTAGTCAGGATCTCACAGTTAAAACAATGTGGAGACTTTAGTTAATATTGGGCAAAACTGTGGTGGGTTATTTGTCTGAATGATTTTCGATTGCTTTGATCCCTCCCCACCCCCTATGCACCATCCCAGTTTGGACTTGCCATTTTGAGCTTGGTGTATAAAAGTATAAATTTTTTTCTTGTATTTTTAATGATTATTTGTATTTTACTAATTAACTTTTTAAAATGATCTTTTAATTCTATAATATAGAAGAAAACTTCCCTTCTCTTTATTAATTTTGTCAGACTTCTGTTCATATCAGAAGGAAACTTTTTATTTGAAGATTCAGCTTGTCTTTCAAAGAAAAGGTGTAATTACTCTATGTATTATTTAAAAATAAACTCTCTATAAGGGCGAGGAATTTCTTCTAGGTTGCATTTTCTTTTTCTTTTAGTTTTCTTTTAGAATGAATTCTCTTTTGTGGTAACAAATAGCTGTTTCTGAAGTTGGCAAGAAAACTTCCTCTTGGGACTCCCATAGAAGTGTTGTGGCAGCTATCTGATTCAACTGCTTAGAAAGCTCTCTGAAAGTTTCCTTATTTGTCTGGAAAGAGTCTGGAGCCCAAACCTGCTTTTTCCCCTGAGGAGGATTGTAGCTCTAAGCTGATGTGGGAACAACTATGAAAGATTCTGTGGTGACAGTGTGAAATGGGGCATAAATTTAAATTTTGTACTCCAAAGCAAATTTTCAGACACAGTAAAGAAGGGGCTCTTTATGGAACAGATAGGCTTGGGCAGTTTTTATATTCATATCCACCTTTTTAGGAAACCAAGAGAAAGGAAAGAAAAGGAAGTTCTTCTTTTCTCATTTTTTTAATTTTAAACAGTCCACAACTAATATGACTGCTGTATGAACCACTATGCAAGAAAAAGGAGGATAGGGAATGGAGATGCAGATCTTCTTATAAAAAGTAAAATCGTAGGTCTTTGTATAATATTTTAGTGAATACTAATTACCGTATGTTAGAATATTATAAATAAATATCAAAGTGCATCCTGAAATTATTTTGAATCAGATTGAGTGGAGTGGACGAAAGGGTCAGTAATGAAAAATAATGGTGTGGGAGGTTAAGGTGGTGATGAAAAAGAGGAGCTGTAATCGGCCCTAACCGGTTTGGCTCAGTGGATAGAGCGTCGGCCTGCGGACTGAAGGGTCCCAGGTTCGATTCCGGTCAAGAGCATGTACCTTGGTTGCGGCACATCCAGTGGGAGGTGTGCAGGAGGCAGCTGATCGATGTTTCTCTCTCATCGATGTTTCTAACTCTCTATCCCTCTCCCTTCCTCTCTGTAAAAAATCAATAAAATATATTAAAAAAAAAAAAAAAAGAGGAGCTGTAATCGTGAAGCAAAATGAGAAAGGTAAGAGAAATGATAGAAGTGGAGTAGTTAAGAAAAAGAATGGCTCCAATTTTCTCCATCTAATGAATAAATTCTTCTTTGCCAACTTTTGGGCTTCCCTGTAGATCATAGGGCGAGGTAATTTACCAACTCAGTGTCTCAGTTTTCTTAATTCTAGGGTTGATAAACTAGTACTTTATCTGTAAATCCCTCAGTATGGGTGCCTTGCAGGTGATAAGTGCTCTCAGTAAATGTTAGCTGTTATTATTACCATCACTATTGTTATTTTTTTAAAAAAAATCTTTATTGTTGAAAGTATTACATAGGTCCTCCTTTTCCTCCCATAAACCTCTTCCAGCCCACTCGCATCCTCCCTCTGCCCCATAGTCTGGGATTGAGCCCACAACCCCGGCAATAGTTCTGGGTGGAAACCAACTATTTACTAGTATTAAAAACTTAAAAATTTCAGCTCTGAACTTCCTTAAATTCATAAGTATTATTGGTTGTTTCAGAAAAGACATTACTTATTTGGCTTTAGTTTCTTTCAGTTTGATCTTTGTTCATTTTGGTTGGATTGTTCATGGTTACTCAAAATTACAGTATTAATCATATAGGTGGGTTTTTTTTAACTTTTAAAATTTCACTTTGTGAAAAGGTATGAAGAGGTGAAAACTGAAAAACAGAATAGGAGAATAGTAAGAGGGAAAATCAGTAGGACAGAGAAATGAAAAATATAAAAAAGATGATACAAAAATGTTTTAAATCAAACAGAATAAACATCTTTCTCTTTCTTTTGCCTAGTGTGAGTCTGTTTTGGGTATTTTATCAGAGAAGTAGTTAAGTAAAGTGGAATATTCAGCTAATGTTTTTTAGTACTTCTAAGGCAGTTTTCTTCTTAGGAGTTTTTATTTTTCATGTTATTATTTAAGATTTTTCAAAATTACTTTTGAGACCAGGCCATTGAAAACACTTTGGAAAATTGATTTTATTAATTTCCTTTGAATTTAACCTTACTCTTAGGAAAGAATTAGACTTCAGGTACAAATAAAAAGAGACTAATGCATTTGTCTCTTATTGACTTTTCAATTGAATAGGATGCTTTATATGGTAAACTAGACTTATAATTGGTGGTTTTTAAAAATGGCTTTTGTAATGGGTATATTTTTATATAAATGTTAATTAATTTTCTTATTTGCTTTATCCTTTCAGTCAGTATCACATAATAATTCTTGGCCTACTGAGAATATTAAATTTTCAAAGTTGCGTGAACTCTTTAAAGTGTTCTGTAGAATACTCAAAAAATTTTACTATAGTAATTAGACAGTGGTCTTTTGTCATATTTAATACCTAATGCATTGCAAATTGTCTAGAAGCTTTTAAAAACATAGGTAGGTTCAACTATTTTATTATTTATTTGATAGCCTAGTTTATAGCAGAGGGCAACAAAGAAAGTACATTACTTTAAAAATTTAACCTGCTTATAGTGGAAAAAATATTTATTTGTAAATATTAGTTTGTCTTTTCCCAGTCTTCCTTGGTTTATGCAGTTAATTTTTGATAAATTATTTAAAATGTTATTCTTTTGGGGAAGACCAATGGCTTTTTGGTCATCACCTTGCATACTGAAACTTGCCTCTTATTTCTTTCTGTCATAGGTGGTTTTTGTTTTTTTTTTCTTTCCATGGTCATCAGTATAGTGTCTACTCCTTATTGTCTAATGCCAATTCCAGAGCATTATTCCTCCCTCTTGTGAAAATCCCAGTACCTTGAGGTTCATGCCTCCCAATCATACCACTTTCTTCCCTTCCTCATTCCCATTGCCTATTGAAGAATAAAGCTCACTATTTTGCCTTCTATTCTTGCCATCCCTCTAAGTATCTTTTGCATTCAAGTGTGTGGCCCATCCAGCAATATAATTTCTCATTTCCTTGCCATCATCTCTAGCAACTTTTAGTTATATTTTTTTTCTTGTACTAATTTCCAAAGATAAACGTTAGCCCTTTCAGTCACTTTGAATGCTCTACCTCAGAAATACTGAATTTGATTCCACTCTATCATAGCCTCTTACCTTTCTAGTTTTCTCACTCAGTTATTCCTACTCCATTAATTAATTAATTAATTTTTAAGGACTCTAGCAGACTGTCTTCTATCTACCTTTTAGGCTCCTCACACATACATTTTTATATAGCAGTTAAAATTGTATATTGAAGCACACTGTAACACAGAAAAGAGTACATATAATCAATAGGAAGACCTATCTTTCTGAACCATTACTTCCATCTTTGCTAATCTCTTTTTTAAAATATCAGTATATTTTCTTGGCATTTAAGATAAAGCCTGGCATAGAAGGACCTCATAGATTGTCTCAGAAACTTCTGGCCTTATTATCCATCACTGCCTTCTCCAGGTATACTTTAGATTTTCCTGCCTTTGCACTCACCCAATAGGAATGTCCTCTCATTGATGACATACCAGCTATTGAGGCATTTCAAATACAGAAGCCACTTTGCCCTTCCTTCTCAGGTTCCTTATGTATTAAATTTTTTTCTTACCTACCTTCATGGTCTATCACCTTAACTCTAATCTCTGCCTTCAATTATCTTGTCTCATTATCTTTCCATTGAAATTTCCTAACCTAGATGCTTCTCACCCACGGTTTCTCAACCTCAGCACTATAACACTTTGGACCAGATAATTTTTTGGTGTGGGAGTCTGCCTTGTCTACTGTAGGATGTTTAGTAGCCTTCCTGGCCTCTGTCCAATAGCAACTAGATGCAGGTTGTGACAACCAAAATTGTCTCCTCCCCCCCCCCTCCTTGATTAAGAACCATTAGTTTAATTGTATGCCATATTTATTTTTCACATGTATTCTTGATGAAAAATCACACAGATCATGTAACCATAAATTTGTGTTTTCTGATTCAGCCAGGTCCTTAATTGTGCCTGGCAGTCCTTTAATACTTTCATAGAGTTATTTCTTTATTGTCCCCAAACTTCCTATCTCATTATCTTCCTCTTATTCTTAGCAGGTGACATTGTCTTCTCTTCAAAGAGAAAAGAAGACAGAATTGTTAGATTTGTTCTACCTCAACTTTGTGATACCAACCATGAGCTTACCTGCATTTAACTAATTTTGTGAACTTTGTCTTTAACTTCAAGTGTCATCTTTGCTGATGTAATGGCTGTCATGAATTTAGCATAATGCCTTGCCAATAAGTGTCAGATGGTGGGGGGTTAGGGAATGTCAGAGCTGGAAAAGGGGGTGCTGCTACATATAAAGTGCAGAGAAAGCCCCACTTTGGAGTAATATTTGAGTAGAGGCCTAGGGAAAGTGAGGAGTGAACCAGGCAAAGTTTTTTGGATAAAGGACTTTTAAGAAATGTGACTATAATAATACTAGAGGCCCAGTGCACAAAATTCATGCGGGGGGGGGGGGTGTGTGTCCCTCAGCCCAGCCTGCACCCTCTCCAATCTGGGACATCCTTCTCACAATCTGGGACTGCTGGCTCCTAACCACTCACCTGCCTGCCTGCCTGATAGCCCCCTAACCGCTCCCCTGCTGGCCTGATTGCCTCCAACTACCCTCCCCTGCCAGCCCAATTGCCCCCAACTGCCTTCCCCTGAGGGGAATGGGGGACTCTGGCTGGATGAGGCGGGGCTGAGGGGACTGGGCACTGCCATCTTGTGGCTGTGGGTGCCGCCATCTTGTGAGGGTGTGGCAGTCAATTAGCATATTCCCTCTTTATTAAATAGGATAAGTTGAAAGAATAGTAACTGCAGGGTGATGTGCAGTTAAGGAAGTGGATGGGCTTGTTTTTCAGGTGGGAGAGACATGAATGTTTTAAAATGCCCATATAGTAAGGTGCCATTAGAAAAGCATTGCAATTAGAAGAAGAGATAGAAAAGCTAACTTATTACAACAACCTCTTAATTATTTTTTTCTATCCATTTTCCATGCTGCAGTGGATTAATCATTGTAAATGCAAATCTGATTCTATTACTTCCCTTAAAGTCCTTAAATGCCTCCATTTGCCAGTAGTCTAAAATAAAATTTCATAAAGGGCTTTTTTACTAGGTCATGGCCACTTGGTTCCTGCTAACATGTCCTCCTTAGCTCTCACCATTTTGTTTTTTTGGACTCCTACATCTTTCCTCTGTCCCCAGATACCCTTGTGCCATTATGTGTTCCAAACTTAAGTCATGTTGTGCTGAATTTCTCTCACTTCTTCAAACACGGCATGTTCTCTTAGCCTTTCCAGTTTTTACATTTGCCTGGAACCCTTTACCTTCTTCCTTCTTTGGCTGACTTTCATTCATTCTTCATCAAACCTATCATTTCTTCCTCATCCCTGCCCCAACTTCAAGCCTGGATTAGTTTCCCCTTCTGTGTGCTGCCATCTGTCCATTCATCCATTCATTTATTATTTTCTCTTGGATTTCTCACTTCTTAACACCAAATTGTAAAGATCTTTTTACTTGTCTGTATGTCTACCACTCTGTGAGCTTGGTGAGAGCAGAGGCCATGTCTTTCCCATTCACTTTGGGATCCCAACACCAGAGAACAGTGCCTGGCATATCGTAAAGCCTTGACAATTATTTGCTGAATAAATTAACAGATATTTTGTCATTAAATTGAGAAAAACAATAATTGATCCATATAACACTTTTACCTAATGTTCACTGTGTGCTAGGCATTGTGAAAATTGCTGTGGGGGTTTAAAAAATCCTCAGTCCCTGATTTCAAAGTACTTCTGGTTCAGTTGTGGAAATAAATCATGCACAGTGATGCTTTTCAGAGTGTGATTTTTACTAATTTGAAATTTGGGTAAATTGGGTTATATTTATAATACCTTTTTGTCAGTTATGAGAATTTTATTTCTAGGATAAGATATCACTTCTCATTATTCTACATTGAACTATACCTACCCATCTTTGAGTAGCTCCAGGTGTGAAAGGATTGTTATTGAACTCAATAACAAAAAAGTTTTTGTTTTATATTTTAAATTTAGGTCTGTGATCCATTTTGAGTTAATTTTAGTAGTGTATAGTGTGAGGTATGGGTCAAGATTTATTTATCTTTTATTTTTTTGGCATGTGGATGTCTAATTGCCCTAGCACTGTTTGTTGAAGAGACTATTTTTTCTCCATTGAATTGCATTTTTACCTTGGTCAAAATCAATTGACTGTATCTGTATCTATATATGGGTCTATTTCTGAACATCCATTTTGTTCTATTTGTCTATTGACTCTTTTGCTAATGGCATGCTGAGTTGATTAATGTAACTTTAGAGTATAGTCCTGAGGTAAGATAATATGAGTCTTCCAATTTTTTCTTTATAAAATTGTTTTGGCTATTTCACTTCCTTTGCCTGACCTTAGTGATTTTAGAACCAACTCATCAATGTCAACATAAAAAAATTGGCTGGTATTTTGATTGAGATTACTTTGAATTTATAGATCAATTTGGGGAGAATTGACTCTTCTAATACATATACATGGTTTATCTCTCCACTTATTTATGTCTTCCTTTATTCATCAATGCTTTGTAGTTTTCAGCATAGAGATCTTGTACATATTTTATTACATTTGTATGTATTTTAAAAAAATATTTGCACTTCTGATGGACTCGTTTAGCATTTTTGTTCAACCCTTGCAGTTTCTATATCTGATATTTGCCATCTGGTCTTAGGTATTGTTTACCTGTTCCATTTGAGCCTTCATCAATATTTATAACTTTTTTTAATTTTTTGGCAGATAGTTTCAACATTTGAGTTATCTCTTAAATCTGCTTCTGTTGACTATTTTGTTTCATTTAGTTGTTTGCTTTTGAGATTTTGTGTGGCTTATTATTTTTTTGTGGGGGAGGTGGTTACCAAATAACTTTATTTGAAGGAATGGTACAAGTACAAGACGTTAGTAGATGTTTTCAGACAACTTACAGAGAAGGTAATGGTAGCTGCACATGTATGCATTACCTTAGTGACCAGGGAAGTCACCCCCATTTTTAATTGGATGCCAGCCATCATTTGAAGGATATTAGAAATAGAAATATTTAGTATTTATGCCAAGAAATAGGTATGACTCTTGTTTTGCTAAGCTGTTAGTTTGAAGAGTTGAATCAGTCTTGCCTGGAGTTGATCAGGGTTTATGCCTTTTTGTGCTCTGGTTATCTTCATTCCATCATCAACTTTAAAAGCTTCCATCATCGCCTCGTACTTAAGGTGGGTGTAGATTTACTGAAAAGTTTTAACTCAGTGTTTTTACTTCACCTATATCTTTAGGCCTTACTTGCACATCTGTACTTCAGGGAGGCTCTTTCTATACTCCTTTGTTCCTTCTCTATTAGTAGAGTGCTGTTACTTATTACTGGGAGCTGGTTTGCTTTTTAGTGGTGGGCATGGGATGAGGTCTTATCTTTTGTCCGACCATCTTTACTCTTGAGGATAGGCTCTGCTTAAACTTTCCCCCAGTAGCAGTAGATCTTTATTGTTTGGGGCCAGGATGATTTCTTATCCCTCCCTCAGGGGTAGATATTATCATCTAATTTTAAAGGAATTATAATAATTGAATTATAAGACTACTAGAAGAAAATACAGAAGAATACCTACATATTATCTAAGGTTGAAAGATAAAGATATTAGCATATTGACTGTATAAAAATTTAAAACTTGTGAATATAAAAAACAAATTGTAAGTGGAAGAAAGAAGCATTCATGTAAATTTAGATATAAAAACAAATGAAATATGATTGTAAGATAATTTTGTAATTAGAATAGTTGAAAAAAGGATTTTTAGCCACTATAAACACAGAAAAACATGAAGGCATGCAAGGTAAAAGTTTAAAATACAAAGGTTATTTGTAATGCATAGTATCTAAAAAATTCCTCCATTTGAAGTTAGTTCTGATAGATTATTTTAATATGCTAGTTTTAAGAGCAAATTTAGAAAGCAGGGCAAAGAAGCCATTCTGCAGTGGTGGTTAATTGGGAAGTTTTTTGGTCTGTATTATTAGTATGTATGTATTAATGATTAATATGAATATCTTTTCCAAGACTTTTGAGATAATCCTTGCACATTTGTCAACCCTTTAACATTTTTCAGGTTTGAACCCCCCACCGTGTGATAGGAGAGTATGTTTTGCTACTTGATGAATTATTCAGAAGCCTTAGGAGCAAACTTTTAGAATCTCTAAGGATTATATCGGCCTGTACATTTTATGTATTATTCCTAGAGAAGCAAACTGGTTTGTCCAAACTATGCAGTAGTTAGTGGTAGAAGTAATGTAGATTTCCCAGATTCCTGCTCTTTCATTACACTGCATTATGTGATTGCTAATTTCTACTTTGTTACATTTGGGATACATATCTTAAAACATACATTTGTAAATGGCTCTGTGTAATGGGGATTGACCAGTTGTAACCTAAGTGTTTGCATATTTTGTAAAAAGAAAAATTGGTTAGCCTTCTGAGTGTTTCTCTTAGACATTTAATCTTAGATACTATCAAAATGTGCCCTGGAGTAGCAGACTGTTTTGGGGAGGTTGATTTGAATTTTAAGTTTGTAGTTAAAGTCTTTTTTTGAGGTCTGGTTTTCATATGTGTCAATTGTGATTTTTAAAGGAAAAATACTGAGCTTCTGTAAAAACAAGCCTTGGAATTGGAGCACTATAATATACACTCTCTTTAATTGAATAAATAAATTATCTATGGTAGTGAAGCACATGTGGAGCCAAAAGCAGTGCTTTCCTTTATATGGAATAATTTATTTTTAATACATATATGTTTTGTTGTATGTTATAAATCTTATATTTAATCATGTGGCTTTTTCTAGAATTTGCCAAAGAAAAGAATGACTAGATCCCCCATATTTCACTGCTAGATCTTGTTTTGTTTAGTTTTGTTTCTTTGAAGCCAGATGCCATTAATTTGAGAAATGTGCCTCAGAAACTGTGTGTTCTTGGTTGTAAAAGTTCCTTGTGTAGAATCCAGCTTCATCTGAGGGAGAGCTTCAATGGAGTACAGTTATTAGCATGCTGAATTTTTTTAATCAGTACATACTACTTTTTAGCTTAGATTTTACTTTGACGTTCCCTCATAGCTTTACATCCAACTATAGAAGCGCTTTTTCTTTAGGACTTATAGCTCTGCCACAACTAACATGTGGCAATAGTGAAAGCTTGTGAGACTAACAGGAACATAATCCTTTAGGAGCCTAATTTGTTCATAAGTCAAGGAGCTAATATAGTAGTTGAAGATGCAAAATGCAAGCTGCCATCTTGATTATTTTAGTGGTAGTTAGTTGAAGCATTTGTGAGAGGGGTGATGAACAAACAAAAAGTACTGTGGGGACACCCTGGGAAGACCCTTCATGAATGCTCACTGGAACTTTCCATTTGTTTCTTGTAGCTTCTCCCTCAACAGGTTAGGAAATATCCAATGCTGTGTGCATTCTTCTAATGTTTTAAGTTTGTTATTATTAAAAATTGGATTCATAGTCTCATTTTTAATAGAAAATGTTGAAAAGAAGTGATAGGTTTTTGTGCAGCCAGAATTTAAATTGGAACCTGGGTAACATGTGGAGAGTGTACAATTAAAAGGCCCAGTACTTCTTTTCTCCTTCCTTCCTTTCGTTCTAGTTTCCTCCTTTATCTCTCTTGCTCATTTCACATGGCATCAAGAAGACAGTCAGAAAGTTATGTTTGTGTGTTGGCTCCATCAAATACATTATTTGAGACAGTTCTCTTTAGAATACTAAGAATAGATTGGTGTTTTGGATATATACTCATAGGATCATTTTTGGGTTTGCATTAAATTGGTAGTTTGGTAACAAAATGAATGTTTTTCTTGTGAATTGTAACTCTTTCTCTCTATGTGTTCTTTAGAAATTATTCTCAGGAACAACCTTGCTTTCTGGTAAAGCTCAAGTTTTTTTAAATGTTTTTATTGATTTCAGAGAGAGGAAGGGAGAGAAACATTAATTGCTGCCTCCTGCACGACCCCCACTGGGGATCAAGCCCACAACCCCCAACATGTGTCCTGCCCAGGAATCTTATCAGTGACTTCCTGGTGCATGGGATGGCATTCAACCAACTGAGCCACAGCAGCTGGGCAAATCTCAATTTTTTTGAAGGCTTTCCATTGTACCTCCATCGTGAAATGAGATAATGTATGTAAGACATTATTTTGAATATGATGAATAACCCTGTAGGAAGAACATGAAATCTATTTAGGACTCTTGATTTAGAAATAAACTAAGTTTCTCTTAGTTGGGTTCGAATTAGCAAAAGGTACATTTTGCTTTAGTCCTTTGTTAATTCAATAACATTTATTGAGTATATGTTCTTTACAAGGCATAGTAGATGCTAGGACTATAAATATGAACAAGTTACATTTTTCTTGCCTTTATGAAGCTTATATTCTATCAAGGAAGACAAATATAAAACAGTCAATTACACAATAAATGTTATAAATACAATTGTGATAAGACAAATAGGAAATGGTTTGAAAATCCATAATTGGGAATTTGACCTAGTCTGGGAATCAGAGATGGCTTCCTTGAGGAAGTGACATTTGAGTTATTTATCATTATCATAAATGTGATTGAGCAATTCAGTTTAATTAAGAGCTTAGGGAAATATCCAAATAAAAATTATTTAAGGTTTAAAAATAAACATGTTAACAAATTTATTTTCATTCTATTCTTGGTCTTTCACTTGCATAATTCATTTTAAATCCTTGGATTCCTTAATTTTGATACTGGTTTCCACAGTGCATAAATGTACCCATAAATATGTACATTTGATAATTGATAAAAACCTCCAAGATATAATAGATTTGAAAATTATTTATTAAAATGCACTAAACTTACCTTGTGTGTTATTCTACTGATACATCCTTAAATAAACAAACCAAGGCATTTCTATTGTCTTATCTTTCCAAATAGACCTCTCAAGGACAGAGGCCCTATATCCAGAACCTTTCAGGATATGAGACACACAGTAAATGCTAAATAAACAAATCAATTATTAATGATCTGTGTTCATAAAGAGAAGGAAACTAGGTGACTCACCTTTATATTTCCTTTTAGTGACTTTTTAGTATAATGCAGGGGGCTTTGAAATCATAAGGCCTAATTTTGAATCCCAGTTCCTTAATGTGTATTTTTAGCAAGAACTAAACTACTCTAAACCTCATTTTCTTCATCTTAAAAAATAAAGTGAGATTACATGTGTGAAGTAGTTACCATAGTGTCTGACACATAGTAAGTGTTCATAAATGATGGCTAGTATTGTAAGATACATGCACTAAAATTTTAAATCAATTTGTTTTATTTGTGATGTTTAAAATATGCACCTATAGTAACACAAAATACTGGTGTGTATGAAAGCAGATTATTAGCCCTTCCTATAATTACACGAAGTCAAAAAGTGACAATTTTATAACTGGTAGGCCATTTGTTAAACTTCATGAATTACTAAATCATTGATAATTAAATGGATAACGATGGCTTATAATTGCAATGAATACCTTTTAAAAATGATTTCCTAATGTATCTTTTATATAGATTATAAGACATTTGTTTGAATTGATGTGTGTATATATTTAATGTACATATGTTACAGAAAACCAGAGAAGAACCAAGCAATACTTAAGAGAGATGGAGTTACATTTATTACGCGCGGGTCCAGAGGAAAATGTCTCTCAAATTCTGGGCCCCAACATGGAGGAACTTTCCCTATTTAAATGTTTTTACCTTCTTTGTCTCCCAAATATGGGATGTTTCCGGCCTCCTTTGCAAGTTCTTAAAGAGCCTCTATGTGCCGGGGCCTTGAGACCTCAACCAAAGGCCTGGCCTGGTGCCAGCACTGATAACCCCATCCAGGGAAGGTTTAATGGCCCCTCTGAAGTGGGAGTAGCCTTATTTTCCTTATTATTTAAGCAAGCAAGCAATTACAGAAGCCAAATAGCAGAGTTAAAATTTCAAACAGCAGTTTTTATAGAAGATGGATGCTTCACATATTTAGATGTGAGAATGGAAGAAATACAAAATCTAGTCTGTACTTTGAATTTTTCAACTTCTATAAGTAAACTTTGTCATTTCAAATACTCCTGTGTGAACTTTCTTTGCCTACATAGTGAAAAATATTGTAACTCTTTTCTTTACATTGACTAATACTGTCATTTTCTGAGGATCTTAATGAAAGCAAAGGATGTAAGGGAACTGATTGAACAAATAAATATTATAAAATTTCAAATCTGACTTTAAAATTTATTTTTTAACTCCATGTTATGTATAGTGATGATTTGCTCTCAAAAATAAAATAATATAAATACTCCCTAAAACAAAGCAAAAAATGCCAGCAGACAAAAATATTTTAAGACCTTTATATTCTACATTTTTAAAAATGCATTTTAGGTTTTTCCAATAGCAAGATATCCACAAATTGGTGATTTTTTTTTTCTTGTGTATTCTAGGCACACTGGCTATAATCAAGGGATAAGTAAAATACTATCTAAGAATAGAAGACATTTGGTGGAAAATATTGTGAGGTTATATGACCTTATGAAAACTTTGTTTTTGCACTTGAAATATTTTGATGGATTTAGTGAATTTACATGCTTTTCAAAGCACTTAAAAGGACAGCTTTCAACATGTAGTGAATGTCACTGTACTGTTTTGTTGAGTTGTACACTTGAAACCTCTGATAGTTTTGTGAACCATTGTCACCCCAGTAAATTCAATAAGAAAAAAACATGTAGTGAGGGTTCCTAGGGGTCCATTTAGAGGAGTTTGACTATAAGATTGAAATCAGCTGGAAGTTTCATGTAATACAATCTGACAACATATACTCTAAAAATATAATTTAGTGACTGAGATTTATATAATAGTGTTTGCATCTCTTTTCTCAAGCTACTTTATATTTTTCACTTGCTCATAGAATATCATTGAGATTAGGAAGCAGGCAATTTCCATTGTTAAGAGTTGTGTCAAGCCCAAGATCACAATGCAAGTCATTGATAATTTGGTATTTGAATACAGATCTTCTGTCTTTTCTCTTTCCACATGTTATTTTCACCAGGTTATTTTACTGGCTCCTTAATCCAAGTTGAGAGTTTAGAAATGTAAGTTTGTAGTTCACAAGATGATTTGCTAAGTATTATATACTAGATATTAAAAGAATGAACTTGGAAATAAAATTGCACATGTAAAATTACATTTTTCTCATAACTTGCCAGTATGCATTGTGGAAAAAGTTTTCCTTTTTGGTATACTACAATTCTATATTTGGCCTTAAGATGATCAAAAATAGACCATAGACCATTATGATTAAAATCTATGTTTTTGTGCCCTAACCGGTTTGGCTCAGTGGATAGAATGTTGGCCTGCAGACTGAAGGGTCCCAGGTTTGATTCTGGTCAAGGGGATGTACCTTGGTTGCGGGCACATCCCCAGTAGGGGTTGTGCAGGAGGCAGCTGATCGATGTTTCTAACTCTCTATCCCTCTCCCTTCCTCTCTGTAAAAAAATCAATAAAATATATTAAAAAATAAAATCTATGTTTTTGTAATTTTGGTTTCTAACCTATTAAGAAGTGGCCATGTTTTTCCCACTTCAAACCGCTCAGCTTGGTTTTTCTAAGAAAGCAGATAAAAGCCTTATGTTTATTTTAAACATTCAGATTATTAGTGTAAATTCCTTTAGAAAGGTAACTTTTTTATTAAAAGTACATGTTTAGGAAAATCTCTAAGAAACCAAAATTTAGAATAAGTTTTTATTGGGCTAGATTTTTGGAATTGATTATAATCATAAGGCCCTGAAAACAACCAAGTGGGTTTTAAAAACTACCCTTTAAAAACACTAGAAAAACAAATCTGTACCGTTTGATTTACAAGGATTCCAGGGTTGGAGATCTGTATGTGTATCGGTTACAAAGTCTTGTTGCGATTGGACGGGAAGTAAACAATTTATTTTTCTGAGCTGTGATTGGCCAAACTCCTTTTCTTTCCACGGTATTTTCTAATAACTGAATCCGGAGCATCTCCCTGTTTTTATCATCTGACCGGTGAGTTTGAGATGTGCACTCGTACTGTACTAAAACCGCTCACATTGCTCAGAGACAGTCTGTGAAGTTTAAGGTTACTGACAAAGCGCTCAACGGGGCGCCCCGTTTGGCGTTCTTACAACAAAGCAGTAGCGAGGTGTAAATCTCCGAATAGCTCAAACACGTAACTACTGTCGCCGCTAAAGGGAAGGTAGATAGGATGACAGTGTTTTCTTCATTTTCATTTGAAGTCGTGGACTGTTCTGCAGTGACTGAGCTTTGTGGGCTTAGTTTTCAGTCGAAAGTGTTGCTGTGCTTTGCTGCTGGGACGACAGGACTGTTAATTCAGGCAAAGCTGGTCTACCTCCTAAGGCGAGCGAGCACCTTGTGTTCCAAAAAGCACCGCTCTGCAGCTGTGGCCTTTAGCCTGGAGTTTATTCTGTGCTCCAGAGTGGAAACCAGCGCACCTCACTTTCGCCTCACCCCCACCGCAGGAGCGACGAGTGGGAAGATGGACTTCAGACGCTCTCGCGTGTTCCTGGAGGAGCGCGTCCCCTTCTCCTCCCCCTCTCTCCTCTCCTTAGCCCGCCTCGTCCCGCAACGGCCGCCGCCGCGTTGGGCACTACTTTGCGTCTGCGGTGGTTCCTGGGACCCTCTTCCGCGGCTCCCTCCCCCGCCCGCGCCGGCGGAAGGAGACGGCGCGCTCGCGGCCGCGGGTGGGTGGGAGGCGGAGTACTACTGGCCGGGCTGCCTCGGCGCTCCCGACGGCCGGGGGGTTTGTCAGTTTTGTGTGCGTGTCCGGTGTGTGCGCGTGTCCATGTAGCCCTGCGGCCAGGCTGCGAGACGGAGAGCACAGGAGAGGGTTGAGTAGGCGACCGAGGTCGCAGTGCCCTCTGCGCAGAGCGTCCGGTGCGCCCCCGAGTCCGCGCTCGCTCACGGGGCTGCCTCCGTCCTCGGGTCCGCTCTCCTCAGCATGGGCGGCCGATAGGAGCGGCGATTCGTGGGTCACCTAGCAGTGGACGCGGCAGCAGCGGCCGCGTCGCCAGTGGGGGCTATGGCGGTGGAGACGCGGCCGGAGCTGGTGGGGAAGCGGTTCCTGTGCCTGGCGGTGGGCGAAGAGGCGCGGCCGGAGCGCCGGGAGGGCGGCCGCAGCCGGCGGGGCTGGCGAGCGGGGGTCATCCGCGCCGTGTCACACCGGGACTGCCGCAACCCGGACCTGGCGGTAAGAGAGCGGCGCCCCTCGTCCCGAGTCCGCGCCTGCACCCCCACTTTCTCGCAGCCATACCTTGGGTTACCTCTGGCACCTTGCTCTGCTGGCCAACCGGCGGTCACGCCCCTCCGTCGAGCTCAGGGCGGATTTGCCCACGTCCCCTGACGGGGTCGCCGCCTCCCTGCCTGTGGCTTTCCCGATGGCAGCCGTGACCGAGTTGGACTCCCTAGCGTCCGCCAGGGCCCCGGCCCGGTTCCTCGGCCCCTGTCCCGGAGGGTCGGCCGCGGAGACGTGTCTGAGAGGCGGGTGTGCGCAGGCAGGTGGGGCGGGCAGGTGGGGCGGGCAGGTGGGGGACGGGCGGACCCTGTGGCTGTAGGGTCAGATGAACCTGCATCTCTCCTCGCCCAAGTCTGAACAGCGCAGCGGTTGGCGACGTGAAACTTACCGCAAGGTAGAGGAAGGGAGGGAGAAACAGGGAGACCTCTGTTTTCCACTCAGTCCTGGGGTTGGAGTGTGTTTTTGAGGCAAAGGCCGCGGCAGTGGTACCCAGATTTCACCTCTTTCCACCCTAGATGCTTGTATTTCTAACCGGAAACGATGAAAATGAAGTTTTCGTTTGGAGGGCCATAAAAATTAACCTCTCCCTCCCTCCCTTCCTTCCTTCCCTCCTTCCCTCCTTCCTTCCCTCCTTCCCTTCCTCCCTTCCTTTCCTCCCTTCCTCCCTTCCCTCCTTCC
This sequence comes from Eptesicus fuscus, assembly GCF_027574615.1. NCBI lineage: Eukaryota > Metazoa > Chordata > Mammalia > Chiroptera > Vespertilionidae > Eptesicus > Eptesicus fuscus. The sequence continues at coordinate 24,153,548 of NC_072489.1, forward strand.
CTCCTTCCTTCCTTCCTTCCTTCCTAACGTTTTTTTTACATAGTGTTGTGTTTTTTTGTTAGAAGTGAAGTGCTTTTAAGATCATCCGTCTTAGATTTTTATACTGTTTTAAAAGAAACAAAAAAATGTAAATTAAAACGTGAAATGCCCAGCTGAACCTTTGTCTTTTTCTTTCCTTTCTTTTCCTTACATATGACACTGCCAGTGTTTTCTTTCAGTAGTGTAGGAATGTGTACGATTTTGAGATGGGATATGTTCTGTCAGTGTTCCAAGCACATTTTCACTGGGGGGCAGGTTAGAAGTAAGGGGAAGAGTAGAGGCAAGACATTCACTAAGCTTTGTAAGGTTGGTTAAGGAATACATAATCCATGCAATTTATTGGTAAGTGCCCTGGGCACTTAATTTTCACTGGAAATTTAAAATTTGGGAATATTCTTCCTTTTATATATATATGCGGATTCACAATTCCAAATTCACTTTATCTATCTATACATGTACATACCTATTTTAATATTTCCGTTGGAGTTTCTGAGTGTTTTTGTAAACCTTGTTTCATGCCCATAGTCAATGATATGGTGTCACTAAGGCGTTTGACTTGATATTGCAAAATACATTTGTTTTGCTAATAGGTAGTTCTGATTGGAAATAAGCAGAATAGAGGTAATTTTGAAAGTTTTCATTGTTATTCTGGTTGAAAAGTAAAAGAATCGACCTTGAAATTTGATCATAATATGCAATTGTGGCAATTCAATAACCTTTTTGTTTGTGTAAAAGACATGTTCTGTATTTCTCCTTTTACTATGATATGAAATTGTCTGGGCTTTTATGTAAAAGACTAGAGGCCCGGTGCATGACATTCATGCATTGGGGTGTGTGTCCCTCAGCCCAGCCTGCACCCTCTCCAATCTGGGACCCCCTCGAGAGATGTCCGACTGCCCGTTTAGGCCCGATCCCGATAGGATCGGGTCTAAACGGGCAGTCGGACATCCCTCTCACAATCCAGGACTGCTGGCTCCCAACTGCTCGCCTGCCTGCCTTCCTGATTGCCCCTAACCGCTTCTGCCTGCCAACCTGATCACCCTCTAACCACACCCCTGCCAGCCTGATTGATGCCTAACTGCTCCCCTGCCAGCCTGGTCACCCCTAACTGCCCTCCCCTGTAGGCCTGGTCACCCCTAACTGCCCTCCCATGCTGGCCTGGTCACCCACAACTGCCCTCCCTTGCAGACTTGGTCCCTCCCAACTGCCCTCCCCTGCTTGCCATCTTGTGTCCACATGGAGGCAGCCATCTTGTGTTGGAGTGACGGTCAATTTGCATATTACTCTTATTAGATAGGATAGTTGAATTACAGCTGAGCATGTTATTATTTCAAGACAAACATGGAATGCTTTTTTGTGTTTTCCACAGTATTTTATCTTAGTACACACATGAAAATTAGGAAATACAGTTTTAACCCTTTGCACTTGCTTGCTTTTTTCGATTCCTTTATTCTACTGCTAACCGTTTCGAGTCACACTCGACATCCTAGTGCAAAGGGTTAAGTTATGAATATTATTGGTGAGTCAAGTTATAAAAATGAAAAAGTTATTTTCTTACATGGAAATTTAAATGATATAAAGAGGTATTTACATATACTATGTTGTTAAAAGGCAAGGTATTAAGCTGGATATTTATTTTAAATATATTTTTATTGATTTCAGAGAGCAAGGGAGAGGGAAAGAGAGATAGAAACATCAATGATGAGAGAATCATTGATTGGCTGCCTCTTGCTGGGGGTTGATCCCACAACCCAGGCATGTGCCCTTGATTAAATCGAGCCCGGGACCCTTTAGTCCACAGGCCAACACTCTATCCACTGAGCCAAACTGGCTAGGACAGTGGTCGGCAAACTCAGTCAACAGAGCCAAATATCAACAGTACAACGATTGAAATTTCTTTTGAGAGCCAAATTTTTTAAACTTAAACTTCTTCTAATGCCACTTCTTCAAAATAGACTCACCCAGGCCTTGGTATTTTGTGGAAGAGCCACACTCAATGGGCCAAAGAGCCACATGTGGCTCGTGAGCTGCGGTTTGCCGACCACTGGGCTAAGACATAAGCTGCATATTTAAAAGTGAAAAATATATGCGGATGATGGGGATTGACTGGAAAGAACAAGTTTTCCCAGGTGATGGAAATGTTTTATAAATCTTGATTGTTGGTTACAGGGGTGTATACAAATGTCAAAACTTATTGTACACTTAAAATATGTGCATTTCCTATATGCAAATATAACCTCAAAAATTAGTTTTGAATAGTGCTTATGTGAACCTTTAACAGTTCTTCTTTATCTAACAGTCTTTATTTGAAGAATTTACTATAGTGTAATCTGAGGTTTTTAAAACCTAGAACCTAAAGTGTTAAAGTTAACTCCTAGACTTTCTTACATTCATATTTTGTTTACATTTATAATTCTAAATTAATGAAACTTGGAACAGTTTAGCATCAGCACATTTATTAGAAATATTGGCTGTACATATTTATGGCACATGTTTTGAAGGATAACTATCAAAACTTGAAAGTTACTTTAGGGAATACTTTGTCTCAGAAGTGAACCAATTCTTACTTTTGGTTTTATGTATAAGGAATGCCATGTGTATTGTTTTTTTCCTACCACTGCTGTTAACTATCACAACCTTGGTAGTTTTCACAATATGAGTTGATTATTTTATATTTCTGGAGATTACAAGTCTAACATGGGTCTCTGGACTAAAATCAAGGTGTGATAGAACTGTGTTCTTTTCTGGAGACTCCCACAGAGATCTCCCCTCCCCCCCCCCCCCATCTCTCCTCCCCTCCCTTCCCCAGCTTTTAAAAGCAGTCCATATTACTTAGCTCAAGGTTTTCTTCCTCCTTAAAAGCCAGCAACATTGTATCTCTTTGACTGTTCTCCAGGCACACCTCCCTCTGACTCTCCTGCTTCCTCTTCCACTTTTAAATGCCTTTGTGATCACCCAGATAATCCATGATAATCTCCCCATTTGCTAATTAACAACCTTAATTCCATCTGAACCTTAATTCCCCTTTGCCATATAATGTCACATAGCTACAGGTTTCATGTATTAGGGAATGAACATCTTTGGGATGGCACTATTCAGCTCACCACACTATGGTAGCAAAAACATTCTTTTAAGATAAGATCATATATTATTTGATACAAATAAGACAAGGCTAAAATTGTATTTTTTCATGCTAGCAGTTTCAGTGTATTACTATCTGATCTCTTAAGTAAATGAGCCTAATGTAGAATTTTTACTAAACTATTCTTGGATAATTTCCCCTATTGTGTTGGTGACTTCTGAAAACAAAATTGCAAGTATATTGTGAGACCTGAGCATAACCTGAGCATGTTGAATTCTTTTTTTAACCCCATCACTTAGGGAGGTTTTTGCCTTGGTATACATGTTGAACATTACTACTGCACCCTACTTTTTGCTGGAACTTTGGTAGTATTATAGAAGGAAAGCTAAAAATGGAGAAGTACTATTGTAAAATATTGTCATACTTATTAAAGAGCAAAAGTGTCTTTACTCAAATGTTTTTTTACTTATCTTCCATAACCTGTCAGCCATATATTATCCATCCATTCATTTACCCACCCACCTTCCCTTGATTCTTAGGATGATTGCAGCATTGTTTTAAGCTTACCTTGTCTAAAATGTATTTTTTTTTTTTAAAGTATCAAGCTGCTTGGCTGGTGTGATTCGGCGTTTTGAGCATTGACCTATGAACCTGGAGGTCATGGTTCGATTCCTGGTCAGGGCACACTCACAGGTTGTGCGGGTTCGATCTCCAGTGTGAGGCGTGCCAGAGGCAGCCGATCAATGATTCTTTATCATCATTAATGTTTCTATCTCTCGCTTCTCCTTCCCTCTCTGAAATCAATACCTAGTAAAAGTTATTTTTCAGAGTTTATGTCTTAAATGTAAATAAAATACTTATTTTTAGTAAATTTAAAGTGATTTATGATTTATTTATAGGGAAGTCCTTTCCCATTTTTGGTTCTATGCATTTCTGCTCAGCTGTCTCAAGTTTCATATTGAATTGGTAACATTTGACTCCCTTATAAGTTTTGTTAAGATAATTGTTAAGGTAATTCTGAAATTTATAACAGGGTCTTGCAGTATTGATAATGCTAATTTCTGGTTTAGTCACAAAATGCTTACTGAATATTTTTATTCCATTAATTTAAGTCAGAATTTTTTTATTCATTAGGTAATTGGACTAAAGACTCTGACCATGAGAATTGTGTTCTTTCATAGAGGGGTGTAATCATATTTAAAAGTAAAATGCTAGATATTTTAATGTAATTGAAAGAATATAGGCTATTTCCCTATGTTTATAGATTTAATATATTTTCATAATTTCAAGTTTTGTACAAAGAATGTATTCAACATTCAAACTCATACTCATTATCGATCCTCTTTGCATATTTAGTACAGTACCTAGAATTTACTTAGGTGTTTAGTAAATGTTCATTGAATGGTAAATGAATATCATAAACATTTATTGAATACTATATAGCAGTGGTTCTCAACCTTTCTAATGCCGTGACCCTTTAATACAGTTGCTCATGTTGTGGTGACCCCCAACCATAAAATTATTTTCGTTGCTACTTCATAACTGTAATTTTGCTACTGTTATGAACCGTAATGTAAATATCTGTGTTTTCCGATGGTCTTAGGCTCTACAGCAGCGGCTCTCAACCTGTGGGTCACGACCCACAGGTTGAGAACCACTAGCAGGGTCGCCTAAGACCAAAATAATTTTATGGCTGGGGGTCACCACAACATGAGGAACTGTATTAAAGGGTCACGGCATTAGAAAGGTTGAGAACCACTGCTATATACTAACCAACTCAATTATCTATTGACTATTTACTCATTTATAAATTTATTGATTTGTTGACTTTTTAGAGAGAGAAATATCGATTTCTTGTCCCACCCATCCATGCGTTCATTGGTTGACTCCTGCATATGTCCTGATGGGGGAGAAGGAACCTGAAACTCGGGGCATTGGGACAACATTCCAACCTACTGAGCTACCTGGACAGGGCTGTTACTATATACTCTTAATTTTGAATCTATTTTTGTTTTGTGACATTGTCTACCTTAGTGGTTGTTCCCCCAGTATTCATTATCCATGGTGTGGTTTGACTAAAGGGAACTCTGAATAGCTGCAGCAATCCTGAGAAAGAAGAACAAAGTAGGAGGAATCACAATACCAGATTTGAAGTTATACTACAAAGCCACTGTAATCAAAACAGCCTGGTACTGGCACAGGAATAGGCATATAGATCAGTGGAACAGAACAGAGAACCCAGAAGTTGACCCAAGCCATTATGCTCAATTAATATTTGACAATGGAGTCAAGAGAGTCTCTTTAATAAATGGTGTTGGGAATATGGGACAGATACATGCAAAAAAGTGAAACTAGACCATCAACTTACACAATACACAAGAATAAACTCAAAATGGATAAAAGACTTAAGTAAAAGTCATGAACCCATAAAAACCCTAGAAGAAACCACAGGCAGATAAATCTCAGTCTCTCTCATAGCAATATGTTTACAGATACATCTCCTGATGAAAAGGAAACTAAGGAGAAAATAAAAAAATGGGACTACATCAAAATAAAAAGCTTCTGCACAGCAGAAGAAACCATCAACAAAACGAAGAGAGAGCCCACTGTAGGGGAGAAGATATTTGGTAATGATACATCTGATAAAGGGTTAATATCCAAAATATAAAAGCAAGTTATACAACTTAACAAAAGGAAGACAGACAATCCAATAAAAAATGGGCAAAGGACCTAGTCACTTCTCCAGAGAGGATATATAGATAGCCAAGAGACATATTAAAAATGTTCAAAGTCACTGATCCTCAGAGAGATGGAAATTAAAGTGACAATGAGGTATCACCTCACACCTGCCAGAATGCCTACCATCAACAAATCAACAAATGACAACTGCTGGCCAGAATGAGGAGAAAAGGGAACCCTAGTACACTGCTGGTGGGAATGCAGACTGGTGCTATCTTTATGGAAAACAGTATGGAGTTTCTTCAAAAATTAAAAATGGAACTGACTTTTGACCCAGTGATCCCACTTTTAAGAATATATCATAAGAAACCCAAAGCACCAATCAGAAAGAATGTATGTACCCCTATGTTCATAGCAGTACAATTTCAAATAGTTAAGATCTGGAAACAGCCCCAAGTGCCCATCAGTAGATGAATGGATAAAAAAGCTGTGGTACATTTATACCATGGAATACTATGCAGCAGTAAAAAGGGAGAATCTCTTACCTTTGAGACAGCATGGAGGGACCTAGAGAGTATCATACTAAGAGAAATAAGTCAATCAGAAAAAGACAAGTATCACGAGATCGCACTCATATGTGGAATTCAAATAACAAAATAAACTGATGAATGGAGTGGATCCAGAGATATGGAAGCATGGAACAGAGTGCAGAATCTCAGAGGGAAGGAGGGGGAGAGTGGGTGGATGGGAGATAATAAACCAAAGACCTTTATGCAAATATGCATAACCCATGGACACAGACAATAGGGTTGAAGGCCTGGGGAGGGGGGCGAGGACAGGCGGGAGGGGGTCATTGGGGGAGCACCGGGGGACATATGTAATGCTTTCAACAATAAATAATTTTTTTTTTAAGTGAACTCTTCTGGCTACAATTGATGAGGGCATGCATGCCCTAAATAGTTCCAATCAGAATGAAGCAAGCCAAGTATAGTACTGTGTGAGTATTTCTGGAATTGCCACAGCTACTATTTCCTGTGGACACAGCTGTCATAGAGAGGCTAATAGAGTTGAAAAGTCAACAGAGCCCTAGCCGGTTTGGCTCAGTGGATAGAGCATCAGCCTGCAGACTGAAGGGTTCCAGGTTCAATTTCGGTTAAGTACACATACCTCGGGTGCAGGCAGGACTACGTGAGAGGCAACCAATCAATGTGTCTACCTGACATTGATTTTTCTCTATCTCTGTCTCTTCACCTCCCTTCCACTCTCTAAAAATCAATGGAAAAATATCCTTGGGTAAGGATTAACAACAACAAAAAAGTCAACAGAAATGTGGCTGATCACATTGTTTTCTGAAGCCTAAATACTACTATTGTATTTTTCATTTATGGGCCTTTTCATTATGGAAGAATAATTTATCTGTTTCTGTTGGTTTTTCTTTTCTTTGGAAGCACAAACATGTTAGGTGAAACACATGGTAATATTCCTTTTATTTTTTTTTGAAAGATAGGCATTTTCTTGACACTTGCCTTGTTATTTGATGTTGAGACATTAGACTTTTGTCATACCAATTTTGAATGACTTTAGTGATGATTTTCAAGAAGGGTGATATGTTTTGTTTTATTGTGTGTAGGTATATCCCAAAGCTTTGAAGAATTATTTTAACGTATATAAAACACAAATTTGTGTCTCAGTGGTTGAGCGTTGACCCAGGAACCAAGAAGTCACAGGTTCGTTTCCTGGTCAGGGCACATGCCTGGGTTGTGGGTTTTGGTTCCCAGTAGGGGGTGCTCAGGAGGCAGCCAACCAGTGATGTTTCTCTCTCATCTATGTGTCTGTCTCTCTCTCTATTCCTTTCCCTCTTTCTCTCTCTAAATATAAATAAATTTTGAATTTTTATGTCATAAACTATCTTATAGTTTAAAAATTTTAGGAAAGAGGTATCATTAATTCTTAGAAATTAACAAGAAATGGCAACCTTTATTTTTTAGGTTATATGCCATAAATGTTTCTTTATGTCAGTGTTGGCCAGATAAATAACTATAGGTACATTATTCCTTAACTGTAGTTCTGGTACCTATAACATTTTTTTTAAATGATTCATTTAGAAAACCTCACTGACTGAACTTCTTTTTTTAGTAGAAGCTAATATGAACTGAATATTTTTGTTGTGTAAGAAATATTAATGTGCTTTATTTTGGGGTGCTGCTCAGAACTCCACAGGCTTACATACAATATATGCATTTTTACATATAATAAATACTGTGTTACTATACTCAATCACCATCATATATGCTTTTTAACTGTATAGCATCCAACTAAGTTTGAACTCCAAAGCACTTCTGGTTGGAAGGATTTGAAATGAGAGATTATTATTCAAAAACTAATACTGATGATTTTAATGTTAGTGATTTAGTCATAACAAATATTACTAATTTCATTGTTTCAGGATTTGACAGTGATTACTTTCTATGTCATATTCAGATAGTTTTTTTCATTGTGGATTTTTAATAAACGTGTTTTATTTGATATAAAGTTTTTAATCTGGTAAATTTTAAAGATTACACAGTGTACCTTAGTTTTAAGGTGGTTGCTTACTAAAAATTGAAATGTTTCAAAATGCCAAAATATTCCCTGAAATTATCTAATTGGATGAAATCTTTTCATATATGATTTATATTTTATTTTTAAAAATATATATTTTTATATTGATTTCTGAGAGGAAGGGAGAGGGGGAGAGAGATAGATACATCAGTGAAGAGAGAGAATCTTTGATTGGCTGCCTCCTGCATGTCCCCTACTGGGGTTTGAGCCCACAACCCCAAGGGCATGTGCCCTTGACCAGAATTGAACCTGGGACCCTTCAGTCTGCAGGCTGACGCTCTATCCACTGGGCCAAAACGGCAAGTGCTATATTTTAGCTATTTTATAAAAGCATTCTAGTAATAAACCCATTGATGAAGTATTAATTTACTTTCATCTTATGTAGGAACTATTGATTTAATTTTAAATACATGATTAATTAGAAGAAAACAGCTTATGCATTTACTGTTTGGTTGATATAATGCTAAAATTCTAAGGTTATAACATGGTCTAGTTCAGGTTTCCTGGAATTAACCAGTTAGAACTACGAGTCATATAAGAATTCTCTTAATTGAATTTGAGCATGGTAGATAAATGCTTAAACCTATAAGTATGAACTTATCAGTATTTGTAATAAAAATATGAATATAGTGAAATCTGGAGTTTATTGGCTGGTAGATTCCTTTGGAATTAATAAAAAAAATTTGGAATACATATTTTTAATTGATTGCAAATTTCAGGTACAGAGTAGTTGTTCAAACCAGCCCAATAAAACCAATCTTAGTAAAGTATCTTTTGAAATTCATTTGAATAAATAGGAATTGTATATAAGTATGTAACTGATCATTTAAGGAACCTTAGCTTTCAGTGAAACATTTCTCAAAAATACTTTTAACATTTCACTTGATTTATAGTTTTTTTGAGCTTCAGTTTTCTCATTTATCAAATCAGTGAATGGAATAGGTCTAAATCCAGAGTTTTTCCTATTGTGCAATCCTAGAATTGTGGTGTTAATAGTCTTTACCTGTAATGTCTTAGAATAAAGTGTTTATTAAAAAAAAAAATTCAGATCTGTCCCTCTTAATCCTGAGTTAATAAAACTTTTCACTATGACAATACAGTTCTTCTATGTAAATAATGTGATTTCTGTTTAGTGGTTCTTTTTAGATGATCAAGATGAGTTTATGGGATTTGGGTTTTTATTATTATACTAATTGAAGTAGAAAAATAAATATTCCATGGCTACAGAATTGAAATAATTCAAGATATATTTCTTCATGGTTTAATTTTTTTGTTGAAAATACCCTATAGTTTAAATGAATCAAAAGAAGTTATATATTACTTCTCCAAATGGTTAGTAATTCCCAGACTTTCAAAGTTTGTTTTTTTTAAGGTCCTTTTGATTGCTTTGATTGCTTTGATTACTAAGTACTCTCTCTGTACCTTTGTTTTTCTTGATTTCTTTTTGTAGCCCCATGATTTAAGTCCTCTTAAGGACTTCTTCCTTTTCTGACTACAGTTCCTCTAACCTTAATTTAATGTTAGAAATTATTCCTTTGTCTACTGTATTTCTTTCCTTTTTTTAAAAAAAATGTAATTCTTTATTGTTGAAAGTATTACATATGTATCCTTTTTCTCCCATTGACCTCTCCCCACGTGCTTCCATCCCCCCAGCACATCTCCTCACACCCCTACTGTCTGTGTCCATTGGTTATGCTTATATGCATACATACAAGTCCTTTGGTTGATCTCTTACCCTCCCCCAAACCTCTGCCTTCCCTCTGAGGTTTGACGATCTGTTCAATGCTTCTATGTCTCTGGATCTGTTTTTGTTCATCATTTTATGTTGTTCATTATATTCCACAAATGAGTGAGATCATGTGATATTTATCTTTCTCCGACTGTATTTTCTTTTTCAATCTTTTTATTACCTTTGGAGAATTTACTTGTGCTTCTTTGCGTCATTACTCACAAATCGGCAACTTGAGTATTGACCTTCAAATTGAATCCAGCATCTCTACCTTCGTTGTCTTTACATGAATGTTCCTATATTTGAGTGTGATATAATGTGTCCAAAATGTCATTTATTATCTTCATGTGAAACCAGCTTCCCTTTTGAGACTTATCATTTTTTTAAAAGATATATTTTATTGATTTTAGAGAGGAAAGGAGAGGGAGAGACAGAGACAGAAACATCAAAGAGAGGGAATCATCAATTGGCTGCCTCCTACACGCCCCCCACTGGGGATTGAGCCTGCAACCAGGGCACATGCCCTGACCTGGAATTGAACATGGACTTCCTGATTCATAGGTCGATGCGTAACCATTGAGCCAGGCTGGCTGGGTGAGACTTATCTTTAAAGTCTCATTCATACTTAAAAACAACTTCATTCTTTACCTTCTCATCACCTAGAATGTAAGTACTTACTGAATTCTGCAAATTTCATATTTAAAAAAAAAATTATTTAGGAATTTATTTTTTCCTTTTTATTGAATTTATTGAGGTGACACTGGTTAACAAAATTATACAGGTTTCAGGTTCATAACTCTACAACACATCATCTATACACTGCATTGTGTGTGTACCACCACAAGTCAAGTCTCAGTCCATCACCGTTTATCCCACTCTATACCCCTCCTCCATTTTCCTTCACACACAGTCCCCAACCAGTCACCACACTGTTGTTAGAGTCCATGAATTTTTCTCATCGCCACCGCCCGCCCCCCTCCCCCCCCAGCTGTCAGCCTGCTCTGCAGATTTCTTTCTTTAAATTGCAATCTTCTCTCCCCAACACCTGTAACCCCCTTTACCACCTCCCTCCAATTTGTAGCACCACTCTGTTCAAACCTTCACATTTCGAAGCATGTATTTAGCAATATTTTTACTTTTAAGTTTCTTTATTTTCCAGATTGTTCTATTCAGTGTGGGCAGATTACTTATCTTGACTTTTCCTGTAGCTCACTTTAGAAATTTTTCTTTTGCTTATCTGATAGTCAAGTGTTTATTTTTTAAAATTAAAAAAAAGTTTTTTTCTTTATTGGTTGGTATTACATCTGTGTCCTTATTCCCCCATTGGCTCCCCCCACCCACCTCCCCACTCATGCCCTCACGCCCCTGGTGTCTGTGTCATTGGTTAGGCTTATATGCATGCATACAGGTCCTTTGGTTGATCTCTCCTCCTTACCCCACCCTCCCCTACCTGCTCTCTGAGGTTTGATGGTCTGATCGATGCTTTTCTGTCTCTGGATCTGTTTTTGTTCATCAGTTTATGTTGTTCATTATATTCCACAAATGAGTAAGATCATGTGATATTTGTCTTTCTCTGACTGGCTTATTTCGCTTAGCATAATGCTCTCCAGGTCCATCCATGCTGTTGCAAATGGTAAGAATTCCTTCTTTTTTACAGCAGCGTAGTATTCCTTTGTGAAGATGTACTACAGTTTTCTAATCCACTCATCTGCTGATGGGCGCTTAGGCTGTTTCCAAGTCTTAGCTATTGTAAATTGTGCTGCTATGAACATAGGGGTGCACATATCCTATGTTCATAGAAGTGGGATCACTGGGTCAAATGGGAGTTCCATTTTTAGTTTTTTGAGGAAACTCCATACTGTTCTCCACAGTGGCTGCACCAGTCTGCATTCTCATCAGCAGTTCACGAGAGTTCCTTTTTATCGGCATCCTCTCCAGCACTTATCATTTGTTGATTAGTTGATGATAGCCATTCTGACAGGTGTGAGATGGTACCGAATTGTCGTTTTGATTTGCATCCCTCTCGGATGATTAGTGACTTTGAGCATGTTTTCATGTGTCTCTTGGCCTTCCTTATGTCCTCTTTCAAAAAGTATCTATTTAGGTCCATTCCATTTTTTTATTGTGTTGTTTATCTTCCTTTTGTTAAGTTGTATGAGCTTCCTGTAAATGTTGGAGATTAAAACCTTATTGGTAATAAAATTGGCAAATATGTTCTCCCATGCAGTGGGCTTTCTTGTTTTGTTGATGGTTTCTTTTTCTGTGCAGAAGCTTTTTATTTTGATGTAGTCCCATTTGTTTATTTTCTCCTTAGTTTCCATTGCCCTAGGAGCTGTATTGGTGAAGATAATTGCTTCAAGCATATGTCTGAGACTTTGCTGCCTTTCCATTGTGTAGATGTACCAGATTTTGAAAAAGTCCCATTTTTCCCTCTAATATATTTATGGTTTCCCGTCTTACATGTACGTCCTTTATCCATTTTGAGTTTATTTTTGTATATTGTGTAAGTTGGTGGTCTAGTTTCATTATTTTTGCATGTATCTGTCCAATTTTCCCAACACCATTTATTGAAGAGACTGTCTTGATTCCATTGTATGTTTATGCCTCCTTTGTCAAATATTAATTGGACATAGTGGTTTGGGTCAATTTCTGGGTTCTCTATTCTATTCCATTGATCTATATGTCTGTTCTTGTGCCAGTACCAGGCAGTTTTGAGAACAGCTTTGTAATACAGCTTGATATCTGGTATTGAGATCCCACCTACTTTGTTCTTCTTTCTCAGGATAGCTGCAGCTATTTGGAGTCTTTTTTATTCCAGATGAATATTTGGAGAGTTCGTTCTAGGTCTCTGAAATACGCCGTTGGTATTTTGATGGGGAGTGGATTGAATCTATAGATTGCTTTGGGTAGTTTGGACATTTTAATGATGTTAATTCTACCAATCCATGAACACGGCATTTCTCTCATCATTGATATTTCTCTCTTTCTCTCTCTCTCTCTCTCTCTCTCTCTCTCCCCCTCTCCCTTCCTTCCTGAAATCAATTAAAAAAAAAATATATATATATATCAAATAAATAAGTAGCGAATACATTTGATAGACATTAAAAAAAAAAATACATCTCGCCCTGACCGGTTTTGCTCAGTGGATAGTGTCGGCCTGCGGACTCCAGGGTCTCAGGTTCAATTCCGGTCAAGGGCATTTAACCCTTGGTTGCGGGTACATCCTCGGTAGGGGGTGCGCAGGAGGCAGCTGATTGATGTTTCTCTCTCATTGATGCTTCTAACTCTCTCTCCCTCTCCCTTCCTCTCTGTAAAAACTCAATAATATATATATTTTTAAAAATCAATAAAATATATTAAAAATACACCTCAGAATTCTTTAAACTAAACTATTTCCTAAGGTGTCAATTTTTTTAAACTGCATTTTCAACATGCTGTATATATGGCATAAAATAAAGTATGTTAAGGATGGCATATAGGGTTTTCTTTCACCTCTTGTGTAGTAGAGTCCATTCTCAAGTGATTTCTCATCTGTGTTATGTTTTAGAGAACTCTTATGTTTTTATTTCTCAAGAACTCTACTTTAGTGAAGTTTAAAACTTGGAGAGTAGGAACTGGCCTAATGTACATTATAACTTCTTTATGTGTTTTCTTCAGGTTTTAATATTTTGAACCTTGGTAGAGTTTAGGAAATAGTAGATTAAAACATACCATTTTAAACAACAAATGGTTATTCTTTCTGGATCTTGACTAAGATAATTACTTTTGAAATTTTAAAATGTATGAGGAAAATGTTTAATTTCGCTACATTTCAAAAACAAAGGATGAAGGTATCATAGGTGCATTAGATACTAGTTTATTGTATAGTCTTTCTTTTCAACTCAGTATTATTTTTTATATAGGACAGAAAAGAAATAATCTAGGTTTTGACAAAACTCTTATTTAGGAATATTGTTTTATTTTTTTAAGCAGTTTGACTTTGACAAAATTAATAATGGATACATTTAAAAATTCTTAACTTTTAATGTCTTCCATGTGATTTTTTTCATTTTAATAAAACAATGTAAGTTTTTTCCCTTCCTTTTTCCCTCATACTTAACATATCAGAATTTTAGATAGACAGTGCACTTACATTGCTGATTCTTTTTATTTGCAATATTAATGCCACAGAGTTATAGAAAATAAGACTTAATCTCTTCAGATTATAAGCTAATACTTTTATTATTTCTGTCCTTTTAAATAATATGGAATATTACTAGTATGATTTACGTTAGAGTACCCTGAAGGTTCAGAGGAAAATGTACAGACTCAGTGAAATTTGACTACTCTCTTAGTGGTGCAGAAGGAAATGAAAGAGGTCAGAAATGTGTTGAATTTGATTATAAGAAAAATGAGGAGGATATCTAAATGCACTACCATTTTGTACCCTTTAAAATTAGATGATTTTTCTTACTCTTTTTCAAAGTCTTCATTTGAAGACTTTGCTGCTTTTTACTCTGGTGAAAAAGGTTTCTGAGAAGCTTTGTAGAAATAATGTGGGAATGTGGGGAAGAACTGAGATGAGGTCAGGGAAGCTATAAACCTTTGAGTGCTTTTGTGATGTGCTAAGCTCTATGGGAGGCCCTGTATAAGGTCAAGCCTGAGAAATTTGCTTGTTAAGAATGAAACCATTTACACTTAGAATGCCCTGTTTTTATTTTAGTTTCTTGGGCAGATTGAGTTTTATTTAAAAGTTTATTTATCTTGCATTTCTCTGTTTATAAAATGCTTATATTTTGTTCCCAGAGTTACACCAATCTCTTACAAATAACCTGAAACATAAATATAATAACAAAAATTGTGTTGCGAAGGAAGAAATTTCCTTGTGATTGGAAGGAAGTTGGAATCCTTGCATTGTAAAGAAAGTGGTGTCTGTTGTATCTTCGGCCCCTTGACATAGAAGATGTTTGATGTTATCAAAACTGTCCCCCAGTTTCTTGACTCGTGTTATTTTTTTAATTCACTCTAGCAGGCTTTTGCCCCATTACTCCAGGGAAACTGCTCTAATCAAGGTCACAAATGATCTGTTTCTTTTAAAATCAAATGTCATTTCTTAGTTTTGTCTTAATTGACCTATCAGCAGCATTTAATGACTAATCATCCTCTCTTCAAATATTGTGTTCACTTTGCTTCTAGGATATTGTGCTCACCTGATTTTTCTTCCTACCTCTTATCTCTCCCTTGAAGTCTTCTTTATTATGTGGGTTGTTTTTTTTCTTTTCATATTTACAACCTATTAGAGGGCTCAGAGACCTCTTTTATATCTACTCTCTTGTCCTTGATCATCAAATCTGTTCCTCTAACCTTGAGAATTGGTGATTCTCACATTTATATGCTAGTTTGGACCTTTCTTCTGAACTCCAGACTCATAATGAAACAGCCCAATCATTGTCTCCATTCAGATGTCTAATGGACATTACAAAATTTACATGTCCATAATTGGCCTCCTGATACTATTCTCCTAAACCTGCACTGCTCCGAGTTTTCATCATCCAGTAAATGGCAGCTCCATCTTCCCAGTTCAGTTCCCTTGAAGACCTCTTTGGCTACTTTCTTTCATGCCCCACATCCAAACTGTCAGCAAAGTCTTTTGGTTCTACATTGAAAATACATCCAGAATCCCTCTCCTATTGCTACCACTCTAGTCTAAGACATCATCATCTTTTGCCTAGATTTTTCAGTAGCTTCTGATTAGTTGCAGTAGCCTCCTAACTAGTTATTATTAACAACTAGGTACCTAACTAGCCTAACTACAGTTCTCCGTAACCCATAAAGTGCCTCCAGCAAGTATTCAGATCATGTCGCTCCAAGGATCAAGTGCTTCTAAAGGCATCCAAAGACATGAAGGACTTAAAATGGCTGGAGAGGCTCTACGTTATATGCTGTTCCCCATTAGCCCACTTTAACCTCATCATCTCTTATTCCCTGATTTATGTGTTCTTTTCTAGCTGTATTGGTATCCTTGCCATTTCTTAAATATTCCAGGTATTGTCCTCCCCTGTGGTTTTTTGTACTTGTTTCTCTGCCTAGAATGCTCTTCCCCAAGATACAACATGACTCATTCCCTCCAGTAAATGTGTTCAATTGGCTTAATCCTAGTAGGGGGCATGCAGGAGGGAGCCAGTTGATGTTCTCTGTCATTGATGTTTCTCTCTCTGTCTCTCTCTCAAAATAATAAAAAAATAAAATTAATCCTTTCCCCCCTTTCTCAACATTTTGAATCTCCTATCCCATTTTCCTTGACTTGTGTCTGATTTCTATCAGACTAAATATTTTTTTCTACACTAGAATTAAGTGTGATGAAATAGGTTTTTGCCTATTTTGATAACTGCTGTATTTTCAGCACCTAGAACATTGCTTTCTATCTAGTAGCTATTTGTTTAATTAATTTAAATGCAAAGCAATATCCTAGAATTTTCTGAAATTTAATACTAATTCTTTGAGATACTTTTATAGTAAAAAAAGACTTAAAAAGGAAGAAGAGAACTTTATAATATACGTATATATGAAATCAGAAAACTTTCCAATTGCTATACATTGGGTCTCAATAAATATTTGTTGGATGAATAAATAGCAGGCATCTATTATGTGGTCCGCATTGTAGGCTAATACAGAATTTAAAAAATAAACCCATTCTAAAGGAATTTATGCTTCTAGTGGAGGAAGCTTTGTTGTGGTATAACTGACATACAATAAAAACTGCACATAGTATTTAAATGATATATGCAGTCGACCCTTGATTAACATGACTTTTTTCTCCAGTAAATACCTGTGCTGTTTTCAGTTTGAGGTTAGCAGTCCTTGGATGGGGAGGGCTGACTACACATTTTATATAGGGGCCTTGAGTATCCACAGATCTTTGTATCTATAGGGAGTACTAGACCTAATCCCCCCATAAATACTGAGGGACAGCTTAAGTTTTGCGGGGGTGGGAGGGGAAGGGGTCAGTGGTTATACATGGAATTGGGAATATGAAGGGGGGTGATGACACCTTAACCCCTGCGTTGTTCAAGGATCAACTGTATAAACATATGCAAAACAAGCATAATCAAGAAATTAAACACATCTCTTAATCCCAAAAGTTTCTTTGGAAACTCTTCATAACTCCCACTTCCTACCCTCCCTACCCACCCCAAATCTCAGGTAACCACTGATCTGCTTTTTGTCACTATAGATTACATTTATACAGAATTCTGGAAAATGCAAGTTAATCATATAGTTATGTGTGGTTTTTTTTTTCTGGCTGCTTTTATTCAGCATAATTATTAGGGATAGTATCCCATCATAGATATGCCAGAATTTGTTTATCAATTTATCTGTTGGTGAACAACAGGGTTGTTTCTAGTTTGGGGCTATTACAAATAAATGTGCCATGAAAATGTACTTTCATTTTTGGAAAAAATACCTAGCAGGAGAATGTCTGGATCATATGCCAATTATGTTCAACTTTTTAAGGAAGTGCCATACTTTTCAAGGCACCAGCACCATTGGTTTCAGTCGTGCATGAGAGTTCCAATTGTTCCACATCCTCACCAACATTTGGCATCGCCTTTAAATCGTGGAGCCCTGGCCGGGTGGGCAGGGCCTACCTCTTTGGGGTGATTGATCACAGGTCTCCTGGACTGTGAGAGGGCACAGGCCAGGCTGAGGTCCCTTGCCCCCAGTGCATGAATTTTGTGCACCGGGCCTCTAGTAAAGAATAACTCCCCATTCCCCCTTCTTTTTATCACCTGATAAATCACTATTCTGTTTCTATGATTTTAATTACTCAAAAGAACCTCATGTAAGTGAAATCATACAATGTATTTTTGTGATTGGCTTATTTCATTTAACATAATCTCAAGGTTCATTCCTGTTGTAGCATATTGCAGAATTTTCTTTTTTCAATTACCGTTGATTTACATTATTGTATTAGTTTCATGCATACACTGTACACCCAGTGATTAAACATTACATAACAATTTAATTCCTCCCATGTGTCTCCGGTGCCTTTCAAGCTGCTGCCCTGGCACTGGGGCTCCAGCAGCCCTCCATCCCCCTCATCCTCAATCCCCACTGGTTTTTACAGCCAGAAGTTATGAGGACTTCTGTTCTTTGCATGGAACCTGCTCTCCCCTTCTGGGACTCCCACAACTCCTTAGTTTCTGTTCACTTCAATCTGTTTGTTTGTTGTTGTTTTTTGTTGTTGTTCCTTAGATGTACTAATTTATATTATTCTTTCTTAAAATTCACTGATCTTTCTTCTACTTATTTCTACCTTTGAATCCCTCTAGTTTATTTTTCATTTCAGTCTTGCACTTTTCAGTTTCAGAATTTCTTAGTTTTATTTTAGGTTTTCTCTCTCTTCATCAATACTTCCAGTTTATGTTTTTCTTTTGTTTGGTGTGTGTGTGTGTGTGTGTGTGTGTGTGTGTGTGTGTGTGTGTGTGTGTTTTACTTTGAGCATTTTAAGAGGGTTGTCTTTAAAGTCTTACTCTGATTATCAGGGAGATCACTTTATAAGTTAAATAAATGTCTAACCACTATACTGTTATCTGAAACTAATATAATATTGAGTGTCAACTGTAATTGAAAAAACAATAGTCTTTATCTTGTATATCTGTTATCAGGTATTTTTTATGTACAGTTTCTGTGTGTGTGTGTGTGTGTGTGTGTGTGTGTGTGTGTGTGTGTAATGGGCCATACTTTCCTGTTTCTTTGTATGTTTGTATATTTTTCTTGGATACTGGCATTAGAATCAACACTTTCCAGATGTGCTCTTTTCCCCAGCATTTGCTTTTTATGTTGTTATTTTTATTTATTTATTTATTTTTGTGTGTGTGTGTGGGGGGGGATGGTGGTGTTTTTTTGTTTGCTTTGTTTTGTTTTGTCCAGGATCAGCTAAGTGCCTTTCCCTGTGCTTGAGCAGTCACTTCTAATTTTTTTTTATATGTAGGTGTTCTTAAGTATATTAGTTAATATAGTTTGGCTTCTCCAAAAAAGAAAAGGAGAATCATGAAGGGGTGGTTGGAAGTGTTATGGCCCTTCAAATACCCATGTAGTTACTTCAACCAGAGGAGTAGGTTCTTGCCACAGTGGACCAATGGCTGTCTGCCTTTCAGTCTGCACCTCTGTGATCAGAATCATCAATCAATGATCAGAGCACAATTTCGATATTTGTAGGACAGGGTCCTTTTTGCCTGGCCTAGCTTCTGCAAGCTGTGTGCAGGCTACTTTAGGATCATATGCACAGATGCTTGCCACCTGGTTGGGGACTGGGAATGGTTATCTGCTACTGTGGTAAGAGCTGCAATTGATTAAAATTAATCCAGTTTACAACCAAAGACTTCCCATGGAAGTTGTAAGCCTACAATAGACTTTGCAAGTTCAAAATAGATTCAGTATGAAACAATTCAGATCAATTGTTTCAGCATGGAGATAGATTCTTGATGCTTTCTATTCTGCCACCTTCCCAGAATCCTCTCATTGAAATTTTAATTTGTCCTTCTCCTGTTGAATAATGCTATTGGGCATCTCTTTATATATATACTAGAGTCCCTCTGGCTGGCTTCAGGTACCCAGGACCCGGGCCGGCTTTACCCGGGCTGGCCGCAGCCACAGGGGACCATGGGGCTGGCAGCTTGTCCCTCTCCCGGGCCGCAGCCCCAGCTGCTGGCTCCCGGGACCACGGGTTGGGCAGCTTGTCACTCTCCTGGGCCGAAGTCTGGCTGGTCCCCATTCTTCTCTCCCCAGTGTTGAGTGTCTGAGCCATTAAGGCGTGGTGGCTTGAGGGTGTGACAACCATTTTCGTATTAGTTCTTTATTAAATAGGATTTGTGCTGTTTCTTTTTAGTGGGCTTACGTTGTCTGTTTCTTTCAAGGATTTTTATCCCTTTCATTCAATTTGTTGAATTTATTGGCATAAAATTGTTGATAATATTTTATGCTTTCCCTTAATAGTTGTAGAATCTGTAGTGATACAAATCCCTGGAATTCTTAATATGTGTTCTTTCTTACTTTAATATTTTTTCTGATTAATCTAATTATAGGTTTATGATGTTTATTGATTTTTCTCTACTAGCTTCTTGTTTCATTGATACTTCTCTATTTTTCTATTTTCTATTAAATTTTTTCTGTAATTTTTAAAGGTAGAAGCAAGCAGAAGTCATTGATGCGTGTGTTTTTTTTTGAAATATATTCGTTTAGTGGAATAAACTTCCATTCTAATTACTGTTATAGTTTCTTATCTCAGATATTGATGAGTTGTGTTTACATTTTAATTCAGTTCAAAATACTTATTTGATTATGGAATATTACTTAGTGTTATCAGGAAATGTATTATCCTATATAATGAAGTAATATGCAAATTTACTGCCACACCCTTGCACAAGATGGCCGCCCCATGTGGTCACAAGATGGCCACCACAAGATGGCTAGCAGGGGAGGACAGCTGTGGGCAATCAAGCCAGCAGGGGAGGGCAGTTGGAGAGGACCAGGCCTGCAAGGGAGGGCAGTTGGGGGTGACCAGGCCAGCAGGGGAGGGCAGTTTGGGGGCAGGCAGGCAGGTGAGCAGTTGGAAGCCAGCAGTCCCAGATTGTGAGAGGGATGTCCGACTCACAGAGATCGGGCCTAAACCAGCAGTCGGACATCCCCCAAGGGGTCCCAGATTGGAGAGGGTGCAAGCTGGGCTGAGGGACACTCCCTCTCCAGTGCATGAATTTCGTGCACCGGGCCTCTAGTCAAGACATGATAAGACATGGAGGAACTTGGAGAAGCGAGGGCAGGCAAAAAGGACCCTGTCCTCCAAATATCAGAAATCTGTGCTGCATATCCTAAGTGAAAGAAGCCAATCTGGAAAGGGTACATACATATTGTAGCATTATATCTAATAAAAGAGAAACATGCAAATTGACCATACCTCTGCTACGCCCACAAGCCACGACCACCAGCCAATCAGGAGTGAGTATGCAAATTAACCCAACGTATATGGCAGCGGCCACGGAGCTGGAGCAAGCAGGAGGCTTGGGTTGCCCCAGCAATGGAGGAAGCCAAGCTTCCCGCCCGCCCTGGCCAGCCCTGGCCTCTGCTCAAGGCTACAAAGTTTCAATTATAGAAGATAAATAAATCGCAAATACCAGTCCTCCGCTTGGGTCGTCAGAGGGCGTGGCCGGCCTGCAAACTACCACAGGCCCCTTGCCCAGGCTGCCCCATGCTTCAAGGGAACCCCCACCCTGATCCGGGACACCATTCAGGGCAAACCAGCTGGCCCCGACCCATGCACCAGGCCTCTATCCTGTCTAATAAAAGAGTAATATGCAAATTGACCATCATTCCAACACACAAGATGGCTTCCCCCATGTGGTCAAAGATGGCTGCCCCCATGTGGACACAAGATGGCTGCCACAAGATGGCCAGCAGGGGAAGGCAGTTGGGAGGGACCAGGCCTGCAAGGGAGGGCAGTTGGGGGCGATCAAGCCTGCAGGGGAGGGCAGTTAAGGGTGACCAGGCCAGTAGAGGAGGGAAGTTGGGGGCGACCGGTCCTGCAGGGAAGGGCAGTTGGGGGGGACCAGGCCTGCAGGGGAGGGCAGTTAGGGGCAATCAGGCTGGCAGGGGAACAGTTAGGCATCAATCAGGCTGGCAGGCAGAAGCAGTTAGGGGCAATCAGGAAGGCAGGCAGGCGAGCAGTTGGGAGCCAGCAGTCCTGGATTGTGAGAGGGATCCCAGATTGGAGAGGGTGCAGGCTGGGCTGAGGGACCCACGAATTTCGTGCACCAGGCCTCTAGTTCTAACTATATGAACTATTGGAAAAAGCAAAGCTGTGGAAATGGCAAGGTTAGTAGTATCTGGGGTTGGATGAATTGATGGAACACGGGATTTTTAGGGCAATGAAAGCCCTCTGTATGATACCATAATGATGAATACATGTCATTCATTATACATTGGTCCAAACCCATAGATTATATAACATTAAGAGTGAACTGCAAGGCCAGTTATTACTTTGGGTGATTGTGATGTTTTATTGTAGGTTTATCAATTATAAAAAAATGGTGGGGATGTTGATAATGGTGTTGGGGCATAGAGTATATGGGAAATCTCTATATCTTCCTCTCAGTTTTGCTTAGAATACTTTTTAAATTTTCCTTTTGATTTCTTGTTTGACTCATGGGTTAAGAACTGTGTTGTTTGGGGGTATGTGAGGTATTTTTGGTTTCAAATTGTGATCAGAACTATAGTTTGTATGACTTGAATTTTAATAATTTATATTGATGTTTGTTTTATGGCCTGGAATATGATTTATTTTGATAATTACTTGAAGTCTAAAACAAGAATGCATATTTTACTTTGCTGGGTAGAGTGTTCTATAAGAGTCAGTGAGTTTAGGTGCTTGGTAGTATTGATTTTATTCTGGTAAGATACATATAACATAAAATATGCCATTTTAACCATTTTTAAATGTTCGGTTTAATGCCATTAATAACATTCAGGATTATGCAGTCATTATCCCTCTCTGTTTCTAAATTTGTTTCATTACCTAAAACAGGAACCCTGTACCTATTATATAACTTCCCTTTTCTCCCTGCTATAGCTCTCCCCCTTTAATATGTGTCAAAGACTTTGCCTATTATATTTTAAGTGGAAGCATACACTTTTTGTCATTTTCTTTTTGGCTTTTTTCACATAGCATAATGTTTTTAATGTTCATTCATGTGGTAGCAGGTATCATAACTTGTTTTTATGGCTAAATAGTACTCCACTACATGCATAGATCAATTTTGCTTATCCATTCATTTGTTGATGAATATCTGAATGTATTTCACTTCTTGCTATTGTGAATAATGTTGCAATGGATATTGCTTTATAAGTATTTAAAATCTACCACCTTGCTAGTTTTTCATTTTCTCTTGTATTCTTTATTCTCTTTTTCTGCCTTCTTTTGAATTAAATATTTGTCATGATTACATTTGTTTTGTTTCTAAGGTATGATTCTTTGGTTGTATTGAGTGGTTGCTTTATGGTTATACTCTATGTTGTTAACATATCCCAGTGTACCAAGTGAAATAGTATTGCTTCATGTATAATTTGAGATCCTTAAAACCTCATGCATCCAATTCTCCTTCTCCTAAATTTTGTTCTATTGTTGTATCTTTTTATTTTTATGAACAGTATAAACTCCACAATAAATTATTATTCCTTTAAACACGTCATTATCTTGTAGAGATAGTTAAGTTATATGAAAAGTTGTTTAATATTTACCCATAAAATTACCATTTCCAAGCTCCTTATTCCTTTGTATAAATACAGATTTTTATCAGTTATCATTTTCTTCAACCTTAAGGACTTCCTTTAGTATTTTTTGTAGACCCAAGTCTGTTGGTGATGAATTATTTCAGCCTCTGCACATCTGTAAAAGTACTTTTTCACCTTTTAAATAAGTATATTTTTACTGGATATAGAATTCTAGGCTGACAGTTGTTTTTTTTCTAAAGTACTTTAATGATGTTGCTGTATTGTCCTCTGACTTTCAGTGTTGTAGAAAACAAACTACATTTGTTTATACATAGCATGTCTTCTTTTTCTCTTTACCAGGGACTTTAAGCAGTTTGGTTATATGATTGACTTTTGTGCCATTTTCTTCATGTTTCTTGAGATTGAGTTTGAGATTCTTTTTATCTGCAGGTTTAGTTTGCATCAAATTAGTAAAATATTTGTTTCTTAGTTTTAAAAATTGTTTTTTCTTCCCCTAGCTTTCTCCTTCAGGAAGTTCAGTTATATGTATATTAACGATTTTACATTGTCCTACAACTTTTGATACTCTTTTCATTATTTCTTTTTCAGTCTTTTCCTACATTAATGCATCAGTAGGAAGAACAACAAATTGATGTTGCTTGATCTTCAGTTCCACTAATATTTTCTTTAGTAATATCTCAGTTGCTCTCGGTCCCATCCAGTGTGTTTTTAATCTTAGACACCATTGTTTTCATCTCCACAATTTCAATTTGAGTTAATTGCTTAAAATACCTTCCAGGTCTGTGCCTACTTAGAGTGCTTGATCTTTAAACTTTTTGAACACATAGAATATAATAATTACCTGTTTAAATCTTCTTGTCTACTAATTGTTTTTAAAAAATCTATCATTTGTGTCCCTTTGGGTTGTTTTGATTGAATTTTTTTTTCTCATTATGGGTCATAAATCCTATTTCTTTAGATACCTCGTAATCTTTCTTTGAATTCCAGATACTATTAATATTACCTTGTTATGTACTGTGTTGTTTTTTAGTATTCTTATAAATATTGGAGTTTTTCTGGGATGCAGTCAAGTTACTTGTAGTTTGATTGCGGAGGGAGGGTCTAGTTTTTAAGATTTTTATAGTGCAACCAGAGCAGCTGTTAGTCTAGGGCTATTTAGTCTCCATTACAAACCCTTCTAAGTACTCTGTTGCTGCCATGTGAATTATGAGGTCAGTCTTCTTTTTAAAAAAAAAATTTATTGATTTTGAGAGAGAAGGAAGTAGGGAGGGAGAGAAAGAGAGACATCAATTTGTTGTTCTTCGTATTTATGCATTCATTGGTTGCTCTTTGTATGTGTCCTGACTCGGAATTGAACCTGCAACCTTGGTGCATTCAGTATGGTGCTCTAACCAACTGAGCTCCCCAGCCAGAGCCAGGTCAATCACTCTTAACTGTTGGGAAGAGGAACTGGTTCAGGCTCTTGTGAGCTTCACGAATTTCTCTAATCCTTTCAGGTGTTCAGCGTATCCCCAACCTTTAATTTCTTAAAGCACAAGGGTTACTTTTGTTAGATTCAGCCAGCCTATGAAGACCATCAAGTAAGTGCTTTGTTTGACGATTCAACCTCAGGGGACAGTATCTCTGGGTTTTTATCTCTTAGGGTTCTCGGGTCAATAATTTCTATCTTGTTAATCTTTGGCTTCAAAAAACAAAACTAAAAACCCCAATAAATACAGAAACAAAAAGAATTTGCAGTATGTTTTTTACTCAATGCATATCACTTTTGCACCACCATAAAGTCATGGAACTTGAACCATAGTAAGTAGGGGACCCTCTGTATTTGTTTACATATATCCTTTAGATAAATGTAGCTTTTATTATTTACTAGAGGCCCAATGCACGAAGATTTGTGCAAGAATGGGCCTTCCTTCCCCTGGCTGCCGGCAGCGCCTTGTTCTGGCCGGAGCCAGCCGCCTTTCTGCCTTCCCACGCTGCCTAGAGGCCCGGAGCGGCTGGGGTGGTGCGGAACGCCCCCAGCCGCTCAGCGCCTGTTTATGCAAATTAACCCATCATCTTTGTTGGGTTAATTTGCATACTCCTGATTGATGGGCATTGCGACGGTACGGTCATTTAGCATGTTACTCTTTTATTGGGTAGATAATTCAGCACCTGACAGTTTCTGATACGTAAGTATATTAAAAATATTCAATGGTTTTAGCATTGCCAAAAAATATGCAGACAGACTTTCCCTTGTGTCATCAAAGAAAAATAGAAGCCTAATGATTTTATTTCTTGTTATACCTTCAGTAGTCCTGATTTGGATATTATGCTATTAGCAGTGAAGAGATTTCTGAACAGCCATTTGTGCTTAAGTGTTAAAGGGAGATTGAAAACGGTGTACTGGATAAAATAAGTATTTTGTCAGGATGCATGTTACAGATATTCTTTAATATGATCATTTTCAAAGTATGGTCCTCAGACCAGTAGCATCAGCATTACCTAGGAACTCATTATCTTCTGTGATGATAATAATCTTGGAAAATATTTAATACTAGAGGCCGAATTCGTGCACCAGTGGGGTCCCTCGGCCTGGCCTGCGGGATGGGGTCAAAACCAGCTCTCTGACATCCCCTGAGGGTCCCAGATTGTGAGAGGGCGCAGGTCAGGCCAAGGGACCCCACCATTGCACGATTTGGGCCGGGGAGGGATGTGGGAGGTTGGTCAGCTGGGGAGGGACTGCGGGAGGGCTCCAGGGCATGTCCGGCCTGTCTTGCTCATTCCCGATCGGCCGGACCCTAGCAGCAAGCTAACCTACCGGTTGGAGCGTCTGCCCCCAGGTGGTCAGTGCACATTATAGCGAGCGGTTGAGTGGTTTTAGCATGTCATTAGCATATTACACTTTGTTTGGTTGAACAGACTACCGGACAACCAGACAGTTAGCATATTAGGCTTTTATTATATAGGATAGTACCCAATCTTATGTTTCTTTAGCTTATAATGAAGGTTATTAGAGCAAAATTATTGACTAAATCGTTGGGTCCAGCCCTCGCTGGTGTGGTTCAATTGGTTGAGTGTTGTCCCGGGCACTGATAGGTCACCAGTTCAATTCCTGGTCAGGGCACCTGCCCAGGTTTCGGATTCAGTCCCCATAGGTAACCAATCCATGTTTCTTTCTCACATCGATGTTTCTCTCTTTAAAAAAATAATCTATAATTTTTTTTAAAAAGCTGATGTTTACAAAAGTAAATAAATGATAGGGTCCACTGAAAAATAAAAAATTGTAGGTATTACAGAGGAAAATTATGTGCTTCTAACTTGACAATACCTGGCTTCTTTCAATTGTCTTGCCAAAGGATTGGACTGTTTTAAGACTTAATGATAGTCTCATTAGAAGTAAGTTCTCTGTTTTTCATTCTTTGGAAGGAAACAATTTACATCTATAATATGGTGAAAATTCCTTAGTATATGGCATAATCACAGAGTTTTATGATCTATTTATTTCATAGTAGCTTTAATATTTTTAAGTGAGAGATTTCAGCTACATGAAAATGCTGACATTAAGCTCTTTTTAAAAAGCTTTTCAAATAGTTATTTGATCATTTAAATTTTGCAAGTTGTTTTAGTATAAGATTTAAAACCATTCATAAATGGGAGGCTTATATAAAATGGCATGATTTTTTGTATTTATCATCACTTGATAGCCACGATATGTTTATCAAAACTTGACAGTTTTAGTATTTAAC
This sequence comes from Eptesicus fuscus, assembly GCF_027574615.1. Taxonomy (NCBI): domain Eukaryota; kingdom Metazoa; phylum Chordata; class Mammalia; order Chiroptera; family Vespertilionidae; genus Eptesicus; species Eptesicus fuscus. Next base: position 24,180,669 of record NC_072489.1, read on the forward strand.
ACATAGGAGTGGTACTTTGAAGGGAACAGTACTTAAACTTTTAAATTTAGTTTTAATATTTCTGCTCTTAAAAAATGGAAGACCCGCCCTGGCTGGTGTGGCTCTATTGGTTAAGCCTTGTTTCATGCCCCAGGGGGTTGTGAATCCCTGGTCAGGGCACATGCCTGGATTGCTGGCTTGGTCCCTGGTAGGGTGTGTGCAGGAGGCAGCCTGTCGATGTTATGCTCTGGCATTGATGTTTCTCTCTCTCCCTCTCCCTTCTTCTCTTTTTAAAAATCAGTAGAAAAATCTTAAAAATAAACAAACAAAACAAAAACAAATGAAGACCCCATAAAGTAGTACCTCTCTCTGTATGTGTGTTGAATGAAAATGCTTCTTATAATATTTAACTATAATTCTTCGGTAACCTATTGTGTTTCATTACTTGTTTTAATAATTGATCAAGTTCCCAGAGATTTAGAGTATGGAATGTATTAAAAATGATATATATGTGAGATTAGTCTCTATGATCTTAGAAAAATCTGAATGTTCCTAATGACAAGTTTAGTTTTAATAATATATCTTATAAATTAACTCAGTCATCTACTAATTTGAATTAGTTGTAGAATGAATCATTCTCTGAATTTAAGTGGTATTCTGTTACAATTTTCATACTTAAAAAATCCATACCTGTAAATATTTATGTTTAAATTATCTTTAAAATTTCATTTGAGCATATACTTTTTTGGAGTGTGAAATTTAAAAATTGACTGTATTTTTTATGAAATGGAAGGAAGAGTTTTTTTATATATTCCTTGTGAACATAATAAACATAATTTTAGAAGTAAAATACGAATAGAATTTTATAATCATATTTTAAATGTATGAATTCTGTGAAGAGAAAGGGATAGACTTCGCTATAATTTATCACAAAGCTGTGGTTTATGTGTCATTACTTATATAAAATAGTCTTTGTTCAGCTTCTTATGGCACAAGGAGGATTGTGTAGTTCCATTGATTGGTTCCATGCAATGGAAATCTGACCTTTAGCAGATGTTTGAGAAATTACCAGCACAGCACTATCAGCCAACTAGACAGTTTTCCCCTTGTTATTTGACAGGCCTTTAGTGGTTAGGAACATGTCAAGGAAATTTTAAACTGTTTTTTTATCATATCAAAAGTTTTCTAAAATATTAAGAACACTGTGAAAAATATTGACAAAATGAGATAGATTATTTTCCCCAAATCATGGATTACAGTTTAGGTAATTTTTAAATGTTTACTTATTTTTTTTAAAAAAAAAGAACAACTAAGAAAGTCCTGATTGTTGCATGAATAATATTTTACTTTGTTATTGAAAATATTTTTGCCTATGAAATTCTCATGAAGGGTTGACATATGTTATTTTCTGCCTTGGTCATATTTTTCCTTCTGTATGTTAAACATTGCAGGTATCATTTGTTTTAGTGTTCTTATTTAATTATAAGTTGTTTTTTAAATAAAGACTTTTTTATTGAGGTTAAATGTATCACAGACAAGTTATCCTATCTGGAACTCCTAGCTAAGGGCAGGATGCTGCACGAATGAATTTGTGTTAAAATAAAGGCTGTTCTCTAAAAGACAGTATTTTTTAGCGGATGTAAGAGGTCCAGCTGTGTAGTTGTGGGAGTCGTTATGAACACTAAGCTCTGTTTTCTTCAACTTCGTTGATTGAGTATACAGGAAGGGAGAGAAGGAGTGCCTTAATGTTTGAGAATGAAGTGATGAATTGATAGTACCAGTAGTTGTGAGACTAGATCTTTTCCTGCAGGTGCTGCTGTTCCTTAGGGCATTCCAATTGCTTGCCATTGTGTCAGATGTAGAATTTCTAAAAATAGTTTATTTTAACAAAAGTTTAAAGAATATAATCTTATATATTTCCATTTTATGGTTTTGAAACAATTGTGTATTGCATAGGTTTATTTACTGAATTAGTTCTTTTAAATTAAGGATATAATTTGTAGTAAATGGTGTGCATTTAGTATTAATCAATTTATATATTAAAGTTAGTAATTGTATTGTTATACTTACATTATATTTACATTTAAACAGTAATTGCACTATTGTCATTTCATTAATTTTTGGTGTATGAAAATGCTAATTGTGCTACTTAGTGAACTTATTACTGGTGAATTATGTCAATAACAAACTGGATGCCCGGTTAAATTATATGATTCATTCGGTTATATTTTTTTAAAATTTTGTATGTTTAAAATAAATCCTACTTGTTTTGAAACATTTTGCAAAAGTGCTGACAGGATGTATAGTAACAACCAAGATTAGTAAATAAATATATGTAGGCTGATGGGCCAGAGAATATGACCAGTATGTAAATACATCTAAAATGTGCACATTTTCTAGTATAATTCTTGGATATTTACTTATTTATATGAAATTTTAAAAGATTAAAACATAAGCTATAGAATTCTCTTCTACATAAAAGGATATGGAACTCTTACTTATTCTTTACTATCTTTCCCTGTTACAAATTAGAAATTCAAAATACTTTATAAATATATTTACATTGAATTTCTACACTCAAGTACCTATAAAGTGAGAATTTTGTGGACAAAATTCAGTAATTACTTTTAAAAACTGGAGATGGAAATTATTTGCCTGTCTTTAAATTTGCCTGTTTGCCTCTGCTTCAGCATGAGATAATCCTGGTCCAAACATATGTTTTATAAAAGCCAGGTCACATTTCTGTGGAAAACAACCTTGCTTTGTCAATGTTCTTATGTAGGAGGCAAGTGATTGTCTAATTATAGCTACAAAGTTTCAAAATTAAGGATTCACAGTACTAGTCAGTGTACCTTATCCAAAGATTTTTTTATTCTTAATCCCCAGATAATTTTCAACAAATTGATCTCTTTTCAATTCATAAGAAACAAAACTAAGGCAGGTTTACATGTGTGTGTGTTTATGTAATTGATTTTAATCGATTTTAGAGAGAGATCAGGAGAGAGTGAGAGACAGGGAAACATCAATATGAGAAAGAAACAATTGGCTGCCTCCCTACCAGGCATTGAACCCACAACCTGTGTGTGTGCACTGACCAGGAAGTAAACCTGCCACGTTTTGGTGCACAGGACAGTGCTCCAACCAATTGAACCACACCGGCCAGGGCAGTATTATTATTTTGATATTTGTTAATTTGCTCATATTTAGTTTGCATTTCATTGATGAGTTATTTGTTGAGTGCCTGGCTTTTCATATGCTTATTGGCTATTTGGATATATATTCTTTTTGTTGTGGTGCCAGATCAAATCTTATGTCCACTTAAAAATTTGGATTGTCTTTTCTTTTCAATTAATAGAAGGTCTAGGGGTCTTTATATATTCTGAATATAAGTCCGAGTGAGGCAAGGGAGGCACCTAGAGTGCAGTTTTATTATGGCATCCACTCCACTGTAGGGTTAAGTTTCCTCTGTTCCTGGATTGCATTTCCCCAAAGCATTCTTGTGGTTCACTCTCTAATTCAGGACTCTATTAAAATGTCACCTCATTTTAGGCCATCATATCTAAAATAGCACCCTAGTCCATGGAAAGGGAAAAAAAACTGAGGTAGTAATACTTATACTGAGAAAACAGACTTTAAAACTAAGGCTATAGTAAGAGACAAAGAAGGACACTACATAATGTTAAAGGGAGCAATCCAAGTGGATAGAACTCTTTTAAACATTAATGCACTCAACATAGGCACACCCGAATATGTAAAGCGAATCTTGATAGACATAAAGGGAGAGATTGGCAGTAATGTCATTATATTAGGGGATTTCAACACCCCATTAACTATCAATGGATATATCTTCCAGACAGAAAATCAACAAGGAGATGGTAGTGTTAAATGACACACTAGATCAAATAAATTTAATTGATATTTTCAGAGCATTTCACCCCAAAGCAGCAGAGTGTACATTCTTTTCAAGTGCCCATGGGACATGTTCTAGGATAGATCACATGTTAGGACACAAAACAAGTCTCAGTAAATTTAGGAAAATAAAATCATATTCAGCATCTCCTCTGACCGTAATGCTATGAAACTTGAAATCAGTCACAAGAAGAAAACTGAAAACACACAAAGACATAGGGCTAAATAACATGTTACTAAACAATGAATGGGTTAACAATGAGATCATGGAAGAAATCAAAAGATACGTTGAAACAAATGAAAATGAGAACACAGCAAACTAAAATCTGTGGGGACACAGGGAAAGCAGTCCTAAGAGAGAAATTCATAGCATTACAGTTTTATCTCAATAAACAAGAAAAGCTGAAATAAATAATCGAACTTTACATGTAAAGGAACTTGAAAAAGAACAACAAAAACCAGAGTGAGTAGAAGGAAGGAAATAATAAGACCAGAGCAGAAATAAATGAAATAGAGTTTAAAAAAGCAATACAAAAAAAAAGATCAATGAAACCAAGAGTTGCTTCTTTGAAAAGATCATCAAAATTGACAGACCTTTAACCAGACTCATCGAAAATAATAGGACCCAAATAAATAAAATCAGAAATGAAAGAGAAGTACCAACTGACACCAAAGAAATACAAAGGACTGTAAGAAAACATTGTGAACAACAAATTGGACAATTGAAATGAAATGGATCAATCCTAGAAATATACAGTGTTCAAAAACTAAATCAGAAATAATCAGAATCTGAGTAGACAGATTACAAATAGTGAAATTGAAGCAGTAATAAAAGAATTCCCAACAAACAAAAGCACTGGATCAGATAGGTTTACAAGTGAATTTTATCAAACATTCAAAGACGTAACACCTATCCTTCTCAAACTATTCCAAAAAAAGCAAGAGGAGGAAAGTTCATTTTATGAGGCCAGAATTACCCTAATTCCAAAACCAGATAAAGGCATGACAAAGAAGTATAGGCTAATATCCCTGATAAATATAGATTCTAAAATCTTCAACAAAGTATTAACAAACCAGATCCAGCAATACATTAAAAAGATGATATACTATGATTTAGTGGAGTTTATTCTGGGGATGCAAGTTTGGTACAATATCCACAAAACAATAAACATGATACACTACATAAAGTGAAGAATAAAAACCACAGGGTCATATCAATAGATGCAGAAAAAGCATTTTATAAAATCCAGCACCCATTAATGATCAAACTTTCAGCAAAAGTGTGAATACGGGGAGCATACCTCAATGTAATAAATGCCATATATGACAAGCCCACAGCCAGCATCATACTCAATGGGCAAAAACTACAAGTGTTCCCCTTAAGATCGTGAACAAAACAGGGTTGTGCACATTCACCACTCTTATTCAACATGGCACTGGAAGTCCTAGCCACAACAATCAGACAAGAAGTAAAAGGTATCCAAATTGGAAAGGAAGAGTTAAACTGTCATTATTTGCCGATGACATGATACACTTTATAGAGAACCCTAAAGATTCTACCAAAAAACTACTAGAAGTGATAAATGAATTCAGTAAAGTAGCAAGATACAAAATAAATATTTAGTAATTAGTTGCATTTTTATACACCAACTAGAGGTCCAGTGCATGAATTTTGTGTGCTGGTAGGGTCCCTAGCAGCAGCTGGCCAGGTACTCCCTCCCTTCCCCTGGCCGCCTGCTGCTGCAGACTCTGGCCAGGGTCTCCCTCCCTTCTCCTGGACAACTCCCGGTTGATCAGAAAGGGAAACTAAAAAAACAATCACATTCACAATAGCAATCTACAGATTCAGCACAATTCCTGTCTATGATACCAATGGCATATTTCACAGAACTAGAACAAATACTCCAAAGATTTATATGGAACCATAAAAGACCCTGAATAGCAGTGATCTTGAGAGCAAAGAACAAAGTGGGAGGCAACCAGTTGATGTGTGTCTCTCACATTGATGTTTCTCTTTATCTCTTATCTACCTCCCTCCCTTCTTCTCCCCCTCCATCTCTCATCCCCCTCTCTCTTTCCCTTCCTCCTTTCCTTCTACTCTCTCTAAAAATCAGTGGAAAAAATATCCTTGGGTGAGGTTTAATAACAACAAAAACCAGCATGGTACTTACAATTTCACTCATTAGAATTGAATGAACAAATTGAACTAACAAGCAAAATAGAGGCTGACTCATACCAGGCAGACAGCTCTGTGTGGGGTAGAGGTGGAGGGATTGAGCAAAAAAAAAGAATAAAAAAAAAGAAAAATCATGGACACATGGTGTTTGGAGGGGCTGGAAGGGATGGAGATAAAGAGGGTATAGGGGGGGGGGATAAATGGTTATGGAAAAAACAAAATTATATTAACCAAGATATAAGTATGTATATATAAAAATAGAGATAATATACCAAAAAATAAAGTAAAATAGCACCCCAGTCTTCTGTCATTCTGTTATCCTAGACAACTCTGATTTTCTTCAAAGTACTTATTACCAACTGACATGTATTTATATGTATGATTTTTTAAATATTTGGTTTATTGCCCTCCAAAAGCAGATATGCTTTATGAGAGTTGGGGCTTTCTTTTTGTTCCCTGCTGTGTCTACCCAGTTACTAGAGTAGTGTGTTGCATGTGATAATTTCTCAATAAATATTTTTAAATATCAATAATACTGTGTAAGGAATTTGAGAGGAGCAAATATACAAAAATAGATGAGTTTTATTTTAGACATGCTTGAATATATATATGGAATAGTACAGATAAGAGACTGAACTAGTTCTGGGATCAGCAAACATTTTATGTAAAGAATCTAATTAGTAAACATTTTATGTTTTGTGGGCATTATGGACTATGCCACAGTTGCTCAACTCTGATAACAGAGGGAGAAAGCATCATAGACAATGCATAAATTAATGAGGGTGGCTGTGTTTCATTAAGAGTTTATGTACAAAAACAGGTGGTTGGCTTGTGGGCTATATTTTGCTGACTCCTGGACTAGGTAATGGAAAGCTATAAATGTGACTTAGAAGTTTGATCTTGATTCAGAAGGAGTCATTATAGCTTACATGAATGAAATGGGAAGACGAAAGTGTTCTAAGAAAATTAGTCTGTCAGTAGTAGGTAAGCTGGGCGGTGGGAGGGGGGCAGTGATTGGAGGCAGAGAGAATAGTTTGAAACATTTAGGCTTACGTAGGGCTTTACTGTATGTGAGGCACAGTATTGAATTATATATGTTAATTTATTTAATCCTCACAAAAACTATATAACCCCTTTACACTGTTAAGGAAAATGAAGCATAGAAAAGTTACATAATTTCCCAAGTTCACACAACTGTTAAGTGTGGGAACAGTATTTAAACGTTTACTGCCCCTTATCAGTGCTGTTTTACTGTATAAGAAAGGTAAGTAAGAACTGAGCTAGGATATTGGTAGTAAAAAGTACAGGACAGTAATGAGGAATGTGAATGAAGTAGGGCCTGATTATGAAGACAGGACTGAAATTAAGTAAAAAAGAATGATTAAGGGGGAAAATTCCCAAGGATTGCACTAGGAAAACAGAAAATATTCCTTTTGGTACATAAGGAATGTGAGAAAGAGAGAGCTTATTAGGGGAAGATGATGTGTTTTGTACATTGTTTGAGATGAAGATGAAACACTATTACATGGAGCTGTATCATTGAGAATAAACAACAAAAGGTTGGATGAGAATGTTATTACCTCAACATATTTTTTTAAATATATTTTTATTGATTTCAGAGAGGAAGGGAGAGGGATTGAGAGATAGAAACATCAATGATGAGAGAGAATGATTGATTGGCTGCTTCTTGCACACCCCCAACTGGAGATCGAGCCCACAACCTGGGCATGTGCCCTGACCCGGAATCGAACTGTGACCTCCTGGTTCATAGGTTGATGCTCAACCACTAAGCCACACCAGCTGGGCTACCTTTTGAGTATCTGTTTCATTTAAGATTTTGAGAAGTGACAAAGAGAATAGTTTAAGCAATATAACAATATAATTTCTCTGAACTTAGAGAATTTGGGAACATTAAGGCCTTGAGTAGGAATACACCTAAGTAGGGATAGGAAATGAGATCATTAAGTAGCAGGTGTGGAGCCAACATAATCCAGGGTAATAAAAACCTGAAAGGGGATATTTTTAAAGCAGGAAATGATTGTTAAAAGTATTTGTCCCAGAATTTGAAAGTCAAAAAGTTTTAAGCCTAAGTATCTATTTTTTAAAAATGTTTTTATTGATTTGAGAGAGAAAGAGGATGGGAGAGAGAAATGTCATTCAGTTGCCTCCCATACTCATCTGACTGAGAATTGAAAACTTGCAACCCGGGTATGTACCCTGACTGGCAATGGAACCCGAACCTTTTGGTGCATGGGACAATGCTCAACCAACTGAACCACTCTGGCCAGGGCCTGAGTATCATCAGAGAAATTTAGTGATAGGCAAAATTGACATGTAACAGTCATTCCACCACAACTATGTTCAATAATTGCATCCTCATTTTCGCTATGAAGGCAGTTTCTACCAGTATTGGTAGTACTTGTCAGTGACTATTCTTCAGACATATTCTGTCAACAATGCCGGCTTCTTTCTTTTGGCTTCAGAGATACGTTGTGCCAATAGTTGGTCTTCAGATATATTCTGTCAACGCTGCCGCTTTCTTTCAGCTTCAGAGGTATGTTGTGCCAATAGTTGATCTTCAGATGCATTCTGGCATCATGTGCAATTGGCGCCAGTGAGAGCTTTATATGTATTGTGCATGCGCAAGTCAATGTTTATTTTTAAATTGCCAGTGCATGTCATGTGTACCGGCTGGATGATCGGACAGACGGACGGTCAGTCACTTAGCCTTTTATATATATAGATATTTCCAGTTGTTAATATGGCCCTTGGTATTTGCAGTGCTCCCCATATTCACAAATAATCATTTTCATTCTTCACTTTTCATTTTCTTCATGAACATTAACTTTTCTTTACAAATGTTAGCTTATGTTAGACTAATTGAGATATTAAGAAAAGTTGTGAAGAAGTGTTGATTTAGGAGAAATCCATAGTTGTGTTGCACTGTGGATGTTTTTTGTTCAACCAAGTTCATTTACCTAATTATTTTCTCTTTTCAAAAACCACAAAGTACATGTGATTAAATTTGTGACTAGGTGAAATAACATATCGTTATATGTCATGGCATTTGGAGGTCATTTACTACTATAAATGCTTAAAATATTTAAAATTGGGAGTACCTAGGATCTTATTATTCATTGATTTCTCAGATAGATAATTGACAGTGCTTTCAGGCAGTCACAAAAGGGTGTGAGACCTTTGAATATTGCCAGAAGATAAAAGTTTTTTTTTTTATAAATACTAATTTTAATGAAATTCTATCACAATGCTTGGAGTGGTTTATCATAAATGCAAATCAATTTCACATAATCTTGCATATGTATATATTATACAGAGTTTTTATGTGAATAATTTTTTCATTTATTCAAACAATGCTTACTGGGGACTTGTGTGCTAGGTACTATGTTGCTAAGCATCCCCGACATGGTCTATCCCAGTGGTCGGCAAACTCATTAGTCAGCAGAGCCAAATATCAACAGTACAACGATTGAAATTTCTTTTGAGAGCCAAATTTTTTACACTTAAACTTCTTCTAACACTACTTCTTCAAAATAGACTCGCCCAGGCCGTGGTATTTTGTGGAAAAGCCACACTCAAGGGGCCAAAGAGCCGCATGTGGCTTGCGAGCCGCGGTTTGCCGACCACGGGTCTATCCTCTTAGAACTTTCTGTATATATATTTTTTTCTTTTTAAAAAATCTGTATTGTTGAAATTATTACATAGGTCCTCCTTTTTGTACATGGTATTTTTGTATGTAACAAGGTGTCAGTTACAAGTGCAGTAAAACCTCGATATAACAGACTAATTTGGGCGAGGGGTGCCCCTTAAAACCAAAAATCAATTATATAATAAAGTTGGTTTTCCGAATGTGTATGTTAAAAATTGACAAATTAGTTTACCTATTTTTAATTATGTAGACATGTTTGTGTAATTAAAATTATGCATGAAAAATTTAATTTCGTAGAAAAATTTTCAATATGTATTACTATAACTTAAAATTTATAATGAATAGATCTAGTAAATTTGTGCATTCACCAATCACTGTGAGTAAACAATTGTACATGGCTAGGGTGTGGCTTCACACATGTGGAAACATAGGCCGGCAGGAGTTAAAACTGCTACAGTCATGCCACATGACAACAGAACCAATTAACTCAAGTGATACTGAGTGATCATGTGCTAATCATTCACTGAACATTGTTTATCATTGGATTTTAATCTATAGACTATAGTGTAGATATGTAATATCTATGTTGGCAAAATTACTAGTGTTTTTCCCCAACATATTGCCTATTTGCTAAAACGTATTCAAAATAACAAGTGAATTAATAACAATAAATAACCAGTTATTTAATTATAAGCAAATCTTGTTTAAAAGCATTTTAAAATTAACAGGGTGTTAATTTTCACATAGGACATACAGACCAGAAATTTTGTCCATTAAATCCGAAGTTCGTTAAATCGAGGTGTGAAAAATCAAGGGTTTACTGTGGTTCCTCAATGATCATGCTTTTGAAATGCTAATGATACTTATTAAACTTTAGTGATTTTTTTTTTTTATATTAACGCTTGGTAGGAAAGACAGAACATAAAAACAAACAAGAGTAGATAAAAATGTAAAAATCTGATAAACTGATATTCCTCCATATGTGCTTACAATATATTTCAGTTTTGGTTAAATGGGTACCTAATGTTTATATTATCGTGACTATATAAACATTATTTTTGGTTGCCTATATACTGACTTTTAATTTCTTAAAAAATAATTTTATTTTGGGGGGAGTTAATAATTGCCTTGCATTTCCTCCCCTTATTTAGTGTTCTGTGTACTCGTCACAGATTTAATCAGATACTCCCCAAATTATGTAAAATTCTCTCAGTACACTCAAGTATGTATATTAAGTAACCTGGCAATTTTATCTTAATCTTTAGTATCTGGGGCTTTTATATCTGGACACTCTAAGACCTCTTGTGGTCTTATTTTGCTATCATCCTGGTGATTCCCTTGTCTTTTTTATTTAACTCTTCCTAGATTCCATATTTTGGTTTACATAGTCTCTTGTATTATTGGTGGAATATATCTTCCAGTAATTTCTTTTAAAAGGACTGCCTGTGTGGACATTTTTTTATGCTTGTTCATCTGAAAGTATCTATATTCTACTCTTAAACTTGACTTATTTCTGACTGGTTATAGAATTCTGGGTTAGAGATTGGAAATTATTTTTCCTAAGAATTTTGAAAGTATTGATCTAATGTTCTCCAGATTCTGGTTTTGCTTTTGAAAAATTATGCCATTCTGCTTTTTGATCTGTCATCTGAAGAATCATGTGGAATCTTCTCTGTTGTTTGTGCTTGGAAATTTCACAATGACATTCCTAGATGTATATCTCTTTTCATCCATGGTGCTTATTAGCTCTTGAGGAGTTGCTTTTCAATCTGGGAACTTTGAGTTTAGGTTCTAGGAAATTATTTTTGAATTGTTTCTTCACTTTTCTAATTTTTAATTATTTTTCTCTTTCTGGAACTTTTGTATTGGTATGAGACCATGATGGTCCTCTTTTTATTTTTTCTCATTTACATTCTTTTTGTTCTAGTTAGTGGGAAAATTTTTTTACCTTAATATTCTAAAGCTTCTATTGCATTTTGCATTTTTCCAATTAAAGTTTAATTTTATAAAACTTTTTTGTTTTCCAGATAGTTTTTTTTTATAGCATCCTGTTTCTGTGTTTTGATTATGTTTCTCTTATTGGGAATATTATATTAGTATTTTGGTATGTTTTCTTCTCTTTTCAGAGTCTTGTTTTCTTTGAAGTCACTTTTTTCTCTCTTGTGTTATTTTGTCTGTTTTGTATTTGATGTTTTACTTGCAGGAAATATCTTATAATTCTGACTACTCATATTTAAAAGCACATTGGGAGCTCTGAGCATGTGGGCAGGGTTTGTTGGCTATATAGTCTTGTCTGTTTAGACAGGTCATTTCTTTGGGGAACACCTAATGTCTGTGTGTTTAGTTGCCTTTTATTGTAAATTGGTCAGGTTTCCCAGAGAAATCTGCTAGTCTTTTTCCCTAACTCTCAAAAGTTTCACCCAACGAGGTAAAAATAGATTTAGAAGTGGGAGAAAGGTGTTGGTTTTCAACATCATTTCATTATGTAAACTTTCACTTAATCCGCTGTTTCAGTAGTAATGTCTGCCTTCAGCTTGCTTCAATATGCTCCCTGATCCAGAGACCCAAAGATAACCTTTTCTAGCGGTGAGGAAAAAACCCCACATTTTCTGCCAAAGTGGGAGGCACTTTTGAGGCTGAAGCCAGGAAAAGAAACAGACTAGTCTCATTTTTCCTATTAGTCCTACTTGCCCCTCATTTTTGAATCTTTGGGACTTCTCTGTTGTAAATTGGAGTTTTCATCAGCTTTGCCAAATTCTAGGTTTAGCTTAAGCTTCTTTTATTGCACAAGGTCAGCTGCCACTGCTATTGCTGTTATTTTAGTATAGTTTTATTCTGCCCATTTTACTAATCTATTGAAATCTTTTTAAAAAATATATATTTTTTTATTGACTTCAGAGAGGAAGGGAGAGGGAGAGAGAGATAGAAACATCAATGATGAGAGAGAATCATTTGATCAGTTGCCTCCTACATGGGCCCCTACTGGGTATCAAGCCTACAGCCTGGGCATGTGCCCTTGACTGGAATCAAACCTGGGACCCTTCATTCTGCAAGTCGATGCTCTATCCACTGAGCCAAACCAGCTAGGGCTCTATTGAAATCTTTTGCAATTTTCATCGTATTATCCAACATGTTAAATTATTCTCTTAATGTTGAGTCCTGTTGACTCTATCTTTTTTATCTTGATTAAAGTATGAGGATAGAGCCCTATTGATTACTTTAGAAGAGATTCAATCAGTTTTACTTTAGTTCTTGGTTAATACTGTAAGTTAATTTGTTTACCAGCTGAGTTCCCTGGTGTGCTATATTATTCATGAGCTTATATTTTTCATTTTTTTCCTAAAAATATTTTCAGTTCTTTCCCCACAATATCATAATTTTTTAAATTGCTAGTGTATTAGTTAACACTAGTCTACCTAAAAAGAATAAATTTCTTGCTAAAGAAAAAGTTTAGGCCCTAACCGGGTTGGCTCAGTGGATAGAGCATCGGCCTGTGGACTGAAGGGTCCCAGGTTAGATTCTGGTCAAGGGCATGTACCTTGGTTGCGGGCACATCCCCAGTAGGGGGTGTGCAGGAGGCAGCTGATCAATGTTTCTATCTCATCAATGTTTCTAACTCCCTATCCCTCTCCCTTCCTCTCTGCAAAAAAATCAATAATATATATTTTAAAGAAAGTTTAGGGTTACTTGTAGCGAAATAAAATTTGCTCTTGGTGTAACCTTTTTCTTTTGTAGTGCTTACAAGCCACATTGCAAATAATAGTTTTTATACTCTAGATATAAACTGACATAAATGGATTGTTAAGAGCCTTTTAAACTCAAATTATGTTTCTTTAATATATAATTTTCTTTTTAAAATATACTAGAGGCCCAGTGCATGAAATTTGTTCAAGAGTAGGCCGTCCTTCCCCTGGCTGCCGGCACCGGCTTCCCTCTGGGACCCGGGTTTCTCTCTGGCAGCTGGCACCTGGGGCCCAGGCTTTCCTCACAATACCTGCTTCATCTGGAAGGTCATCTGGTCTAATTAGCATATTATGCTTTTATTATTATAGATATTTTTATTGATTTCATAGAGGAAGGGAGAGGGAGAGATAGGAACATTAACGAGGAGAGGGAATCATTGATAGGCTGCCCCTTGCACTGGGGATCGAGCCCGCAACCCAGGCATTTGTCCTGACCGGATATCGAACCCTGGCCTCCTGGTTCATAGGTCGATGCTCAACCATTGAGCACTCTGGCTAGGCTAATATATAATTTTCTTTAAAAAGATTTCCCCATTTCCAGAATCAGTGCATTTTAGAAATTGTTTTCCTTTCTTATTATGTTTTACAGATTACGTTAGAGATGCATGCCTAATTTGGGTCCGTGACTATTTAGACTCATTAGACAAAAACTAATTTAAAAAGTGTCTGGGTGTTCTCTTACTGTCTTCTTTTCTCATTCAACTTCATTTACTTTATAACTATGTTTCTTCTACCTTTTCCAGTTTTCTACTCAATTCTCCTTGGTGGAGAAGATGGATGCAAAAGAGGAGGTGTGAGTAGTTCTTTATTCTCTCTGCATCTGTTAACATTACATCATCTTTCCCATGCAATATTCTTGTTTCTTCTTAGTTCATCCTCTTACATTTATGCAGCTAATGGGCTAGTATTGTTTTCTTTAGTATTATTTATAAAGTTTAGTTTATTCTGACAATATTCTTACAAGGTTTATGATATTAATTTGTAAATATTCTTAATTATGTTTCCCTTCTTCCATATGTCCTTTTAAAATCTGACATAAGGAAACTATATAGCCATATTGTTTCTCATTCATCACCTTTATTCAATTCACTCACATTTATTAAGTTCCTAAAGTATATCAGGTCCTGGGAAATAAAATGTTGATATTTCTTTTACTATTGGAGTCCATACTTTCTTAGGGAATATCTCTTCCCATTTCTTATTAGAATTATTGACATCTAAATAATTAAAAATTAACTTTAGCTTTCTTGATCTCCGATTCACCTTATTGATTACTATTTCCTTCTGGAGCTATATGTGGTTTTATAAAATTTGATTCAGGTTTGAGTTCTCGCTCTGCCAAATGTTAACTATGTTAGATAAATCTTTCTTTCTGGGTTTTGCATTCTCACCTATAAAAAAGTACCTAATATCTACTTTATAGGTTTGTATTGACAGAATTTAGAAGTTAAAAACGAATTGAGAGAATATACATACATGTATTACATAAAACTTCTTAATTTCAAAAGCTGTATGATGGTATTATTTTTATAAGGATTGCTATCTAAATATTTATTGCAATTCTTTTAAAATAAGATTTATGTCTCCCTGGGAACAAGAACTATATCACATATTGATTCTTATCATTGCAACTGGTAAATAGCAAAGTCTTACAATTTTGGGTTGAATTTCCTAAAAAATTGACTTAAAACAAGTATAGCATGGTTGACATTTCTTTCCACTGCTATGTATTGATTCCATCTATGTAACTTTAAAATTTAATGTTAAGAAAACATTCTATATGGATAATTTCTATTACATATTTATAAATATTATTACTTCTGATTATTCCCAAATTATCATGTTGTCACCCTTGGATTCGTGGATTTCTGGATGCCATCTGTCTCCGTTACTTAATTTTTCTTCTTCTTTATCTGTTTGAAAAATAAATTATACAGGCATATTATTATTCCAATAGCAAATTTCGTTTTTCTAGCTTTTTTATGTGAAGAGATCATTTTTATTTATGTCAAAATATTAAATATCTTAAAAATTAGTGTGGTTTAGACATTGGGTAATTAAAAAACGAAGATTAAAAATATTAGTATGTATATTCTTGTCTCCCCCCTCCTCACTTTAGAATGAAATTGACCCATTTCCTTTTTAAATTAAATTTGTTGTTTTTCTGAATAATTGCATTTTATGTGTCCTTTCTCCTTATAACATTTTAATATAACGGAATCTTAATCATTGTGACAAATCTCTAGCTAGACATTTTCTCTGTATATGAAGTGTATTATACTTTCAGGTCAAAGAAAAAAAGAAAGTGAAGCCAGCATGTGTCAGTTACCTTATTGAGTCCTTTTCTTACATTATCAGGTTTAATTCTTACAACAACACTTTGAAGTATTAATTACCTCTATTTTACTAATTTGAAAACTAAGGATCAGAGAAATTTTTTCATTCATGGTCTCAGTGTTCTAACTCTAGAGAATATATGCTCTTTGTGCTGTAGTGTATGACCTGGAAAGTAATGATTCAGAGTATTGAATACCATTTTACCAGTCTATAATAGCTTTATGGAATCACTTATATATAACTTTCTCATATGAATTTAAAACCTTCAGTGTCTTAGATTATAAATAATAATTCTCAGTACTCTTTTACTCATTGTTGGTCTTGCTAAATTGATACTTGTCTAGAACATTCTTTGGAAGCATAGTTATGAAGTTTCTTAGAAAGTTCATTGAGTTTGGATAAGTAATGTACATTTGAGAGTAGGACAACTTACATTAGCCTGAGGCAGTTTGTTGGGTTTGCTGGTGACAGCATTTCCAGCTCCCTGACACTGACCTTTTTTCTTTAAAGAGTTAAAACGGGGTTCCAGAGATTAGCGTTCTCCTTTTCTCTTGACATTGCTTTAGGTTGCAAACATTATTTTATTCCTGTTTTTAATCAGTGCAATAAAAAATTATCTTATGCTTCTCTTCTATCATAAGAGCTGAATGAGCATGGTATGTTTCAGGAACAGGAAAAAAAACAAGGTACCAATCTGTAGAGTAAGGGATTAGGGATTGTAGCAGGATCAGAAGAATGCAGAAAACAGATCTTTCGGGTCTTGTCAACCAGCGTTAAGTTCAGACTTAATGTAGTCCCATGGGAAGCTAATAGAAAGTTTGAAAGTAAGGGGGATAGTTTGATATCCTTTTTCTGGTTTTAATATCTTACTCTACAACAAATGGAAGACTCTAAAATGTACCCATTAAATTGCAAAAATGTAAATTGAATACTGTCAATATAACAAATCTAATTTATAGTGGAGTCTCTGTGTGATTATAGATAGCTATAGAGATTCTTCCCAGTCTACAGCTGGAGCTCTTGAAAGTTATTTTATACTTTGGAGCAACATGACAATTAAATCCTAAAACCTGGGAGTTACCACATCCATTTTCTTCATTCTGATGGGAATAGGAAATTAAGATATTCCTAAAACTTTTTTTTTTTCAGGTGCCTTTTATACATACAGTCACAATTTTATTTATTGCTCAATACACAGGACTAGACAAATTTTAAAGCATGTACATGTTTATACTTGGAAAATTTGGGAAAGCTTAAAGAAAAATTAGTACACCACTCTTGGATAATTTTCAGTGGCATTTTTGCAAGTGGCTTTTCTAGTTATATATATACTAGAGGCCTGGTGCATGAAATTCATGCATGGGGGGGGGTGTGTCCCTCAGCCCAATCTGCACCCTCTCCAATCTGGGACCCCTCAAGGGATGTCCGACTGCCGGTGGGATTGGGCCTACACGGGCAGTCGGACATCCCTCTCACAATCCAGGACTGCTGGCTCCCAACCACTCACCTGCCTACCTTCCTGATTGCCCCTAACCGCTTCTGCCTGCCAGCCTGATCACCCCCTAACCACTCCCCTGCCAGCCTGATTGATGTCTAACTGCTCCCCTGCCAGCCTGTTTGCCCCCAACTTCCCTCCTCTGCCAGCCTGGTCACCCCTTAACTGCCCTCCCCTTCAGGCTTAATCGCCCCAACTGCCCTCCCTTGCAGGCCTGGTCCCTCCCAACTGCTCTCCCTGCTGGCCATCTTGTGGTGGCCATCTTGTGTCCACATGGGGGTAGGATCTTTGACCACATGGGGGCAGCCATCTTGTGTGTTGGAGTGATGATCAATCTGCATATTACTCTTTTATTATATAGGATAGAGGCCTGGTGCATGGGTGGGGGCCAGCTGGTTTGCCCTGAAGGATGTCCTGGATCAGGGTTCCCTTGGAGCATGGGGCGGCCTGGGCAAGGGGCCTGTGGTGGTTTGCAGGTCGGCCATGCCCCCTGACAACCCAAGCGGAGGCCCTGGTATCTGGAATTTATTTCTACAATTGAAACTTTGTAGCCTAGAGCGGAGCCAAGCCTTCTGCTCGCTCCGTGGTGGCAGCCATTTCTGTTGGGATTTATTTATCTTCTATAATTGAAACTTTGTAGCCTTAAGCAGAGGCCTAGGCCAGCCTGGGTGTGTGGAAGCTTGGCTTCCTCCATCACTGGGGAAACCCAAGCCTCTCTCCTGCTCTCTCTGTGGCTGCAGCCATCTTGGTTGGGTTAATTTGCATAGTTGCTCCTGATTGGCTTGTGGGCGTGGCTTGTGAGTGTAGCAGAGTGATGGATAATTTGCATATTACTCTTTTATTAGATAGGATATATATGTGTGTGTGTATATATATATATAATTTTATGGTAGAATTATAGTATAATAGCACAACAGTAAAAAGTTGCAGGTCCTGTGTTGGGCTGAGTGATTGATGAGGCCAGAATATGAGAGCGTGAGCTGGAAACATAGGAAGTGGTTTCCAGGAGTAAAGTGTTTGAAATTGAAGTTATGGAGAAACTGTAACCGGAGGAGAGGAAGAAGTGGTTCATGTAGGATAGATGATCAAGGAAGAAGAATGAACTTTGCAGTGAGGAATAAAGAGTAACCTAATCCATCTCTAAGCTCATTAGTATAAGGGATATAGTAGGGAAAACAGTCATAACTTGAGAGGAATCCAGCAAAAAAACTGTCTTTGAAGAAGATCCATATTTCATTTAAAGGAAGAAGGCAAAAGATACACAATTCAGAGAAGTGGAAATTATGGTGGATTTTTACTGGTATTATTTCAGAGATCATTGTGACAGGTTTTTGTGAGTTCTATTAAAGAACATATATGGCCCTAGCCGGTTTGGCTCAGTGGATAGAGCGTCGGCCTGTGGACTGAAGGGTCCCGGGTTCAATTCCGGTCAAAGGCACATGCCTGGGTTGCGGGCTCGATCCCCAGTAGGGGGCATGCAGAAAGCAGCTGATCAATGATGTTTCTCTATCATTGATGTTTCTCTCTCTCTCTCTCCCTCTCCCTTCCTCTCTGAAATCAATAAAAATACTTTTTTTTTTTTAAAAAAAGAACATATATGCATAACCCATTTAACACGGACAACAGAATGGTGATGGCCAGAGGGAAGG
Source organism: Eptesicus fuscus (assembly GCF_027574615.1). Taxonomy (NCBI): domain Eukaryota; kingdom Metazoa; phylum Chordata; class Mammalia; order Chiroptera; family Vespertilionidae; genus Eptesicus; species Eptesicus fuscus. The sequence goes on from NC_072489.1 coordinate 24,199,624, forward strand.
AAGGGCAGGGTGAAGGTGGGCAAAGGGAGGGAAAATGGGGACATATGAGCCATGTCAGCTAGCGCTGGATAGGTAGTTTTAATTAAAAAGTTAGTAACACAGGCTCAAGTAATAGATCACTGCAAAAAATGGAATCACTAAGAAATGCAGTAGAAGGAATCCTAGACTCCTCATCAGTGTTACAATTTTCAATTTTAGTCCCAATCCTATTATGTGAAGAACCTTTGGAATTTAGCCTCTGTGATAACAATTTTATCATATGTTAAAGTAACACCCATCTTCTTTTCTTTGTGAATATAGGTTGGGCAAAATATTTGAAAACTCAGCGTATCGTAAATTAAATATATTATGCATTTATAATGTTTCCACTGAATATAAAACACAGTGGGAAATTTATTAGTAAATAATGAATCAGCCATTACCTATAATCAGAAGGTAACTCATAAGATTTCCAACTACAGTTGACTCTTTTTATTATTTTTTAGCTTAATTTTTTTTTACAAATCTTTATTGTTGAAAGTATTATATAGGTCCTCCTTTTCCCCCCATTAACCTTTTCCCATCTGCTCCCCCCCCCCCCACCAACCTGTTGTCTGTGTCCATGGTCATGCATATATGCATACAAGTTCATTGCTTGATCTTTTCCCACCCACCCTCCCCTGCCTTCCCTCTGAGGTTCAACAGTCTGTTCATGCTTCTATGTCTCTGGGTCTATTTTTGATCATCAGTTTATTTGGTTCATTAGATCCCACATATGAGTAAGATCATGTGATGCTTATCTTTCTCTGTCCGGCTTATTTCGCCTAGCATAATACTACAGTTGACTTTTTCTCTTTCAAATAATTTTAATAACATGGCAGTCAAAATATGAAAAGCAGACTCAAACGTGTTCCCTTTAAAGGTGGTGCTACCATGATTGCTTCGCACAGCATGATCAAAAGTAATGATGATACCAGATTCCAAAGAGCAAGGCTTCAAGGCTCACAGACTGAAAAGCTTGGTTTTGGAAAGTCTCAGAGGAGTCGCAGGTGGCAGGAAAGACATGAAACTTAAGGGACCGTCACAGTACAGGGTGCAGTTACTGGGTCATCAGCACCTTGAAACGTTTCTTGATGGAGATTCGATGTCGAGAAATTTTGTCATCTGGGGAGAACTGAGCAGGATGGGCCGAGCAGATCTGTTGTCCCGTAGGATTGAACTTCTTCAGGGTATAGACCCCGTCTCCCTGTTCATTGAGGTAATACTGGAGAAACAGGATCTTGCTGAAGCAGGAGGTTCCAATTCTGTCTGCAGCTCAGTCTACTGAGGGCCTCACGTCTACATTTGACTCTTGAATGGCATGGGTTTGAACTGCTCAAGTCCATTCATACATGGATTTTTTTTTCCAATAAGTACTATAGATGTATTTTCTCTTATTATTTTCTTTACTTTAATATTTTCTTTTTTTCTAACTTGCTTTATTATAAGAATACAGTATATAATATACATAACACAAAATATGTGTTCATCAACTGTTTGTAATTGGTAAGGCTTCCGGTCTGCAGTAGGTCTTTACATTTGGAAGACTTTACATTGAATTTATGTCCTTTGGGTTAGGGAAATGTATACAAACCTTGGCTTTTTAGATTCTTGACTGAAATGTTTTGTCAATAAGACCATATTATAATTGTTCATGAGGGCAAAGCGGATAATGTTCAGGTTTTCCTTAACATTGTCTCTACTTCAGTTTTTCTGGAGTTTCCAGAAGCCCATTTATACTACAACTTAATAATTAAATATGAGAATCTTATAAAATTTTAAATAGTGGGAGAAATTTGTATAGTTTGAAACCTTTGCATAACACCAGATAGACCTCATCTCAACCCCTAAGGATCATTTTTAGAAGAAGCCTTGACTTGGGCTCCTGCTTGACTTTGTGTGGATAACTAGAAACAGATGTTAACTCCTTGAACAGTGTATTTCTGTCTTTACCAGTTCTAATAGGTAAACACATCTAACTAGCTGTCTAACGGGCAGCAGCACAAAGACCTCAGAATCAAATGTATCTTTTACCAGTTTGTCTCCATGTTTAAAAGTACATGATAACAGGAGTCAGAAGGTATTTAATATTTATTAAGCACTTTGTACATGTGCATCACTGTACTGGACACTATAACAGCTCTACCCTCAATGAATTTGCACCTATAATTTAACCTTTTGCACTCGGATGTCGAGTGTGACTTGACACGGTTAGCATCGGTAGCAGCTCTTTTTATACTCTTTGAATGTATTAATAATTTGAAATATAAAAAATTCCAAATAAGTTTGTATGAAAAGAAACTCCAGTTTTTTTATTCTTCTGCCGCGCTTTGTAAAATCTGGGGTATTTAAAAAAATTAAATCCCGCCCTGCTGGCGGCCCACCTGCGCCGAAGGTCCAGCCTTGGGTGGGGCGGGGCCGGACGTGTCGGGGCTGTGTCTCTCCTCTAAGCACCTGGGGGTGAAAGATTTGTCCTTTTGTATTAAGGAAGTCCACATGCCTGTGGTGGGACCCATGGGCCTTAGAACCCTTGTACCCAGAGAACCTCACCTGAGAAGTTCACCTTCTGCTGGCTTTGAGCTTATGCAATGCACCTGGCTGAGGGCTCAGCCCAGAAGGAAGGGCAGCCCCGAAAATCACGCTCATCCTCACCATGGATCCAGGTGTCGCCATGGGAAGGGTCCTGCGCCTCTGGGAAAGAGACTTCACAGAGATTGCTGCTTCCTTCTACAGATGAGATTAATTCCACTAAATTTCAGAATGAATGGAGACATCATGGATTACTGGGAAAAGGAAAGTAGATCAATGGAGAAAAAAACCAAGATGGCGGCATAGGTTAAAGACCTAACCCGCAGCCGGGCACAACAATTTCAAAAATACAACTAGAGGTCAGAACGGACATCGTCCAGAACCACAGGAGAGCTGGCGGACTGAAATGCCCACAGCTGGGGGGAAGGAGAAGGCCACGGGGACAGTCGGGGAAGCCGTAAAAGCCTGAGGTATGGAGAAACGGGCGGAGACACGAGCACACGCGCCTGCGGGGAGGATGGAACCGGAGAGGAGGGGGCGGCTGATGACCTGGCCGGAGTTCACTGGCAGGAAGGAGATAAAGGCTCCGGAGTGCTCTGAGCACCGGCTCCGATTGCACTGAACCCCATTCCGGGCGAAACCCTGGGAAACTCACTCACTTTCGCAACTCCGCCGCCCCCGCAGGCCGCCCGGCCCGGGACGCTGGGGACGCCGCTGCAGCAGCGGCGCCCGGAGCCCGGCGGCCTCCCAGCACCCGTCCCCGCCGCGCAGCCCCCGCGCGCCTGGTGCCGCGGGCCGCGCTCCCCGCACACCGGACGGAGGCCCGGGCGCCCTCTCCGTGCACCTCCCGGCGGCGCTAGACTTCAGTAGAGTTGACTGAATTCAAGGGATTAAGAAGTATAAATTGGGGGGACGCCGCGGCGGCGACGTCCGGAACACGGCGATGGCGGTGCCTGGAGCTCGGCGGCCGCCCAGCGCCCGTCCCAGCCGCGCGGCCCTCGCGCGCCTGGTTCCGCGGGACGCGCGCACCGCACACCGGACGGAGGCCCGGGCGCCCTCTCCGTGCACCTCCCGGCGGCGCTAGACTTCAGTAGAGTTGACTGAATTCAAGGGATTAAGAAGTATAAATTGGGGGGACGCCGCAGCGGCGACGTCCGGAACACGGCGATGGCGGTGCCTGGAGCTCGGCGGCCGCCCAGCGCCCGTCCCAGCCGCGCGGCCCTCGCGCGCCTGGTTCCGCGGGACGCGCGCACCGCGCACCGGACGGAGGCCCGGGCGCCCTTTCCGTGCACCTCCCGGCGGCGCTAGACTTCAGTAGAGTTGACTGAAATGAAGGGATTAAGAAGTACAAATTGAGAAGTTTGAAAAAGATGGCGGCGGAGGTTAAAGGCTGTTCTGTTGCCTCGCACCCAGCGAAATCGGAGGGGATGAGGTGTGGAGGTGCGTGGGTCTGGCTGGTGGCGGGGGAAAGGGGCTTTTGTTCCAAACCTAAGGGAGATTAGCTCTCCATCACCCTGAAACCCATCTTCTGGCGAACCCCGGGAGACCCAGATGCCTGCGGGGAGAGGCGGGACTCTTGCAGAGGTGCGCCCAGCAATCAGTGTTTGCTGCGCTGGAGTGCGGAACGAGGGGACTTAGATACATGGAAGGCAGAAGGACCAGACTCACAGCCATCGAGGCTCGCCGCACCATGGCCTGTTGGCACCCTGAGACCCCGCCCCGCCCTGGGACCCGCCCCGCACGTTTTGAAGACCTGCCCCGCAAGTCTTGCAGGCACACCTGCGCCCCAAGCAACGGCTTATGCATGTGGGTGGCCTGCCCTCTGGCAGCGGACCAGATGATCTGCTATTCTAGTCGGACTGCTCCAGGGCCACTCAGACAGGAGGAAGAAACTACAGTTTTTGCTGTAATCCTTGCTGAGTGCCTAAGGCAGTAGCTGATCTACACCCCATTGGAGACCCAGAAACGAGGGCATCTAGTGGTCTGTGGGAGATGACACCAGATTTCAACCACGTGCATAAGGGACACATTCAACGGGAATATTCAGTGAGCGCCAAAGCTTTGCTGCACCAAGACCCGGCCCATAAACGTGTCTCCTGCACAGCAACTCTTCCTTTATAGACAAAGAGAGCCCCCCCAGTGACACCAACAACAATCAAGACTTAACTATACAAAGGAGGACCAAGATGGAGGCATAGGGCGGAAGCCTGATTGTTGCCTACCACAACAACTTTGAGACTACAACAAGAGAGCAGAGCAGACACCATCCAAGACCACCATAGGGCTGGCTGAGTAGATGCTCTACAACTAGAATAAAAGAGGGGTATGTGGGATGATGCTGATGCCGGCGACCCAAAGACCACACTTTAAGAACTACAGCTCAGGCGACACAAAAGAACTATGGCTCAGGCGATACAACAGCGGCCTGGAACGTGCTCGGCGCAGTTCCCCCGGCGGTCTCCGGCTGAGGGGACGGCTCCACTGGCAGCCAAGCACGGACAGACGAGCCCCTATGAGACATGGGGTGGGAGACTCCGCGCTTGCTGACCTCTGAGTCCGTCAAGAATCTCAACGCCCCGGAAGCGGCCAGGTGCGCATGCTCGGCGACCGGCCACCGATGCAGACCCAAGGGCCAACGCAGCGACGCCAGACTGGCCCACCGCCATGCACCGGGTGCACCGGAGCTTCGCCGAGCCGCCGCCCGACGAGTTCTGCAGCAGCCATACTGGAGCTCCGGAAGGATGGCCAGGGGAATTGCTGAGGGGGGATTGACCGGCAGGAATTGGGATCGGGAAGACGGGGCCCCGCTGAGACCCGGGTGCGGGCGGGGTTGCGCGCCTCTGGGCTCGGGTGGGGTCACACGCCTCTGGGTATAAGTGAGGCCTCACGTCCCTGGGTCTAGCTGAGGCCACATGCCCCTGGGTCCAGGTGAGGCCGGACTCCGGGTCCGGGTGAGGCCAAGTGCCCCTGGACCCGGATGACGCTGGATCCCGTGCCTGGGCGAGGCCAAGCGCCCCTGGGTCTGGGAGAGCCCACACACCCCTGGGTCCAGGCGAGACCATGTGTCCCTGGATCCGGGTGAGGCCGCGTGCACCTAGGCCCGGGTGAGCCCAAGTGGCCCTGGTCTGGGAGAGGCCAAGCGTCCCTGGGTCCGGGTGAGACCATGTGTCCCTGGATCCGGGTGAGGCCTCGTGCACCTAGGCCCGGGTGAGGCCACGTGCCCCTGGGTCTGGGAGAGGCCAAGCGTCCCTGGGTCCGGGCGAGACCATGCATCCCTGGATCCGGATGAAGCCTCGTGCACCTAGGCCCGGGTGAGCCCAAGTGGCCCTGGGTCTGGGAGAGGCCAAGCGTCCCTGGGTCCGGGTGAGACCATGTGTCCCTGGATCCGGGAGAGGCCTTGTGCACCTAGGCCCGGGTGAGCCCAAGTGGCCCTGGGTCTGGGAGAGGCCAAGCATCCCTGGGTCCGGGTGATACCATGTGTCCCAGGATCCGGGTGATGCCTCGTGCACCTAGGCCCGGGTGAGCCCAAGTGGCCCTGGGTCTGGGAGAGGCCAAGCATCCCTGGGTCCGGGTGAGACCATGTGTCCCTGGATCCGGGTGAGGACTCGTGCACCTAGGCCCGGGTGAGCCCAAGTGGCCCTGGGTCGGGGAGAGGCCAAGCGTCCCTGGGTCCGGGTGAGACCATGTGTCCCTGGATCCGGGTGAGGCCTCGTGCACCTAGGCCCGGGTGAGCCCAAGTGGCCCTGGGTCTGGGAGAGGCCAAGCATCCCTGGGTCCGGGTGAGACCATGTGTCCCAGGATCCGGGTGAGGCCTCGTGCACCTAGGCCCGGGTGAGCCCAAGTGGCCCTGGGTCTGGGAGAGGCCAAGCGTCCCTAGGTCCGGGTGAGACCATGCGTCCCTGGATCTGGGCGAGGCCTCGTGCACCTAGGCCCGGGTGAGCCCAAGTGGCCCTGGGTCTGGGAGTGGCCAAACGTTCCTGGGTCTGGGTGAGACCATGTGTCCCTAGATCCGGGTGAGGCCTCGTGCACCTAGGCCCGGGTGAGCCCAAGTGGCCCTGGGTCGGGGAGAGGCCAAGCGTCCCTGGGTCCGGGTGAGACCATGTGTCCCTGGATCCGGGTGAGGCCTCGTGCACCTAGGCCCGGGTGAGCCCAAGTGGCCCTGGGTCTGGGAGAGGCCAAGCGTCCCTGGGTCCGGGTGAGACCATGTCTCCCTGGATCCGGGTGAAGCCTCGTGCACCAAGGCCCGGGTGAGCCCAAGTGGCCCTGGGTCTGGGAGAGGCCAAGCATCCCTGGGTCCGGGTGAGACCATGTGTCCCAGGATCCGGGTGAGGTCTCGTGCACCTAGGCCCGGGTGAGCCCAAGTGGCCCTGGGTCTGGGAGAGGCCAAGCGTCCCTGGGTCCGGGAGAGACCATGTGTCCCTGGATCCAGGTGAGGCCTTGTGCAACTAAGCCCGGGTGAGGCCACGTGCCCCTGGGTCTGGGAGAGGCCAAGCGTCCCTGGGTACGGGTGAAGCCAGATCCTGGGTCCGGGTGAGGCCGTGCGCCCCTGGATCCATCCGGGTGAGGCTGGGTCCCAGGCCCGGGTGAGACCACGCGCCCCTTGGGTATGGGTGAGGCCACGTGCCCCTTAGTCCAGGTGACGCCGTGCCCCTGGGTTCGGCCGAGACCAAACCTGAGGGAGTCGGACCTCCATTACCACCATTTGTCCACCATCCAGAGCTGAGGGGTCAGTGCTGACATGTACACATAAGGAACTACTGGACATCGAAATTGGGTCTCAAAAGAACTGTTGGTCCAGGGGGAAGCTCGCTACAGATTGATTCATTTGCCTTTCAGCATAAATATTATTGCTCGTCTCACATTCAGATCTTATTAGTATATATCTAGTGACATTTGATCTCGTTCATCTAGAGGAAATGATGAACAACATAGACTGAGGAACAAGAACAGAACCAGAAGCAAGGAGGCATCGATCGGACTATCGGGCCTCAGAGGGAGGATAGGGGAGGGTAGGGGGAGGGTGGGGGGAGGGGGAGAGTTCAACCAAAGGACCTGTATGCATGCATATAAGCCTATCCAACGGTTAAGTTCAACAGGGGATTGGGGCATGCGTGGGGAGAGGGGTGGGATGGGAAGGGGGGGATGAGGACAAATATGTGACACCTTAATAAAGAAATTAAAAAAAAAAAAAAGATCAATGGAAAAATATTCTCGGGTGAGGATTAACAAAAATAAATAAAAAGAAAAAAGAAAGAAAAAAAATTTGTTGATCAACCAAAAAAAAAAAAAAAAAAATTAAATCCCGAGTAGGATAAAGGAATTGAGAAAAAAGCAAGTGCAAAGGGTTAAAGATATTATATTTGAAGAATATAGGAGAGTATATGATCATATGATAATATAATCTGTGTGACACATAACTGTTTATAGGAGTTCAAAGCTAAGTTTGTTAACAGGGAGTTACATACATACTGAAGAACTTGAAAGAGTCCAGTACAAACAAGAATTAAATACAGGGAAACTGAAACACTTTAGGTATAATGTAGCAAAAGATGGGTGGAAGAAAAAGATAAAAGTAAGACTACCTTCAATGTAACAACCTAATCGGGAAGACAGTTCTATGACAAGATAATTTTAGAGAATGAATGAGCCGAAACCGGTTTGGCTCAGTGGATAGAGTGTCAGCCTTCGGACTCAGGGGTCCCAGGTTCGATTCCGGTCAAGGGCATGTACTTTGGTTGTGGGCACATCCCCAGTAGGGGGTGTGCGGGAGGCAGCTGATCGATGTTTCTCTCTCATCGTTGTTTCTAACTCTCTATCCCTCTCTCTTCCTCTCTGTAAAAAATCAATAAAATACATTTTAAAAAAAAAAAGAGAGAGAATGAATGAAATAGGATGTAAATGGGGGCCAAGAGGGGGTAGAATGATTGAATCTATACTAATAAGAGAGAAATATGGTAATTGACCATCACTCTGCGACGCCCACAGCCAATCAGGAGGGAATATGCAAATAAGCAGGACAAAGATGGCAGCCACAGAGCCAGCTGTAGTGGGCGGGAGGCTTGGCTTCCTCCATTGCCGGGGTTGACCCAAGCTTCCCGTCTGCACTGGTCAGCCGCTGAAGGTGGGGCCTGTGGATAGCGGCCACGGAGCCGGCCTGAGCTCATGGGAGGCATAGGTTGCCTGGACCGGCCACAAAGGGAGGGGCCTGCAAACGGCCCTCAGCCCCTCACCCAGGCTGACCACACCCCCATGGTGTGAGGGTCCCCGCTGGGGGGCGTGGCCAGCCTGCAAACAGCCATCAGCCCCTCACCCAGGCTGGCCATGCCCCCCCAGCGGGGACCCTCACCCCATGGGGACGTGGCTGGCCTGCAAACCACCACAAGCCCCTCACCCAGGCCGCCCCACCCCCCAAGGGAACCCCCACCCTGATCAGGGACACCCTTCAGGGCAAACCAGCCGGCCCCCTCCCATGCACCAGGCCTCTATCTATACTAATAAAAGGGTAATATGCTAACTAGACTGGGAGACCTTCTAGGAGACCTTCCAGACATTCTTCTGAATAAAGCCATGGTGGTGGGGCCAAGGTATAGGTGGTTAGGGGCCAAGAGGGGAGGGCAGTTGTGGGTGATCAGGCCAGGATGGGACAGCAGTTGTGGGTGATCAGGCTGGCTGGGGGGAGGAGGGGCGGCAGTTGGGGGTGAGCAGACCAGCATGCAGAGTGGTTAGGGGCAACCAGGCAGGCAGGCAGGTGAGCGGTTAGGAGCCAGCAATCCCGGATTGCGAGAGTGATGTCCAACTGCCAGTTTAGGCCTGATCCCGATCCCGAGGGGTCCCAGATTGGAGAGGGTGCAGGCTGGGCTGAGGGACACGTCCCCCCAACCCTGACCACGAATTTTGTGCACCGGGCCACTAGTGAGTTATAAAAGAGTCAGTTTTGGTTTTCCAAATATAACATCCTTGTCTTGTTCCCAGTATAGAGGAAAAGCTTTCAGTCTCTCACCATTGAGTATGATGTTAGTTTTGGGTTTTTCAATATGATCTTTATTATGTTAAGGTTGTTTCCTTCTATTCTTAGTTTGACGTTTGTTTGTTTTTTAATCAAGAAAGTGTTGCTTGTCAAATTTTTTTTTCCAGTATCAATTAAGATAATCATGTTTTCTTCATTCTGTTAATGTGGTATATTGCATTGATTGATTTTTTTGCTTTGAACTATCTTTGCACTGCTGCCTGTATTTGTATTAAAGTTTTATTGTTACAAAGCCAAGCTCATTTGTTTACATATTGTCTAGGACTGCTTTCATACTACAAAGTCAGAAGTAAGTAGCTGTGACAGAGACCATATGGTTTGCAAAGCCTAAAATATTTACTGTTTGGTCCTTTATAGAAAACGTTTTCCGCCCTCTGCTTCTAGAATCATCAGTATCTATATAGTGCTCTAGTATGTTTTGAATAGATATTGGTCAGTCTATACTGACCAACATTTTGTAAATTGCTCTTCTTAATAAACTTACGATTTATATTCTTATATATAATAAGGGGTTATAATGTGGTTATGGATAGGTTACTTAAATAATGATTTTAAGAGAAATGTTTATTTGAATAATGAATTTGGTAATGTCTTCTCATTCAATATCATGGCTTATACATATTTTAAAATATCATATTCTGTATTGCTTATGGAATTTTATGTATTCTTTTCCATAGGTGTATGTGGAATTTGATGATCTTGAATGGGATAAACGAGAGTGGGTTAGAGTTTATGAAGATTTTTCAGCCTTCTTGGTGGAATACCACTTAATCTGGGCCAGGAGGAACAACCCTAGCCAGACTCAGGGATCAAAGAGCAAGCAGATTCAGTGGCCTGCATTGGTAAGATCACTTTTTGTTTTATTAAGCATTTTTATTTTGTTTAAAAGAACAAGAACTGAATGTAAGTTTAGATTATTTGCTGATCATCCTATATAATAAAAGCCTAATATGCTAAGTGTTCAGTCATCCGGTTATCTGTTCAACCAGTCAAAGCGATATATGCTAATGATATGCTAAGAACGCTCAACCGCTCTCTATGACGTGCACTGACCACCAGGGGGCAGATGCTCCGACCCGTAGGTTAGTTTGCTGCTGGGGTCCAGCCTATTGGGACTGAGCAAGACAGGCCGGACATGCCCTGGAGCCCTCCCATGGTCCCTTCCTGGCTGGCCAACCTCCTGCATCCCTCACTGGCCCCAATCGTGCACCGGTGGGGTCCCTCGGCCTGGCCTGCGCCCTCTCGCAATCCGGGACTCCTCAGGGGATGTCGGAGAGCCGGTTTCGGCCTAATCTCACAGGCCAGGCCGAGGGACCCCACCGGGCTTCTAGTTCTATATAATAAAGATGTAATATGCAAATGATCGTTACGCCGTGAAGTGTAACGACTGGGTCACGGATCAGCAGGAGGGTGGGGCAGTGAGCTACAGGCGGGTGGTGGAGCGCTACAGGAGGGGGCAGGGCAGCAAGCTATGAAGGGCGGGGCAGAGGGAGCTACAGGAGGGCGGGGCAGATGGCGGAGAGCTACTGGAGGGCAGTGTGAGCTACTGGTGCACGGATTCGTGCGAGGGCTACTAGTATATATATAAAAGCCTAAGCAACCCTTTGACCTGTAGCTATGATGCACACTGACCACCAGGGGGGGTAGATGCTCTGACCGTTAGGTTAGCTTGCTGCTGGGGTCCAGCCGATCAGGATTGGGCGAGATGGGCCAGGCATGCTCTGGAGCCCTCCCGCGTTCCTTTCCCAGCTAGCCACCCTCCTGCAGTCCCTCCCCGGTCAGCTGGCCCCAATCAGCCCCGATTCGGACTGGGCGAGACAGGCTGGACACACCCTGGAGCCCTCCCACCGTCCCTCCCTGGCCCCGATCGTGCACCAGTGCAAGGGACCCCACGCACCAGGCCTCTAGTGGATTAATATTCCTGAAGAGGTTCTGAAGTATCTGGCAGAAATGTCAAATACTGCTTTCATTTTGTTAAACAACTTTGTGTGTTCTTTTTCTTTTAACCTTTTCAAGGATGGAGAATTTATTCAGATAATGTTTGAGAATTCATATATACTACATTAGGACAGTAATAATTAAAGGTAGGAATCTTACGCTCTTCTTCATACCTGCCCTACTGCCCGACCTGATTCAAGACATTGCATTACTGTCATTGCCATTTTGCTAAATGGAAGTCCCTAGGCACTAATCACACAGGCAACTGCATGTGTCATAAAAATGCACACCTTTTCTGTTAAAAGATGTCTCTTTCTCACTGGCTCTATTGGCAGTTCTCCAGTTAGTTCAATACTTTAAAGGCTATGGCAACATGCAAAAGAATTTCATTTTATTATTTTATTTTTATTTGTTTCATTATTTAAAGTATTACATATGTCTCCTTTTCCCCCAATTAACCCCGCCACTCCTACTCCCCAGGACAAGCCCTCACTGCTGCCCCAGTCTCCGTGTCCATTGGTTATGCTAATATGCATGCATACAAGTCCTTTTTCCCTGATTGACTCCCTCCCCGCCTCGCCTTCTCTCTGAGGTTGTACGGTCTGTTCAGTGTTTCTTTGTCTCTAGATCTATTTTTGTTCATCAGTTTATGTCATTCATTATATCCCACATACGAGTGAGATCATGTTTCTCCAACTGGCTTATTTCATTTAGCATAATGCTCTCCAGGTCCATCCATGCTGTTGCAAATGGTAAAAGTTCCTTCTTTTTTCTAGCAGCGTAGTATTCCATTGTGTAGATGTACCACCGTTTTTTAATCTATTCATCTGCTGATGGGCACTTAGGCTGCTTCTAAATCTTAGCTATTATAAATTGTGCTGCTCTGAACATAGGGGTACATACATCCTTTCTGATTGGTGTTTCTGGTTTCTTGGGATATAGTCCTAGAAGTGGGATCACTGGGTCGAATGGGAGTTCCATTTTTAACTTTTTGAGGAAACTCCATACTGTCTTCCACAGTGGCTGCACCAGTCTGCATTCCCACCAGCAGTGCAGGAGGGTTCCTTTTTCTCCACATCCTCGCCACCACTTGTCATTTGTTAATTTGTTGATGGTAGCCATTCTGACAGGTGTGAGATGGTACCTCATTGTCGTTTTGATTTGCATCTCTTGAATGATTTAGTGACTTTGAGCATGTTTTCACATGTCTCTCCGCCTTCCTATGTCCTCTTTCAAAAAGTGTCTATTTAGGTCCTTTGCCCATTTTTTTATTGCATGGTTTATCTTTTATTATTTATTTTTAAGTTAAGAAGCTCTCCCGAAGGTGGGGAGTTTTATTTATCTTGTCAGTTTCATTTGCTCTTGAATGATCCAGGTGGAGGGAGCCTCTGAGAAAGCTCAAGATGTAAAGGACTGTTTGTTGTCATCTCCCTAGTTTTCATCTTCACCATCAATGGAGAGAGTAGCACACTTGCTTGCAGAAATGAAGGAGGCTGGATTTACTCAGGTGCAGAATGGGAGTCTTGATCCTTTCTGTGTCTTTGCTGTCTGACTCTTTCCAGTGGTCTTTGTTCCCTCCATCTCCTGTATGACGACTGGAGTTTCTGCTTTTGCCTTTTGGGATACTCCATCCACTTTATTTTCATCTGCTTTCCTTGCTGGTCCTTCCTCAGTTGGTTGAGCTGGAACAATTTTCCCCCCACCACTTGTAGGGGATTGCTGTTCTGTGTCTAAGCTCTGTGATCAAGCAGGAGGGTTAGACTTTGCTTCACCCAAGCATTCTCCTTTGGTGGAGGAACTGGCATTACCTTTAAGGGCTTTTCAGGTTTGGGAAGCTTCGAAGTTGAGAGTGACAGTATTCCTCCTTATTGAGTGTTTCATTTTCTAGAGATTTCTCACACTCTTTCCTTCTCGAATTTCTGCCAGATGTTGCTGAGGTCCCAGTCTGTGATGACTTACTTCTGATCCTTAACTTTTCCTGTTCCTGAGTTTATTCATTTAGCCATCTTGTGTGTCTCTTTCAAGTCCATGGTTCTAGATTAGGCTCATTCAGCTAACACTGCAGTGTCTTCCACTCTTTCCGTAGCTGCTCCTCTACTTCTCATTGTCTAGCAGCTGTGTCAACAGGCTTTGCCTCTCCAAAGATAGATGCTGCTCGACTGGACTAGAAGGTATTAGCAGAGAAATCATCTTTAGGAGTGTTCCAAGGCTTTAGATTCAATTTGGGTCTTTGGGGGAACACTATTATCACACCTGTAATCATTCCGAGAATAATCATTGTATCTGTCACATTTGTCTTCATAGCAGTCCCCTCCTCCTCTGTTGTGATCATCTCTACAGTACCCACTACCAAATGCTCTTCTGCCACTGCCTATCCTGGAATCATAGCCTCTATTATAGTCTCTGCTGCCTCTATCATGATAGTAATCCTGGCCCCTGTATGGATCCATATTCTGGCTTGGGCCATAATGAAAACTGTGCCAATAGCTATCACAGTATTGGTCTCAATCATAATGATCTCGATACTTATCTACAAAGCTGTCATCACCTCTTCTAGGTGGGTAAATATCAAAGCTGTCTGTATCAGGACGGGCCTTCCAGTGTGTATCTATTTAGTCAGAATCTCGATTTCGATCTCAGCCAAAAGAACCATCATCCCTGTCTTTATCTTGTGTTTGATCAGCGATGTCCACTCGAATTCTCCCGTTATTTAGAGACTCTTCATTGAGTCTCAGGGCATTGAACAAGGAATCTAGGTCCTCAAACTCAATGTAACCAAAACCTTTCAACCTTGCTGGATTGCTGGGTTCACTTGGTAAACAGACCACACTGGTATTTAATCCCCTAAAGAATTCCTTAATGGCAGGTGCCTTAGAAAAGCAGTGTGGGGTGGCAATTTGGGAAACAGCTCCTGTCAATATTGAGTTCCCAAGCAGCCTGTGGAACAGTGGGAAGCGTTGAACAGTCTGGAGGTGCTCTGTACACAGCATTATCATTATTGTGCCAAGTGGTTGAAACATCTCCTTCCAGGTTGCTGTTTCAAGAGCCCAGCTGACTGGTTTGGGGACAAAGGTGCTTCCTCCACCAATCCCCCCATCCTTAGCCAGAAAGTTTATTAGGGACTTAGTCTTCTCTGTCCTATTCTTTTTTTGCTGAGGCTACCATGTTAAAAGAGGAAGAGAGAACATAAAGGCTTTATGTGTCTTTTTGTTAGTAGTCTTTCAGCGTATTTAGTCTCCTAATAATTTATTATGTGCATTAGGGGAAGCATAAATTGGATTAAAAGATACTAAAAGTTGACTGGTTTGTGTGCAGTTTGAAACAACTTTGCCAAGTGAAACTTTGTAGGTGAATAATAAGAGGATAAGAGGATACTTTATAACTGCTTCTTATAAAGCATTTAATAGCATATAATTTCCTTGGATTATAAATAATAGCAGATATTTAATGTGAAATTATATGTTCAGATAATAGGTAAAATTACTTCGTATCAGGAAATGTTCCATTTAAGAAAATAGATTATAATAAATTCTCAGTTTTATAAAAGAAACATGCTAAATTAGTAAGATCATTAATTGTATGAGGAAAAAAGCCACATCTGTTTAACCATTGTTACCTGTTTTCTGACATTGTTTAGCATGTAATAGGTATGCAATATATATGAATAAAAATTTTTCTTACATTAATATTAAAGAAATATTAATCAGCCAGTTGGCGAGGGCCGGGGCCAGCATTAAGAAGCAAGTGCCAGCCTGCTGGCAGTGGCAGCAGGGTGGGGGGGGCGGGGGGGGGGGTGATGGGGGCAGTGCCTTCCCCTGATTGGCCCAGTTGCCTCCCACAGAGGGAGGCCGGACTGTGGCCATCTACATCTTGTTTGATGTAGTCTCATTTATTTATTGCTTACTCATTTAAAATAATACTCTTGTTTTCTACACATTTCTAAACTTCTCTTTTTATTTCTTTAAACATACAGTATTCATAATTATTCTGTTGTAATCTGCATCTAAATGTAATCTGTACTCATTTCGAAATATTTTTGTTTATGGTTTTAAGTAAGAGTCCAACTTCTTTTGTTTGCTTATGGATATCCAGTTTTCCCAGCACTATTTGTTGAAGAAAAGATTGTCCTTTCTCCATTGAGTGGCTTGGCACCCTTGGCAAAAATTATTTAAACATATATGCGAGAATTTATTTCCCAGGTCTCTCTTTCATTAGTCTCAATGCCTGTCTTGATGGCAGTACCACACTGTTTTGATTACTGTAGCTTTATAGAAAGTTTTGAAATCATGAAATGTGAGTCCTCCAACTTCGTTCTTTTTCAAGATTGTTTTAGCTACTTCGTTCTTTTTCAAGATTGTTAGGTAGAATCACCTACCTAACTGGGTTAGGGCCCTGGCTCCATCTCCTTTAGTGTCCCATATGAGTTTTAGGATTTTTCTATTTCTATTGTTGGGATTTTGATAGGGTTTGCATTGAAACTGTAGATGCCTTTGGGTAGTATTGACATGTTAACAATATTACACTTCCTAATCCATAAACACAGGATGTCTTCCCATTTACTTAGTCATTAAATTCTTTTAGCAGTGTTTTGTAATTTTCAGTATACAACTGTTTCACCTCCTTAGTTAATTCCTACGTAATTTTTTTTCCTTTTGATGCTATTGTAAATGGAATAGTTTTGTTAATTTTTATTTTTAGATTGTTTGTTATTATAGTATAAAAATGCTGCTGGCTTACATGTTGATTTTATATCCTTCTGCTTAGTTAACATCATACTCATTGTGAAAAGCTGGAAGCTTTTCCACTAAGAATGGGAACAAGAGAGGGATGACATTCTATTCAAGATAGTATTGAAATTTCTAGACAGAGCAGTTAAACAAGAAAAGGGGGAGAAGGCATTTAAATTTGAAAGGAGCAATAAAATTATTTGGTTGCAGGTGATATGATCCTATATATAGAAAACCTTAAAGATTATAAACACAAATGCATGCACACACACACACACACACAAATAAATATGAAAACTAATAAACGAAGTAAAGCAACATAATACAAATCTCTGTTTTCTTTTAATCATAGTTTTAGGTAAGACTGCATTAACATTGTAGGACCTGCCTTTTTATTTTACTTAATGTTTTACATTATATACATTTCTCCTCACAGGGCAATAACTAACAATTTTTAATGGCTGCATAGTATTTGATCATATCATATTTTAGTTTTTTAATAATTAGTATTATAGTTGTTTTTAATTTTTGTGTGATTATAAATAACTGTAATAAATCTTTGTCTACAATTATGATTAATTTTAGAATTTAGAATTACAATAGACTTACTGGTCAGAGGGTATGAACTTGCAAACAACCAAAATCTAAAAATCTCCTGATGCTCCGTAAATTATTTAAACGTTGTACTTTCTGCCATTGTCTCCATTCAGTGTATGGGCCTTTTCATCTAACCTGGACCCTAACACCCTAGTCCCTCTGCCCCCCTCACCTGCAAGCATTAATTACTTATTATTTTTTAATATATTTTTTATTGATTTTAGAGAGAAAGGGAGAGAGAGAGAGAGATAGAAACATCAATGAAGAGAGAGAATCATTGATTGGCTGCCTCCTGCATGCCCCACACTGGGGATTGAGCCCACAGCTTGGGCATGTGCCCTTGACTGGACCTTTCAGTTTGCAGGCTGACACTCTATCCACTGAGCCAAACTGGCTAGGGCTGATTACTTATTTTTATACCATCTTGTTTTAAATCCCAAGCATATGCAAAAGGAGGATTTTTCCAACTTAAGGAGGGCAGAATTGAATTGACTTATTATACCATTTTTATATCTGCTAATTTGATATTTTAAAATACTACTTAATTGTTTTAATTTGCATTTCTTTAATGTGATGAATATTTTTTCATATTTATTAGCAAAATGTATTTTTTGTGAATTGTCTGTTTTCAATTACTTATTAGGGTTTTGTGTTTTTATAATAATTGTTATGAGCATTCTTTATATTACAGCTATTATAAAAAACCTTGTCAATTTGTTTCATGGTTTGCTTAGCTAATTTTATGATAGCAAGACTTTTTGAATTGTATGTTTATATTTAAAGAAAATCTATGTAATGGGGCATGTTCCTTAATTTAGACAATTAGATTGTGTCTTTTTTTCTTCCTGCTTTCTTTGTTTCAAGATGTGGTAAAAATTAATAGAACAAATAATTGAAATAAGAATGCTTGAAAATCTTTAGAAAACGACCATTTTCAGTTTTACAAGACTTTGCAAACATTCATTTATTTATAGTACATGACAGATTCTATTATTTTCCTATCTGTTTATTAAAACGAGGCTCATTTAAGGTTATCTACAAGCAGCAGTTATGAAACCAGAATTTTTAAATTCATATATAGCAAAACAAAATATCTACAAATTTGAGAAATTTTAGGGATCTATATTAGGTGTCAAATAGAATGAAATACAATGGAAACTAATACTCTTCGCTTTTCTACAAATTTAATGTTTTTAACTCTTGTACACATGATACTTGCTTTTATGTTCTTGCATATGTTTATATTTATTATCCTCTTTCTAGTTGTTTCACCCTCTTGTGGTACCTGTTAAATATTACATATTGGTTCTATTATCTTGTCTACTTATTTTGAGAAATTATTAGAAACTAACTATATACCTGCTGGTTCTTGAAATCATGACAGGACAAAAAAATCCTGTAAACTCATTAACCTATTCTAAAATTTATTTTTAAAATTTAAAAATAAATAAAACTTTAACCAAATATGGGATAGTATAATGCAGAGGTTACTTCTCCGGCATCTCTTCATTTTTCTTCCCAGGATATCAATAGCAAAATATATATTGGAGCACCACATATATAATATGCTCAAATGGTGTCTATTTTTTGTTTGGTTCTGTATGATCAGGGTACCACCTGAGGCCATTCTGATGATGGAGGCCTAGGTAACTTACATTTTTATGTAAGTTGCTTAATATAATGTTAAATTTCATATTTTTTAATAAAGTAAAATATTTATGAAATCACATTTATTTATACCAGGGAAAGAAAGTGTTGGCACTCATAATTGAAATCAACGAATTACCTACCTAACTGGGTTAGGGCCCTGGCTCCATCTCCTTTAGGAAAACCTTCTGTGGGGAGTGGGGCTTCGACCCTAACCCAGCTGGGTTGTAACACTACTGTATTTTCTAAGGGGCAGAATTTTCTACTACTTTTCTGCTGGCCCATCTTCCAGATCACCCCAACCAGAATTTATCTCACCATCCTGTGCTCCTGTAGAGCTTTGTTTGCACCTCTGTTTTAACAGCTAGCACATTCTGCTTTGTATTATTCTTATGTTTGTATGTCTGTCTTTCCCTACTAGATTGTAAGTTCTTTGAGGACAGGAATCATGTCTTAGTCGTTTTTGTATAATTCCTGGGAGTTTAGCACAGTATCTTATCCATTTCATATAGTAATTAATTGCTTATTTTAAAATGATGAATTTATTCCAGGTAGTGTAAAAGAACCCTACTCGGAATTATAGCAAGTTTCCTGATTATTATAACTCTTTGCTAAAATCAAAGAACAGGAAAGCATAAACAGCCAGTTGTAAAAGGAAGTAACCAATTTGAAACATTGCAAATAGTCAAAACAAATAATAAAAATGCTTATGATCGATGCCCTCTTTCTAATCAGACACAAATGTAGTTCCTGAAATTGTCATAGGGAAAAATATAAAATTACCCAAATGAGTTATTTTAAAGATGTAGAGAGAACTTACCTCTTTATTGTCAACTATATATGCTAATCTACAATAATTTATCTGAATTTCTGTAGTGAGTTTTAGGAAGCTCAGACTTTTTCTTCTTTTCAGTGCAATTTTTCCGTCATAGATAGGTTATTCTGGTTTCAACAGGAATTGTGATCAGATCATAAACATGTAAACCTTTATCAGTATGTTCCTTTTAGGTGTGTGTGTGTGTGTGTGTGTGTGTGGTGAAAGTAGAATTCACTGTTCTTGGGCACAAAATTGCCTTTATGTCTGGCTATTATATTGCCATACTTGGTTTACATTATGACCTCAACCAGATGTTACTAAAATATGACGATGTTACTAAAATATGAAGATGTTACTAAAATATGAAGACATGCCAAATTCCAACTATGAATTTAATTTTGAAATAAAGAGTTTTTACATAATTACAATTGAGTTTCCAGAATTAGAATTATTAGTTTTTGTACTTTTGTAACTAGTGAAGTGGTAGTAAAAACAATATACTGTCAGAATTATGACTTCTCTGCAAGGTGAAGCACTTTCTGAGGTCAACTTATATATATAGAAAGTATTAAATTTTTCAAATGATAAAATCTAATACTGGTAAATATTGTAATGAACGAGTACTCATTTATTTCTTGTGGGTTATAAAAATGACATGGTTTTGGAGGAAAGCATTATGTTGTAAGAACCATAAAGAAGTTCATATGCTTTGATTCATTCTACTTTTAGGAAATTATCTTTACAAAATAATTATTGAAAAGTAATAATTATATTCAGTTCAGTTAATGTTTATCAGGCATCTTATATGAGCCAGACAGTATGCTAGGATTGCAGATAGAAAAATGAAAGGCGTAATGTTACACATAGAAAGTTGTTCATTATAGTCCAACTGAAGAAGGGGAAAAAGAGGGAAACAACTCGGATGTCTGTCCGGCTGGTGTAACTCAGTGGTAAGCATTGACCTATGAACCAGGAGGTCACGGTTTGATTCCCAGGCAGGGCACATGCCCAAATTGTGGGCTTGATCCCCAATAGGGGATATGCAGGAGGCAGCCGATCAATGATTCTCTCTCATCACTGATGTTCTGAGTGGTCTTAGACCACTTTAATTTCAGAGCTTGGAAGTTTTTGTATCACCAAGGTGATGTGAATGAATCCATATGAGGGCTGTTTTGTGTTAGAACTCTCAAGACATTCTTTAGAAGCTACATTTACTCCATACCAATCCAGCTTTCTTGGAGACACACAAAAGTAAAAAGAGAGGGGTATTTTTCCTTTTATTTCAATGTGTGGTTAGTTAGCCTTTGTGGTCTCAGGGTTCTGAAGAGTGTCTCTCTTGTTAGTCTACTGTCTTTGAGCAGACTCTTTTTCATTCTGTTATTGTTTCCCCCAATCTCTATGAATTTTAGCTCAAGTTTGCCCCCAATTCAGTAAGTGCTGTCAAGATAAGAGTTCTTAATGCTGTTGCTATTTTTTAATATGATGATTTAGAAGTGAAATTAACATTTTCTAAGTCTCAAAACTAGTGTTGTGTTAATTTAATCCATATATGTATTGGAATTATTCACATGGATTATAATTGGTTGTAAGATTTATTTATTTATTTTATTAATCCGAGGATATTTTTCCATTGATTTTTTTTTTTTTTTAGAGCGTGGAAGAGAGAGGGAAAGACCAAGAGAAATATTGATGTGAGAGAAATACATTGATTGGTTGCCTCCTGTACTTGCCCAACCAGGGCCTGGGCCAGGGAAGGAACCTTGCAACCAAGGTACGTGCTCTTGTCCGGAATTGAACTCAGGACCCTTTGATCCGCAGGCCAGTGCTCTATCCACTGAACCAAAACCGGCTAGGGATAGTTGTAAGTTTTAAATGCATTTAATTATATAGAACTTATTTGACTTCGAAAAATAAAGTTTTTAACAATTGTAATATGTATTTATCATAAGTAAAAAGTTAGAATGATTTTCAAGTCAGTAGATCAGATTATATAATAAGGTCTTAAAACATGAAACAAACATACAAAAGCATTTAGTATGCACTTTTCAAAGTTACAAAAATAAGTATTTGTGTAATTTCATTGAAACAAATGGAGAAATCTTTTCAAATAAATAATAAATTTTAAAATCTATTTTGTGTGTAACTTTATAAGTAGACATTTTTAATGATATCATAGGATGTTTATGATATAGAAGTAATAAGTCCTGTCTTTTTAAATGATAAGCCAGGTTGCTTTTTTTTTTTTTTTTTTTTGCAGAGCAGAATGTTAAGGGTTTTTAAAATCCTAAACTGTTAAATGTTTATTTAGAGACTCTTTATGTACAATAAATTGTTACTGCCTGAAATCTGTGAATTATTCTTTTAGTGAATTTAGGATATCACTAAATTTATTATCCTTCCACTATACCTCCCACAATGCTATATTTTATTTATACCTAACTGCTTATGGTTAGCACTTCCAGAAGTACTATATATTTTTGCACACTATTCTTTTGTTCATGCGTTTTCCTCACCTATAAAGAGTTTTTATCTATCTCTGCCTTTTAAATTTCTACAAGTCCAGATTAACTCACACACCTTCATTTCAAGGATTCTATTAGTTGTAATCAGAGAAACCTCTTTAAGTATAATAGTTTTTATTTTAAAAAATTAACACTATGTGAATCCTTGAGTTATAATTGCCTGCCTTCTCTGCTTTTCTTCAGAATAAGAACTGATGATACTTTATTAATATGTTTAGTTCTGTTTCCGCAGTACTATAGCTTCTTTTTTTTGTATAAGGAAATATTTTATTAATTTTAAAAGTTCTTTATTGTTGAAAGTATTACATAGTACTAGAGCTTCTTGAACATCGTTGACATATGGTATATGAAAACACAAAACCATTATCAGTAACTTTTTGCTCCATACCAGGCACTGTCTAAATCACTTTTGTATCATCTATTTCAAACTTTGCAACATCCTTATCATCTACATTTGCAGGTGAGGTAATTTAAGCTTTGGGAGGTAAGCCACTTGCCTATGGATCTACAGCTAGTGACTGGCAGGTATGGGATTAAAGGCTAGGCTAACCTGACCCAGTAAACTATTTGTAGAATTGTGTTATACCAATGGAGTATATAAAGTTTTTTGTTAGTCATGTTGTAAGTTTTGGGCTAGTCTTAGTTCAGACAGCTAGTACATCTCCATGGTCTCATGGTCTGAGGAGATGACACTTAGGAAATCTCATGACTGATCTAATGACGCTTAGGATATGTCTTTTGCTCATTTGCCAAGACTTTTTGGCACTTTGATGACATTTTAATGTTTTCTTAACATTGTTATCATTGGTAAGCAACCTTAGGTTACTTTGCTTAAAAATGAATAATACTGCCCTAGCTGGTTTGACTGAGAGAATAGAGCATAGGCCATGGACTGAAGGGTCCTGGATTCTATTCCAGTCAAGGTCAGGTACCTTGATTGCAGGCTTGATCCCCAGTTGGTGCGTGTGGAGGAGGCAATCATTCCATGTGTCTCTCTCACATAGATGTTTTTTGCTCTTTCTCTCTTCTTCCTTTCCATTCTCTAAAAATCAATGGAAAAATATCCTCAGGTAATGGTTAACAAAAAAGAAGAAGAAGAATACTTAGTAGGTTTTAGATCTTAAATTTTCTTTTTGGTAAACATTTACATAATTTTTAATATACTTCAGGGTAGATGCGTTAGGCTCGGATTAACAAATATAGTTTCCGTATTGAAAACAATTTTTTACAGGAAGTCATGAAGTTGAAGGTGACAAGATTTCAGGCTTCATTATAGCTTAGAGAATGGAATGTTTTTCTTTTTCATCCCCTGATAGAATTTGCAAACAGAGGAAAAATTACATGGCCATTTCTGGGTTTTCTTATTTGGGCATTACTAGTATTTTCTCTTACTGCTTTATTTCACAGGGGGTGAGAATTGATATGGTATTGTTAATTTATGGAATGCATTTTATTTATTTTAATGTTTTTAGCCACTCCACCTAAAAATAGCTGCTGTGCTGAAATTGGAGGTCCCTGATTTAAATTAGGTAACTTGTTTACTTGCCTACTAATTATAAGGAAGCTAAACCTTGGCGTTGCCATACTTTAAAGAAGCCTTTTAGGATCTTACTGAGGTTAATGTTTTACTGGAGATAGGCAAGCAACCTCGGCTAACTCCCAGTAAGTCATTTTTCATTTACAGTTGTATAAATCATTAACATGTTCTTTATATAGTTTTACATCAGTGTTGCTGACAGCCTTGAAATTTAAATCTCTATGTGTGTGCATAATGTTTCATGGTAGGACTTTTATTTAGCTTTATATTTGGCATTTTAATAATTAAATATGTATCTCATTAAGTGATAAAAAGATGTAGGGCTCTACATATAGTTTACTACCTTTCTTGTAAAAAAATAACGTTTAAAACAGGTGAGAAAAATCAATACATAGGTTTGTATCTACTTATAGACACATAAAGGAACTTGACAAGGATGCTAGGAAACCAGTAAGTGTGGTTGCCTTCACTGTGTGTGTTTCAGATTGGGGTCTTTGTTTGGAGGTTAGATACAGGAAAGGAGGGAAAAGGGGTGGAATTTTCTGTGTGTATATTGTTTTGTGTATTTTGAGAACCCTGTTAGCGGTGGTTGCGACCCACAGGTTGAGAGCTGCTGCTGTAGAACCTAAAGACCATCGGAAAACACAGATATTGACATTACGATTCATTAACAGTAGCAAAATTACAGTTATGAAGTAGCAACGAAAATAATTCTATGGTTGGGGGTCACCACAACATGAGGAACTGTATTAAAGGGTCGCAACATTAGCAAGGTTGAGAACCACTGCTCTAAGGTTATTCAAAATGAAAGAAATAGGGCCCTGGCTGGTTTTGCTCAGTGGATAGAACGTCGGCCTGCGGACTGAAGGGTCCTGGGTTTGATTCCGGTCAAGGGCACGTACCTGGGTTGTGGGCTCTATCCCAGCAGGGGTCGTGCAGGAGGCAGCCAATCAATGATTCTCTCTCATCATTGATATTTCTATCTCTCTATCCGTCTCTCTTCCTCTCTGAAATCAATAAAAATATATTTTAAAAAACCTTTAAAAAATAAAACAAAGTGAAAGAAATAGGAATAGACTTGTCTATCATAGGCTTTAGTGCATTGCCTCCTCTGTATTTGACTTCTCTTTTATTTTCCCTTTTCCATGGCCTTATTTTTAATTGTGTGTCAGCTACTCAAAGAAACTTTATAAATGATATCTCACTTTTTAAAAAGGGCATTTGTTTCTGACTATAAAAGTAATAAAT
This sequence comes from Eptesicus fuscus, assembly GCF_027574615.1. Lineage (NCBI taxonomy): Eukaryota > Metazoa > Chordata > Mammalia > Chiroptera > Vespertilionidae > Eptesicus > Eptesicus fuscus. The sequence goes on from NC_072489.1 coordinate 24,224,231, forward strand.
GTTCATTTTAGGATGTTTGAAAGATAGAGAAAGTTGTAAGGAGTAAAATAAGTCATACTTAATATTTTGACAAAATAACTACCATTAGATTTGAATCTATTTCCTTTTACTCTGGGGGTAAAACGTATTTTTGAAAACTTACACAGCTGTCACCAGCTGGTGTGGCTCAGTGGTTGAGCATAGACCCAGGAATAAGAGGTCATGGTTTGATTCCAGTCAGGACACATGCCTGGATTGCAGGCTGGATCCCCAGTAGGGGGCGTGCAGGAGGCAGCAAATCGATGATACTTCTCTCTCATTGATATTTCTATCCCTCTCCCTCCCTCTCTCTCTAAAATAAATAAAAACATATTTTTTGAAAAAACAAAAAACATACCCTTACAACCTTAGATATCTCTCTAAAAGCCACTTCCTAGTTACTAGCCATCAAGTCAATTATTAAAGTTAACTTCATTTGATATATCGTATGTCCACTGGATAAATGGTTCATTATGCCCACTGCTGCAGCACTTATAAACCAAAACCTCTGCATGGCTGCACAGGGTCTAATTCTAGGATTGTTGGAAGAAGGGATTGCAAACAAGAAACCAAGTTGTCTTTTCTCTGCATTGCCCATAAGGATATATCTATCAAGCTGACAGTAAAAGGTACACCAAAAAGCAGGCAATTTAAGCTATTGTGTTGCAAGAGATACCTTGTTAAATAGTTATCTATGTTATTATTTATTCTGTCAAGGGAAGCTAAAGAAAGCAAATCTTATTTCTTAATGAGTTTAGTTAGAGTTGGATGTCCACATCCCATTTTCTTTTCTTTAATTCTCACCTGAAGATACTTTTTCCCATTGATTTTTAGAGGGAGGAGAGGAGGGGCAGAGAGGAATAGAGCGAGAAACATCAATGTGAGAAATACACATTGATTGGTTGCCTCCCGCACATGCTCTGGGGCCGGGGATTGAACCTGTGACCCTTCAGTGCAGGCTAACACTAACCACTGATCATACCGGCCAGGGCTCACTCACATTTCTTTGTTGTTGTTTTTTTAACATTTAAGGAACCATATTCTTCCTTTCTTTTTTAAATACCGTATTTTCCGGCGTATAAGACGACTGGGCATATAAGATTTTCCTGGGTTAAAAAGTCGTTTTATACGCCGGAAAATATGGTAGTCCAATATATCTAATCCATTATATCTAATCCCATCAATATAGTCCAATATACCGTATTTTCCGGCGTATAAAACGACTTTTTAACCCAGGAAAATCTTATATGCCCAGTCGTCTTATACGCTGAAAAATACGGTATATTTCTGTCATTGATTTCAGAGAGGAAGGGAGAGAGAGAGATAGAAACATCAATGATGAGAGAGAATCATTGATTGGCTGCTTCCGGCACACTCCTTACTGGGGGTTGGGGATATCGAGCCCGCAACCCGGGCATGTGCCCTTGGCCAGAGTCAAACCTGGGATTCTTTAGTCTGCAGGCCGACGCTCTAGTCAATGATACAAACCAGCTACGGCTCTTTATTTTTTTGTTTGTTTGCTTGTTTGTTAATTCTCACCCAAGGATATTTTATTTTTCCATTGATTCTTAGGGAGAGTGGAACAGAGAGGATAAGACAGAAACATCGATGTGAGAGAAACACACATCAATTGGTTGCCTCCTGCATGAGCCCCGACCAGAGCCTGGGCCAGAAAGGAGCCTGTAACCAAGATACGTGCCTTTGACCGGAATCGAACTCGGGACCCTTTGATCCGCAGGCTGACGCTCTATCCACTGAGCCAAACCAGCCAGGGCAAGTTTCCACCAATTGTAACATCTTGTAAAGCTATTGTACAATATCATGGCCAGGAAATTGACATTGATATAGTTGCCAACTTTATTCAGATTTCATCAGTTTTACATGTACTCTTTGTGTGTGCATGTATTTATGTGTATATATTGTATTGTATGCTATTTCATCACTGTAGATTTCACATGACCACCAACACAATCAAGGTACAGAATAGTTTCATCACAAGTACTCTTCTTGCTGCCCTTTTATAGTCATGGTCACCTCTCATCTCAATCCTGGGCCACCACTAATTTTCCATCTCATTAATTTCATCATTTTAAGAAGATTATGTAAATCGACTCATACTGTATCTAACCTTGCAAGCTTGGCTCTCTACTCAGTATAATTCCCTATGTTTCCTTCAAGTTGTGAGCATCAATAGTTCCTGTTTATTGCTGAATAATATTATTTCTAATAATAATATTTTCATGGCATGGATGTACCACAGTTTGTTTAATCATTCACTGTTGAAGGACATAGAGATTGTTTCCAGGGTTGTTTGGGTTTTTTGTTTTTTTTTTGCTATTATGAATAAAGCTTCTGGTGAACATTCACATACAGGTTTTTGTGTTGACATAAGTCATCTTTTTTTCTGGGATAAATGCCTGAGAGTGCAATTGCTAGTTTATGAGGTAAGCACATGCTTAGTTTTTTAAGAAACTGACATAATCTTTTCCAGAATGGATATACCATTTTACATTCTCGTCAGTAATGTGTGAATGATCCAGTTTCTCCACATTCTTGCCAGCATTTGATGTCATCACTTTTTTTATATTAGCTACCCTTTTTTGTGAAGTAATATCTCATTGTAATTTTAGTTTATATTTCTCTGATGGCTAATGATGTTGAACAACTTTTCGTGTGCTTATTTGCCATCTGTGTGTCCTCTTCAGTAAAATGTTTACCCATGTCATTTGCCCAATTTGCAGTTGGATTTTTTTTACTACCATACACTTTTATTCATTATTCTATATAGATCATTGGCCTATGGACTGAAGGGTCCCGGGTTCAATTCCGATCAAGGGCACGTGCCTGGGTTGTGGGCTTGCCCTCAGTAGGGGGCATGCAGGAGGCAGCCAATCAATGATTCTCTCTCATTGTTGATGTTTCTATCTCTCTCTCCCTTCCCCTCTGAAATCAATAAAAATATATTTTAAAAATCCTTTCTAATAAAGAGGGAATATGCTAATTGACCATCATGCCCTCACAAAGATGGTGGCATCCACAGCCAATAAGGAGGGAATATGCTAATTGACTGCCACACCCTCAAAGATGGCAGCACCCAGTTCCCTCAGTCCCACCCGGGCGGCAGGCGTGCAGCATGGCTGGGGCCGCCCTGCACACCTGCCTCTGGAGTCCTCCAGTCCCCTTAGCCCCTCAGCCCCCCAGGCGCCCAGGGCCGGCCCGAGGCGCAGGAAAGCCTCAGATGGCAGCTGCCCAGCCGCCCAGGTCCGCCTGAGGCTCAGGTAACCAGGGCCGCCCGAGGCTTGCACTGCTGGCAGTGGCAGCAGTAGAGGTGTGATGGGGGCGTCGCTTTCCCCTGATTGCCACGTTGCCTCCCGTGGCTGAGAGCTCCCAGACTGTGAGAGGGGGCAGGCCGGGCTGAGGGGACCCCCCCCCCTCAAGAAATTAAAGATTGAAGCAAGGTGACATTCTAGAACTCAGAATACCAGTTTAACAGCAGATTATCTGGTGTAGTTCCACAATATTACTGTTGGTATTTTTATTTCAATTCTATCAGTTTAGTTACATCTTTACTCTGTTGCTAGTCCTATTCAAATTTATGCTATTTTCTGTATTGTGTTCTTTGATGCCTTTCAAAAATTTTATACATAACAGGCTTGCATACCTTTTGTTAATTTTTATTCTAGCTACTTTATAATGCTTTTTACAAAGTTTTATTTTCTGTTAACTAGGTAGATTTATGTGAAACCAAGGAACCATGATAACACCTTGATGAATAATGAGTGCTGACAGCCTTTATGGTATTTATCCATTGTATTTTAAACATCATTCAGTTGAATTTTTAATTCTTTTTTCTTTGTTTGTGCATTGGATTTTATTAAAGTATCCCAGGAAATAGCTCTAGGAAGAATTGAGTTGTGGAAGCCAATGATAAGTGAACAAATCTATGGTTAGCATTGAAATCGGGGTAGGTAATTTTGAAAATAACATTGCTTTACTTTGTTTTATAGCATATTACACAGTATTTAGTTATTGGCTTTTACCTTCTTATATTTGATATCCATTTATCCAGAGATACATGAATAGTTGAAAGGAAAGGTATTAAACCTTGTAATATATGCACCCCTGTGTTATTAGCAACATTATTTACAACTAGAGGCCCGGAGCACAAAATTCGTGCATGGGTAGGGTTCCTAGGCCTGGCCGAAGGTCAGGGCCAATCAGGTTCCCCACCTCCCCGCCTCCTCCTTCCCTCATTCCCTCAGCTCCCCGCTGCCACTGGTTGCCCACCATGTTCCGTGTCGCCCACTGGTGGTCAGTGCATGTCATAGTGAGCAATGGAACTCTCATTATCCCGGTCAAACTCCCAAGGGGTCACTTTGCATGTTAGCCTTTTATATATATAGATAGCCAAGTTATGGAAGCAGCCCAGGTGTCTTATCAGTACATGAGTAAAAAACTATGGTACGTTTATGCAATGGAATGCTACATGGCTGTAAAAGAAAAGGAATTCTTACCCTTTGCAACATTATGGATGGATTTGGGGAGCATTATGCTAAGTGAAATAAACCAGTCAGAGAAAGACAAGTATCACATGATCTCACTTAAATGTAGAATCTAATGAACAAAATAGATCCAGAGACATTGAAGCATGCAACAGACTGATGTATTTCAGAGAGATGAGGGAGGTGGGATGTGAAGAGATGAACCAAGGAACTTATATGCATACTAGAGGCCCGGTACACGAAATTTGTGCACAGGTAGGGTCCTAGGCCTGGCTAGCGATCAGGGCTGATTGGGGCCGGGCCAATCGGGGTCGGGCCGATCGGGGCTTAAAGGTCCTGGCGGGGTTGGGAGAGGAGGCAAAGGTCACTGGGCTGGGAGCAGAAGGAATGGACGCCAGACGCTGACACCGCCCTCAGCACCCTGCCACTGCACAGTTCCCCGTCTCCTCCCCCTCCTCCTTCCCTCACTGCTGCACCGCTACTGGGCCTGCTGGCCGGGGTGAGGGACGGGGCCTGCCAGCTTGGGGAGGGATGGGAGAAGGGACCACGGGAGGTTTGCCAGCTGTGGGAAAGGGGCCACTGGCCCCAAGGAGGGAGCCGGCCCTTGGCCCCCCTGGGAAAGGGGTCACATCCGCCACTACCCACCCCCGGTTCCCCATCCCAACCCAGGGCCTGAAGGACCCAGCAGGGTCAGGAGAAGAGGCAATGGGCCGGGCACGGAAGGAACAGATGCCAATGCCCCCGTTGGTGCCCCTCCACTGCGCGGTTCACACCTTCCCCCCTCCTTCCCTCGCTGCTATGCTGCTACCATGGCGGGCAGGTGGCGTGCCGATTGGGGTCTGCTGGCCGGGGGGAGGGACAGGGCGCAGGAGGTTGGCCGCCAGTCACATGGCCCTCCTGGGAAAGGGGCTGCGTCTGCTGCCACCCACCTGCGGGAGTTTGGCTTTGGGAACACACTGACCACCAGGGGGCAGCTCCTCCTTTGAGTGTCTGCCCCCTGGTGGTCAGTGCACCTCATAATGACCAGTCATTCTACTCATTTCGGTCTTTTCGCTCATTTCGGTCCTTCCAGTCATTCAGTCGAAACGGTCGCTTAGGCTTTTATATAAATAGATATGCAAAACCCATGGACAGATAGTAGTGAGGTGAAGGCCTGGGGAGATGGTGGGAATGGGGTGGAGGGGGGGGGGGCATCTGTAATACTTTAAACTACATATTTTAAAAACAGAAAGGATGTTAAGATGGTTTTATTTTTATTTTTTTAATTTTTTAAAATATCTTTATTTATTGATTTCAGTGAGGAAGGGTGAAGGAGAGAGAGATAGAAACATCAATGATGAGAGAGAATCATTGATCGGCTGCCTCCTGCACACCCCCTACTGGGGATTGAGCCCGAAACCCGGCATGTGCCCTTGGCTGGAATGGAACTGGGGACTCTTCAGTCCATAGACTGACGCTCTATCCACTGAGCCAAATCGGTTAGGGCTAAGATGGTTTTAAAAAAGAATTTTTTAAGCAGGTATAATGGTTCCATTTACATATCACAGTGAAAATGCAAGCTTTTAAGAGCATTTGCATTTGGAATCAAGTCTCTTTTAACTGAATGTTAAATGGTATATTTAGCTTTACTATTGTATTGGAGTACGAAGACATTTCTTGGCATTGTATTGTTCCCACCCTTAGATCATTATTTTTGGATACTGTCTCCAAGCTGGTTGTCTTACAGATTTTATTAACAAGATTGAAGTACCTATAATAACAGTCTGATAGCAACATTCAGAGGCACTTTGTCAGACTGCTGTGTCTGACCTTATTTCTTGTGAGGTAGTGTCTCCATTTTTCTGGGTCAGTTCTTTTGTGATGAACTGGAACTCTAGCTAGGGAACAAGATTTAAAAACAAAAGTCACAATTAAATTAAAAAAACTCTTGAAATGTACTTTTTGTATATATAATTATAGATTATATTAAGCTGTGTTTATTATCATAACTCAAAGAACATAAAATTGATATAACTTGATTTATTAAAGTGAAAGCCAAATTAGGTGTGTTTTCCTAAATCTAAAAAGAGTAAAGGTTTCTTTTTTAAAACTAGTTTGAACACAAATTTATTTTCAGAAGGTATAGCAAGACCATGTTGTGTTTCTCCTTTATTGATCAAAAGTTTTGGTGCCAATAAATTCGATTTAATACATTACCGTGCCCAGCCTGTTTTGTCTTCCGGACGGAAAGTATAGTGTCAGTCACGGGTAACTGACTGGGCGCTTAACGTGTTAATGGTACTGAAAGAGTGGTACATGCGAAACAGTAATGGAATATGACTATTACCTCTTTTTTTGTCAGCTTGTAATGTATTCTATGACAATAGTCTTATATCAGTACAGTCTCTGAACGTTATTTAAGGATGCCATGAATCATTTAACTTCATTTGCTTTTTGTCAGTAAACAAGATACTCTCTGATTTTAATACATTTGATTCATTTAGTTGTCTTGAGAAACAACTTTGTGATTTTATTTTGGTGCTTGGCTTCAGAAAACTGTCTTATCCTTATAAATTAATTTTGCTGAACAAGTTATGTTACTTAAATATCCAAAATTTAACTAAGAAATGTACTTTACTTGCAAAGATTGAAAATAATCTCTTAAGGCAAAGTATAAGTGATCAAATGAAGAGACTGTCAAAAGGCATTTCTTTATTTTTATAGCAGGATAATAGTGTAGTTAATGCTTGTTGGTTTCTGCCTCATAATTGTCAGTGAATGGCAACTCAATGGGCAAGTTTTCCGGGGCAGGCAGGGAACTCACCACAGGATGGTAGCATTTTTACTCCATGAAATTCATCCTTTGGGATAAATTTCTAGCGGCAGTATTTTGCCTTTCTCTTATGCAAGAAAGTATAGATAGATACTGTCTTATTTTTTAAAGCTGTATTAATGTGGTTCGTTACTTTAAAAAATTTATATGCCCATTATGGCTAACAGTTTTTCATCTATAGATAGAAAATGCAGAGAATCCTAAATCTTGTCCTCGCTGGTTTGGCTCAGTGGATAGAGCTGCGGACTGAAGGGTTCCAGGTTTGATTCTGGCCAAGGGCACATGCCTGGGTTGTGGGCTCGATCCCCAATAGGGGGCGTGCAGGAGGCAGCTGATCAATGATTCTCACTCATCATTGATGTTTCTATCTCTCTCCCTTGCCCTTCCTCTCTGAAATCAATAAAGAAATATATTTTTTAAAAGAATCCTAAATCTTTTTTTTATACATTTTTTTAAAGTTTTATTTTTAAAAATATGTATTTTATTGATTTTTTTACAGAGAGGAAGGGAGAGGGATAGAGGGTTAGAAACATGGATGAGAGAGAAACATCGATCAGCTGCCTCCTGCACATCCCTCACTGGGGATGTGCCCGCAACCAAGGTACATGCCCTTGACTGGAATCGAACCCGGGACCCTTCAGTCCACAGGCCAATGCTCTATCCACCGAGCCAAACCAATTAGGGCAAATCCCAAATCTTGTGAAATGTAATTAAAATTAAAAGACATTTTGTCTTTTAAAAATTTTTTAATGTATCCAAAATCTGTGCCTGAAATTTATTAAATTAAAACAATCCTCTTTTTAGCAGAGTTAAAGTATATCTTAAACTGGATTAGACATTGTGATGATTCTATTTATTAGACATTATTAGATTATGTTATATGCTAGGCACGTGTTATGTACTTGGAATAGAAAGATGCATATATATATATATCAATTCCTTCTAAAAGAGAAAACATTTAGTTTTAGATAAAAATTATTCCTATATTTATTTATATATGTATGTTTATTTCAATTTTATAAACAAAAATTATATCTAATACAAAACAACTGACACATTGACTCTTCATCAATAACACTTTAGAGGTAAAACCAACACTTCACACATACTGACAAATATATTATTTGAATATCTATTTGCAATAAATTTAGGACAGTATCTTTTTTCCTCTAAGTATTTTGTCTTATTATATATATATATATACATATACATACACACACACACACACACACACATATTTATATATATATTATTGATTTCAGAGAGGAAGGAGGAGGGAGATAGATAGAAACATCAATGTTGAGAATCATTGTTTGGCCACTTCTCTCTTGCCCCCCACCGGGAATCGAGCCCACAACCTGGGCATGTATACTGACTGGGTATCGAACCATGACCTCCTGGTTCAACCACTGACCCACACCTGCTGGGCTGGTCTTATTTTTATTATGAAAATTTTCAAATAGACACAAAAGTAAGAGCTAACAACATAATGCTAACTCTCCAATCCACTCAAATCTATTTCCTTATTGGTATTTCCTTAGATATCTAAGATAGCATTTTTATTACTTTTTAAAAATATCAGAACACCTTACAACTTTGTTTAAAGAACGTTGACAGCAAAATGAAAATGTGAAACTTGGAGTCTTTCCCTCAATCTTCCCTTAACTTACTTTGTGATTTACCTTTTGTATCCTGTTTTCTTCCTTATTTTAACTTGGAGGTAAATATCTAACACAAAAATCATTCTCCTAAAGCACTAAAAGGCTTTAGGTACTTGGAAAATTATATATATACATACACACACACACACACACACACACACACTAATAAAACAGTAATATGCAAATTGACCGCACCTTTGCTACGCCCAAGCCACGCCCACCAGCCAAAGCCACGCCCACCAGCCAATCAGGGCAAGCATGCAAATTACCCAACAAAGATGGCGGTTAATTTGCATATGCTGAGGGAGGGAGGAGTGAAGACTGAAGACAACTTAGAAGGAAGAGGGAGGAAAAGTGGAAAGCAAGGTGGCTGCCAGAGGGAAAGCCCGGGTAAGGTGGGGCGGGGCGGGGTGGGCGGCAGTGGCCTGCGAGTGCAGGCACAGCGGCCGCAACGGCGGCGGCGGCAGCAGCATATGCGGCCGCAGCGGCCGCTTGCAGGATTTTTCCTGCAAATGGGCTACTAGAATATATATAATAGCAATGAAGTAATTTTCCGTTTGTTAGAAATTGAGTTATAACAGATTAAACTATAGTTGTATAGGCTTATTTTAATTTATGAAGCATAGTAGTGGAATGAAGGTGAAACATTTTTGTAGAGTTGTGTCTTGGCTCTAGATATTATTGTATTCTTATAAAATTTGTCCTTTTCCAAGTTGGAGGCTCTTTGGTATTTTTATAGAATGTGCTCAGTCTTCAGTTCTCTAGTCTTTTCTTCCTAACTTCCACCAGTCTAATCTGGGCTTTCAATATTTCATCTCAGGTTTTATAGAAATAACTTCATAATAGTACTAGTTTCTAACGAATAAATTGCTCTCATGCTTAATTGTTTTTAAACATAACTTTCACTGTGTCATTACACTTTTCAGAAGCCTTCAGATTTCTACCCTACCCTGTAATTTATAGATCTCTTTTCCTAATTTTCACCTATTAATGTTGCTCATTTTTTTCTTATGGATCTTTCACTAAAAATATGTTGCTTTAGTTGCATCAGAATATATCATGCTCATACTTGTATCTTTGCCTTCCTATATATTGCTATTGCCTTTTTTTTAATTAAACAAAAATTTTAATATGTATTTTATTGTTTTGAGAGAGAAAGGAAGAGAGAGAGAGAGAAAGGAACATCTATCAGTTCCCTCCCTTACACACCCTGACTGATGACCAAACCCACAATCTGGGTATGTTCCCTGACCTGGAATTGAAACCTTGACCTTTAGGTTTATGAGACAACACTCCAACCAACTGAGCCACACCCACCCACCAGGGCTGCTGCTGTCTTTTAAAATATTTTTTCTTAATTCAGTAAATAATTGTGCTGTGAGAAATTTAGCAGTTATGTACTATCTGTACAGTATATGTATGAGAAATTGTAAGAGTATGTTGATCTACATAGAATATGTACTTTAAGACATATTGGAGTGATATGAGAACATCTGTAATATATGGCTCCTAAATATTAGGAAATGCTATAGTTCTCTGAGATTTAAATTAATAAAGGTTATTATAAGAATTATGCTTAGAATAAATGAAATATTTTTGGAATAAATGAAATATTTTTGTATGAATAAACTGATTAGTTATAGTATAAATTAACTGATGCAATTAAAATGTAATTGGAGGTAAGTGGCCTTGTTCTCCACCTTTTTCTTTCTGTTGATACTGCCCTGCTCTTGACAACCTCTGGCCTGCTCTCGCCTTGAAACTGAGCACCAGGCCTTCAATTAAGTTGTAGCGTTCTGATGGAGAGATACTTGAATTTGATATTTAAATTGCCAAACAATCTGTGACTATCAACACCATGTTAGAAGATTTGGGAATGGATGATGAAGGTGATGATGAACCAGTTCCTCTACCAAATGTTAATGCAGCAATATTTAAAAAGGTCATTCAGTGGTGCACCCACCACAAGGATGATCCTCCTCCTCCTGAAGACGATGAGAACAAAGAAAAGCAAACAGATGATATCCCGGTTTGGGACCAAGAATTCCTCAAAGTTGACCAAGGAACACTTTTTCAACTTATTCTGGCTGCCAACTATTTACTAGATGTACCGGTTAATAATGCGGATTTTTTAATCAAAGAAAACACAATAATTTCAAGAGAAACATCAAAGTGCTTTATTCAAAGTAATGTCCAGGGTAATGGGGGAATAAGGACACATATGTAATAGCCCAATCAATAAAGAAATTTAAAAAAAAAACACTAAAAAAAAAGAGTAATGTCCATCACTAGCTGCACATTTTCCCATCTTTCAGGTAATTTGTGGATACCATCCCAATAGAATTTTACTTGTTCTGAGGCAAACCATTCAGAGACCCAATTTTCTACTTCTCCGTATGTTTTGAAGTGCTGCTCAGAAAGTACATGTGCCATCAATCAGAACAAGTGGTAATCTGAAGGAGCAAGGTCTGGTGAATACAGAGGGTGGGTTAATACTTCCCAGGCAAGATCTTTTAACGTGTCTTTAACTGGTTTTGAAGTCTGTGATGGTGCGTCATCATTAAGCAAAATTACTTTCTCGTGTCTTCTGGAACATTCTGGTCGTTTCAAGATTAAAGCATGGTTCAAATTGATTATTTGTTGTCGGTAGCGATCAGTATTAATGGATTCACCTGGTTTTAGAAGCTCATAATACACCATACCTTCCTGATCCCACCAAACGCAGAGCATTGTCTTCTTTCCAAAGCGATTTGGCCTTGCAGTCGATGTTGGTGGTTGTTGACCTGGATCAACCCGTGATTTTGTGCGTTTGGGATTCTCAAAATAAATCCACTTTTCATTGCCAGTCACAATTCAATGCAAAAAAGACTTTCATTTGTGCCGTTGAAGCAACATTTTACTGATGACTTTTTGGTTTTCCATTTGTCTTTTGTTCAGTTGATGTGGCATCCATTTTCCTTCCTTTAAAATCTTTCCCATTGCTTGTAAGCTATCAGAAATTGTTTGCTGAGCAACGTTTAATCTTTCTGCAAGTTGTTTTTCAGTTTAACATGCATCTTCATCAAATAATGTTCGTAATTGTTGGTCTTCAAACTTTTTCGGTTGACCTGGACGTTCTTTGTCTTTCACATCGAAATCATCACTTTTAAAGCATTTAAACCAGCGTTCACAAGTATCTTGAGGTGGAGCATGTTCACCATAAGCTTCCCGAAGTATTCAGCAGCACTTTCCTTCAAAATAAAGTAATGAATTATAATTCCCGCAAATGCTCTTTTTTTGTTACGAAATTCGACATTTTTAAGTGTAAAAATATCTATGATGTTAACACCTTCAGCAAATTTGACATATGAAGTTTTAAAGCTTGTCAATACAACAAAATAGCATACATGTCAAATCGCATATATATCAACATATGTGTAACTCCATCTATTGAAAAAAATGCACATTATCAACCAGTGCACCTAGTAGTCATCAAAGGTTTGCTTGATGTTACATGCAAGACTGTTTTCAAGACTGAAATCCCTGAAGAGATTCGTAAGACCTTCAATATCAAAAACGACTACCGAAGTAGAGGAAGCTCAGGTATTCAAAGAGAACCACTGGTGTGAAGAGAAGTGAAAAGTTGTGCCTGATACTGTAACACTGTAAGGATTGTTCCAAATACTAGTTGCACTGCTCTGTTTATAATCTATATACATAAAAGGTTAATATGCTAAGTGTTCAACCAGTCCCTATGATGTGCACTGACCACCAGGGGGCAGGCGCTCAACGCAGGAACTACTGTGACGCGCTCTGGCTACTTACAGAGAAACAGCACTGCAGACCTTGCGCCCACAAAGCAACACTCGGCTTCCCCCAAGTGGGACACAGGCCTTGCCACCACCCTGGAGCAACACCCCACTAAATCACAGCCAATGCTGCCAAGACCCCATGGCACATTCAAGAAGACTGGGTACTTTGAGAGGCTTTCTCTTTGTTTCGTACAGATGATTTTGCTGACAGTCTTGAAATGCGAACACAGGGATAGAGGCATTAATGTACAGCTTATAATTCATAGGAATTGACATTATTTGGTTACCTGCAGATAATTTTATTTCTATATTTTTAATGAAAAGAAGATTGTAAATTATCAATATTTGATACAAAAATTATGGATGGCAATAACGGCAGATACTTATTTATAGGGCCTTTGAAACAGAGTTGAATTCTGTTATGACATAACCGTTTTAAAATGAAAACTTGCCAATATATAATAGGAAATCCATATGGATATAATAATTCAAATATATTCTTTATTTCTAAACATTGTCCATATTGCATAGCTTCTAGAATGGTTCTTGACATTATATAGACTGTCTATAATAATGTTTATTAAATATGTAAATTATTTATTAAATACTAGAGGCCCAGTGCATGAAATTTGTGCACAGGTGTGGTCCCTAACCTGGCCGGTGATCAAAGCCCGAGCATCTGGCATGGAAGGGCAGGTCCCAGTTGACCTTTGGGCCCTGCGGAGTGCCTGGGAACCGGGCAGCAGCTCCACCCCCTGCTGCTGCTGCTGGTCGATCAGGTCCCATTTGCACCTGCCTTGGCCTGGTGCTGCCTGCTCACCTGCTTCACCATCCCACCGCGGTCCCACTCTCATTGGGGCCCATCAGGGCTGGCAGTGCCTTCACTGCTGCCAGCGCCATGTTGCCAACACTGCCATCATCTGTGCCGCCCCCTGGTGGTCAGTGCATGTCATAGTGAGTGGTTGGACTCCCAGTTGAACTCCTGGTCAAGAGACAATTTGCATATTAGGCTTTTATTATATAGGATGTAAACGTTGATAATGTTTATGTAAATTATTGATAACCTAGAGTCCCGGTGCACGAATTCGTGCACAGATGGGATCTGGCTGGGGGCAAGCCAGGGGGAGGGGCCATGGACTGTTGGCCGGCCAGCCCCACCCCCGGTCAAACTCCCAGTCAAAGGCACAATTTGCATATTACCCTTTTATTATGTAGGGTATTTGAAAATAACATGTTTCTGGTTAAAATATGTTTCCTCCAAAAGATATTTTAAAGCCCTGACCCTTGGTCCCTGTAATGTGACCTAATAAGGAAAAAGTTTTTGTTGATGTAATTGTGTTAGGATGGTCCCTAATCCAATAAGACTAGTCTACACTAATAAAAGAGTAACATGCAAATTGACCGCATCTTCGTGATGCCCACCTGCCAGTCAGGAGTGGGTATGCAAATTATCCCAACAAAGATGGCTGGTTAGTTTGCATGCGCAGGTGCTGAGCAGCTGGGACGGTGCAGGACGCTTGCATCGTCACCATGGCGACGACACAGGCGTTCTGCACTGCCCCAGCCGCTCCAGGCCTCTGGGCAGTGTGGAAAGGCGGAAAGGCGGCTCCGGCCTGAACGAAGGTGGTGCCGGCAGCCAGGGGAAGAAAGGCCCATTCTTGCATGAATCTTCGTGCATCGGGCCTCTAGTGTTCTTATGAAAAGAAAGAAAGTGGACATAGATACACAGAGATGACAGAGGCAGAGATTGGAGTAATGCAGCTGTAAGTCAAGGAATGCAAAGATTGCTAGCAAACCATCAGAAGCTAGAAAGAGGCAATGAAGAACTCCTTTATAGGTTTCAGAGGTAGTGTAACCTTGTAGATGCCTTGATTTACACTTTTTGCATTTAGAACCATGACACAATTTCGATTATTTTAAGAGACCCTTAGTATTTTCTTATAGCAGCCCCAGGAAATGTATTAAAAAAGTTTAAATATTTTGTGTTTTTATAATTTATATTTTACATTCTAACTTAATGCCTCATTTTTAACTTGTCCTTGTCCCTTGTTTTCTCACCTTTTTCTATTTTTTAAATTTTCTTTGCCTTTTTCTCTCTACAATTTCAAGCTCTTCTCTAGCTGAGGCTGTAGCTGGAGTCCTATTATCCAGGTTTTACCTATTGGGACTATAAACTAAATCCTTTATTCTTCACACTGTCGACTCTGTAATACATGGGCATTATCAAACACTGATTTATTCACAAAAAATATTGCAGAGCCTGACTTCATGGTCCCTAATGGTCCTTGAAAGAAAGTCTCCTATAATTTTAGAGCAGTATAATGGACTTTAAAAAGTCATCTTGTTTAACCTTTTCATTTTGTACATAGGAGTAAACTATTATCTCTTCCTTTTAGAATGTTCTCAATCTCTGAAATGGTATGGTTGAGACTTCATGTTAATCTAATCTTTCCACTTGGCTTTTAAAAATCAAATTGTAAATGGAAAAACAGGTGTCTATGAAAATTATGCACTTAAAATTAAAAGCTGGAATTTTTCATGGTATGTGAAAATGTATTTTGTTCACAGATAGTATATAGTTTTTTCAAAATTAACTGTTTTAAAGGATAACTTTGTGCCATATTTATACCTGAAATATTAGCTCTAACCAACCAGACTATTATTATTCCTATTAAATTTGGGAAATACTTAAACACAGTGATAGTTAAATTTTTATATCAGATTTTGTAGGTGAAAAGGTTAGATAAACATTTAGGCATGAGTTATATAGTGCTGTTGGCCTTGATTTCAATTTTAATGACTCAATTATATATTAAATAGCGTGTCTTTAAGCAGAAGCACATAAAAGAAGATTATATATATTGATAGGTTGATGAAAATATTGTGACCCAATGATCACAGGAATCTATTCCTGTATTTCCACTCAGAGGGGAGGACTCAGTATTTGATTATTCAGCATTTATGGTGACTTTATAGAACATACTGGTAACTATTGCAAAAAACAGCAATCAATTCTATCAATTGTTCTTGACTATAACATTAAAAAAATTGTCCTCTGACACTTTGGAACTAAATTGTAGGTTTTTTGCATGTAAAGAAGCTTGCTTGTGAAAATTAACTCAACATTTAAATTCGCATTTTATCAAAGATACCTCTTTCCTGATCAATAGACTGACTGGCGAGCCTATATGGAATCTGGGCAAGAAGATGGAACTCATGAGCCTAAAGCACTTAATTTCTTATTCACAATTGCAGTTTATAATACTTAAGGCTTTTATAATACTCAGAATTCTTCTAAATATTACATCAACTTTAGAAGATTTCTTACTACCTCAGGAAGAATCCCTAACTGCTTATTCTCCTTTTTAACTTGATGACTTCAAGATGGCTTTAGTACTACCCTTACATAGTAGCCTCATTTAAAATTGCATGCTGGCTATCAATACATTTTCAATAGTGCCTTTTAAAAATTTCCTAAGAGGTTTTGTAAGGTGTTTTTCTAAGGACCATCAATTTTAGAACTTCTTTACAGATATTAGTTTTTGTTATGCAAGCCCCTTGTTAGGTACTATGGAAAATACAGGTAAACAGGAAAAGATCTTTGTCTTCTTAAAGCTCAGTGTTTTGTAGAGACATATTCATGCATAAATAAAGCTATTATATGTGTTACAGTAAAAGTCGAACAATCATCAATGGGTCTATGAGATAGGAAAAGATTAATTTTGATGGGTGATATCTGAAAAGTCATTGAAAAGCTATATTTGAACTAGGCCTTTGAAAGGATTGATTGAATTTTAATAAATGGATATGGGGAACTATCTTGAGCTAAATCAGAGAGAATAAATGAGAAAAAACAAAGGGATGTCTGATGTGCATAATTAGAGGAATGAGATAGTAGAAAATTAGTTAGAAAGGGGAGTTAATCTGCAATGGGAAGAAGATTTGGACACCTTTCTATATGTAATACTAAAGTGATTTGAGCAAGGGGAATAGTCAAATTTGTTTTAGGGTCAGTTTGGAAGAGTCAGATTAAATGCCAGAAAGTCAATTAAGAAATAGAAAAGAACTGAAATAGTACAGTGAGAAAGGTCAGGAAAAAAAAGGCATGTAGATGTGGCAGTTTTCTCTCTATATATAATATTTTAAAGCCATGAGACTCTTGGTCATTAAAGTGATAGACTTAATCTTGAGCCACATCCATGTTTAAGGGTTGAAAAGTGGGGCCAGCTGGGAAGATTGAAATTATATCAAAGAGATAGGAGACAATGTATTAAAATCTAGTATTTTCAGAGTAAAGGGAGCAGTAAGTTTCTAAAAACAGTAATGTGAAATGCTTCTGAATTTTAGTAGGATTGAAGACTTATAAAGGACTAGAATTTAGCAGTAAGTAGGCCATTACTGTGAGAGAATAAATTCAGGAGAATGCAGAAATAATAAGGTAGATTATGTCAGACTTAAAATAATTTAGGCCCTATCTTAATGACGGTGCATTGATTATGGAAAGTATTTTTCACTAAGGAGGAAACCAAATGTCATCTATGTTGTAGCACGTGAGAGCGTGGTAGCATGCCCATAGTGGTAACTAAAAGAAACAGAACAGGTCTTCTCTTCAGAATATGGCTAGGAAAGTAGTGATTGTTGTTTATTCACCCCTGTGGAGCAAAAGATGTTTGGTTCTACAAATGCTTATTACCCAGATATTTGTTGGTTGATTTGATGGCTAGATGAATGAATATGATAGGGTGGCCAGGTTTCATTTTAGTTAAATGTTTGTTGGCAAGGAGACTGTTTTAACAAAAGGTCAGGGAAGTTATTTATTCTATGGGATTGGTTCTAAAATAACAATAGTAGAAGTGATTGTTCCTGTTTAGGAGGATTGTAGTGTGTGATCATGCTAGAGGAAATACTTGGCTAGAATGGCAATGGATTATGGCTCTGAGAAAGAGATTAAGAATGGTAGGTGGCCTTATATCCTCATGTTAATAATGAGGTACTATGAAGTGGATTTGGCATTAGAATGTTTGTAAAACATTAGTATGATGTGATTACTTTGTCCTGTCTTAATTACTCCCACAGACCTTAAATAGATCCTAGTAGTAATTTAGTCTGTGGGAATGAACGCTAGGATGACGTTTAAACAATTCTTTGAATAGGAGTGGGGAACTTTTTTTCTGCCACGGGCCATTTGGATATTTATATAACCATTCACAGGCCATACAAAATTATCAACTTAAAAGTTAGCCTGTTTGGTCAAACATTTAATTAACTCACTCCAATTGCCTTGGCAGGGCAGACCAAAGATTTTGTGGGCCTTATAAAGTGGCCCGCAGGCTGGACATTCCCCGCCCCTGCTTTAAATCAAACTTGTGGAAGTGAAGTTAAAATATTGAATGGAAATATAAATATTTTATGTCTACATATATTTGCCCCTTCTATTCAACCTCCTATCCACCCCCCCCTCAACAAAAAAAAGAAAACTGTTAAAAGATTAAATCTTAAAGGGTCTTTATTATAGGAAAAGGGTAGTAAAAATACTGCAAAACTTATAATTATGATCAGATATTTTTACTAAAGAACTAATATTTGGAAATAATCTCACAGACGATAGTATTCTTTACTTTGTCAATATCGTTTTGTGTACTAAGTGACATAAACTTCTATAGCTAGCCCTCATTTATTCACTTTTGGATTCTTATTGCAAAATGAATTCCAGCTCTGACTATCAATATTTTTCTACAAATAAGCATCTTGAGAATTGTATGCATTAGAGATGGACAAGTCTTACTAGGTCATTTTGTTTGTATATTGCCAGTATAGAGCCTTTTCCTATAGAAAAACCTCAGGAGCTTTTTCTCAACCAGTTTTCAATGTTTTCAGAAATTTACATAAGTTTTTGGATTTTCCCAGTAGTATAATTCCTGCCTGTAGACCTTTTTTAAGGGTATTTTCCCACTGTTGGCCTAAACTTGCTTTTACTGCTTATTAGACCATTCATGTAATTTACATATTTTCAAAGTATTGTCTTGTTTATTATCTCTTTATTTGAAAACTGCATTGTATATGTTTGATTTTTGTGCACCTGTCGTGAATCTTTTAGCTATTTTTCTGTGACTTTCATATTCCTTTTTATTATAAATTTTTTTATTCTGTAAGTAGCAGTCATCTTAGAGTTTTTGCTGTGTAATCATGTTTTTGAATAATGAATGATATTTCTAAAATGTGATATGATTTTATATCCATGTAATATTTTATTATAGTAAGTGCTATTTAAAAATTATTTTTAAAGATTCAGTCAGTAGCCCACAAACTTTAATATCAGCTGCAGTAATATTAACTGTAGAATTGGGAATTCGTAGTCTTTTAAGGAATTATCAATATATAAACTTAAACTACAAATGTGTAAATACCATCCATCAAATAGCACTATCACTATTCATGAAAAGCAGGTCACTGCTCATTATCTTAATTTATAAGCCAGATCATTGCTGCCCTTGTTAAAAAAAGGAAGAAATATTCCCAAAGGTTTTTACTATTCAGTTATTTTTTGCTGTTTTAATTAACATTTTTTGCTATGAATTTACATTCATGTTTTGTTTAATTTAAATTATAAATATTATCATGTGCTTAGCAAAATGAATAACTAGACGTAAATTGCTAGTTCTATAAGAGAGAACATTTTTAGTTTTCACTATTGAAATTCTTACATGAATAAACCAAATGAAAACTTTTTTACGTGACTACTAAAAGAGTGATCTGAGGAGAAGTACAATGATTTAAACTTCAAAATAATTGAGAATTTTTTATGGCTAAGCTGAAATTTACTAGTGTTGTGTAAGAAGTTACTCTGATAAAATGGTCCCTTCCATATACACTAACTGGCACAGTCTCCCAGGGGCTGTGCAACAAAAAGATCCATAGGAAGCTTATTAAAATACTGGAATTACAGAGTTACTAAATCATTTTAAAAATATATAGCAACAGCCCTGGCCGGTTTGGCTCAGTGGATAGAGCGTCGGCCTGCGGACTGAAGGGTCCCAGGTTCGATCCCGGTCAAGGGCATGTACCCCAGTAGGGCGTGTGCAGGAGGTGGCTGATTGATGTTTCTAACTCTCTATGCCTCTCCCTTCCTCTCTGTAAAAAAAAAAAAAAATATATATATATATATATATATATATATATATATATATATATATATATATAGGGGGGTTAAGAAAATGAGAAGACAGGCCACAGACTGGGAGAAAATATTTACAGAAGACATCTGAATAAAAACTGTTGTTCAAAATATACAAAGAACTCTTAAAACTCAACAATAGCAAAACAACAACTGATTAAAGAACGGGCAAAAAACCTTGAACAGACATCTCACTAAAAATGATTTACAGATGGAAAAATGTGCATAATGAAAAGATGTTCAACATCAGATGTCATTAGAGAATTGCAAATTTAAACAAGGAGATGCCACTATACACCTACTAGAATTGCAACCAAGCCAGAATCCCTTTGGGAACTAGCACCCCGCCCCGCCTCCTCCCCCTCTCCCCCCTTCCCAGTTTCTTACTTATAAAAAAACAAGACCGGAATTTCTTTTCCTTATTCACCTAAGTCCATTTTCTCAGACATAAATCAAGGTCTCGGGCACTAGTTCCCCTTCTGGAATCATAGATAACATACTGTGTATACCTCGAGTTATTTTTACAGGAATATGAATCTCCTACCCCCTTCCCTACACATACTCATTTAAGATGGAAAACTGCTGACCTACAGTCACATAAACCCCAAACTAGAGGGTGCCAGAGCATTGGTGACCAGAAATTTTGAAATATATCTTTGTAACTCCAGCTTCAACCAATCAGAAGATAACCAAAAACTGATCAAGCATTCAACAGCCCTACCCCAATTTTACCCTTTAAAACCAAGTGCCAGTAAACAGTTGGGGAATTGGGGAATTTGGGCCTTTAAACAATAGCTTTCCCATTCTCCTTGCACAGCGTTAGCAATAAAGCCACCCTAATTTCTCTGCTGCAAATTCTTCGTATTCAGTGTTTGGCTCTGCTATTGCCGGGTAGAGGAATCCTTTTTCTGTTCAGTTACAGAGTGAAAAAAAGTCCAAAACATTAACAACACCAAATGCTGATGAGGATATGGAACAACAGGAGCTCTCATTCATTTCTAGTGGAAACATAACAGTACAGCCACTTTGGAAGATAGTTTGGCAGTTTTTTACAAAACAACATATTCTTATCATACAATCCAGCAATTATACTCCTTGGTATTTACCCAAATGAGTTGAAAACTTTTTTTAAATACAAAAACCTGCACATGGATATACACTGAGTGGCCAGATTATTATGATCTCAGAACACATAATAATCTGGCCACTCAGTGCATGTCCTATATAATAAAAGGCTAATATGCAAATTGTCCCCTTGACCAGGAGTTTGACCAGCAGGCAGGCCGGTCAACCACCCATGTCCCCTCCCCCTGGTCAGGCTGGCCGGACCCCACCCATGCATGAATTCATGCACGGGCCTCTAATATACACACACACTGAGTGGCCAGATTATTATGCATTCAGAGATCATAATTATCTGGCCACTCAGTGTATATACCAACTTTATTTGCAGTTACCAAAACTTGGAAGCAACCAAGAGTTTTTCAAATAGGAGAATGAATAAACAAACTATGGTACATCCAAACATTGGATTATTATTAAGCACCGAAAGACATGAACTATAAAGCCATGAAAACAGATGGAACCTTATATGCATATTTTACTAAATGAAAGAAGCCAATCTGAAGAGGCCATATACTGTACAATTACAACTACATGACATTCTGGAATATACAACTAACCTATATAATAAAAGCCTAATATGCCAAGTGTCCAGTTGGCCGTTTAACCAATCAAAGCGTAATATGCTAATGATATGCTAAGGCCACTCAACTGCTCACTATGACATGCACTGACCACCAGCAGGCAGTCGACCAGTTACTATGACATGCACTGACCACCAGGGGGCAGACGCTCCAACTGGTAGGTTAGCTTGCTGCTGGGGTCCGGTCAATCG
This sequence comes from Eptesicus fuscus, assembly GCF_027574615.1. Lineage (NCBI taxonomy): Eukaryota > Metazoa > Chordata > Mammalia > Chiroptera > Vespertilionidae > Eptesicus > Eptesicus fuscus. The sequence goes on from NC_072489.1 coordinate 24,246,086, forward strand.
GGACTGGGCAAGATAGGGCCAGACATGCCCTGGAGCCTTCCCATGGTCCTTCCCTGGCCACCGGCCCCAATCAACCCTGATGGGGACTGGGCAAGATGGCCCAGATTGCACAAATTCGTGCACAGGTCCTCTAGTGGAGAACATAAAAAGATCAGAGTGAGGGGAAGGTATGGGTGAATAGGCAGAGCACAAAGAATTTTTAGGGCAGTGAAACTGTTCTAAATGATACTATAATGATGTCATACATTTGTCCAGACCCACAGGATGTATAACACTAAGGGTGAACCCTAATATAAACCTTGGATTTTGAGTGATAATGATGTGTCAGTGTAAGTTCATTGATTATATCAAATGTACCACTTTATTTCAGGATGTTGATAGTGGGTTAGGTTGTGCATTTGTGGAAGTAGGGGATGTATGAGAACTCTGTTTTCCATTCACTTCAAACTGCTCTAAGAAATAAAGTCTATTTCAAAATTTAAAAAGAAAGAAGGGGAGCCCCAGTCGGTTTGGCTCAGTGGATAGAGCATCGGCCTATGGACTAAAGGGTTCCGGGTTCAATTCCGGTCAAGGGCACATGCCCAGGTTGCCGGCTCAATCCCCAGTAGGGGGCATGCAGGAGGCAGCCAATCAGTGATTCTCATCATTGATGTTTCTATCTCTCTCTCCCTCTTCCTCTCTGAAGTCAATAAAAACATATTTTTTAAAAAAAGAAGTGGAAAAATATGAAGTTGTTAAACACAGGATATGGCATAGTGGGGTGAATACTAAATTCTGAGTCTTATGAAGTTCTTTCGTCCTGTCTATGCCACACAACCTTCCCTACTGATAACATAACTATAAAGATCAGAGTTGAATGTGAGCCTGGGAACTCATCCCAGGGAAGAGGCCTGGAATGATGAATACATGCTTAGTAACGCAGGAGTAAGTAAGCCTCACAAGTATAACTAACCAAAGACTTGCTGAGCAGCCAATCTTTCATCTTTGACATTTTGGGCAGAGGACACCTGAGGCCAATAATGGGTATTATCAATGAATGATCACTTTATCAATATGTAGATGACATGATCTGAGCTTAATGAATAGATTGCATTTACTTGGTGTTCCCACGTATTCTCTATTTATTCTTTCTGTGTTTAATATACTATGCAGGATGCTTGCTATCTATACTAACTATATCATGAGTTTCATTCATCCCATTTTTTTTCTTGTTATCTAGAGTAGAATTCGATAGTATCCAAAAAATATAACAAGCACATATTTACAGCTATTATGTCATAAACCTTCTTTCCATAAATAAAATTTTTGTGTAACAATGACTTTAGCCTAATACTCTTTTGATAAATATTGAAAACTGTTCTTAAATATGATTTAGAATTTCATAACATACATCTTTTCAAGTGAAAGCCATGACAGATTTGAAAGTATACCCACAACTTCTCATATTACAGTGCTCTATGTAAATAAATACCCTCTGCATGAATGCTTTTTTTGTGAGATATTACTACTATATAATGTCGCTCATCTCATTACTAGGCAGCTAAAATTGTTACAAAGCTTTTTCTAACATTGAACCAAAATCTGGCTATACATAACTTATATATTGGCCTCAGTTTATTTTCTGGTCTTTACATCTTTTAGGTCAGGGACTCTGAAAATCTGATAGAAACTATCATTAGCCCCTTTTCTAAGAAAAAAAATGCTCACATTCATAAATTTTTATAAATAATTTCAAGGACTTTATGGACTCCTTGAAGGCTTTGTTTGTTTGTTATTTGTTTTAAACCCAGGTTGAGATCCTCTGCTCTAGAACAGGATACATCAAGTTTTTTCTGTGTATTAAAGTATAATTAAAAACCTTAGGCTAAACATTTCCAGTTCCTTTAACCAGTCCTAACATGACTTAACCTTCACTGTTAAGATTACCTACTTTTACTTATATTCTAATGTCTATGACTTTCTGAGTGGGTGCCTTCAGTTTTCATTTGAAGGGATCCTAATATATTGGGGCTGTTGCCTCATACTGAGTTTCTGTTTAGCTTTATTTTTACATCATCTAAAATCTCTGGGACAATATTTAAGACATTGTAGATTTTCCACTGAATAGTTGTAGAATGAATAAAACTTCCTAATCCTTTTTGCATCAAAAGCTGTCAAGCAAGTTTTACCACATATTATAGTAATGTGTTGCCTGTGAGGGATGGGGTAGGAGTGTGTGTTGCACCATATTTAAGTAGTTTCTGACTTTTTGGAACCTGAACTGGATATTGAACATTTTTACTCTTATTAAATTTCATTGTACAAGAGCATTTAGTTCTTTTGTTATCTAGAGAGATGCCAGGGAAAACAAAGTTAGTTTACTTTTACTTTCCTGTATATAATACTTGTATGCACAGTGGGTAGGTGCTTCATAAATGTTTGCTAACTAAATGAATAATTAATGCCATGAACTTATAGTTTATAAAGTATGTACTTTGAAAGCTTGATTCACTGCTAGTGAATGTTTTATGTGTTATATTTCAATGAGTAACTTGAATATATTTTTCTAAAGATAAGCATCTTAAATTATAGCTTTATATATACTTTCTAGATGTCAGGATAGGATACCTAAGCTTATCCTACCATTCCCACACACAAAAAACAACAACAATGAATTGCTACAATTGAAAAATCTGTGATATAATTTCGGGCCTTCACCTCTTTGGGCCACAATCTTGAACCAACTCATTCTGAGTTCATAGTTCATGTGATCTGGGAAATTTTGCTGCTTTATAGGCAATTTTAATCAGCTTTGAAATCTTTTGTTGAATGATTAACCACACTTCTGGCTCTTCATGTCTTCTCTTGAAGAACTTCCTTTTTGTTTCTCCTCCTATAAGTAGATAGTAGGGAACAACAATGATTGTAGTCCTCATCTTTTTTTTTTTTTCTTTGTGTAATCCTAACTTGAGGATTTTTTTTCATTGCTTTTCAAAAAGAATGGAAAGGGAAGGAGAGAGGGAGGGCGGGAGGGCGGGAGGGCGGGAAGGAAGAAGGGGGGAGAGGAAGAGAGACAGAGGCAGAGACACGAGAAACACACTTCAACTGGTTGCCTCCTGAAGTGGGGCAGGGAGTGAAACTGAAATGCAGGTGCATGCCCTTGACCAGGAATTATACCTGTGACTCTTCAGTGTGTGGGCCAATGCTCTAACCACTGAGACACTGGCCAGGGTTGGGATTCTTATCTTTTTTAAGCTTTAAGAGAAAACAGTATTTTATATTGTTTTATATTTGGGCTGTGATCTCTCTTTCCACATAATCTAGGGAAGCACCATTGCCACTTTCTGAGATTGCTGCATTACCTTCTTCATATTTTTAGGAAGTGAAAGCATCTTTAAATAGGTCTCTCTCTACATTATACCAAAGAGCTTATCCTCTGCTAGTTCTAGATTATTTGAATTTGAAAATCCAGTGTGTGAAATTGATCTTTACTACATGGTTCAAATATACCCATATTGTGAATGAGCAGCTTTCCAATGTAAGCTGTTGGTAAGCTATTTCAAAGTTCTGTGCTTCCTGAGAAAGTAGGAGGTTGAAGTAGCAAAGTGACAAGGAGACTCATCTGTTTAGAGAATGTCTAAGACCTGGGGCACTCTGTCTGAGATATAGTCACTCTAGGTCATGTGTTCTCAACTAAGATTCATGGTTCCCAAAGCTGACTGAACCTCAGATTTAACTGACATATCAGTTAAAACTAAGTATTCCTAAGCCTGTCCTATGTGCTTTTTATGTGATGGTCAGTCACATGTAGCCACCAGAGGAGACACAAGAGAGGCACATGAAAACAAAGTTTATTATACTCATAGGTCCTTTAGAAATACAGTCATTGCATGCCACAAGGAAGCAGGTTCAGCCAAGCAGGTGGAGAGCCAAGAGACAGCACAAGGACCTGTGGGCTTTGTTGGGAGTCTGGTTGGAATACACTAGAAAAGGAAGATGGGGATTTTATTGGTGCATTTGAATGCTACTAAGTTAAGGTCAGGAGAGAGCAGGAAGGAGAACTGTGGCAGGGGCCCACCTTCTTCACCTGGTCATATGGGCAGGCTGCTTACAGCCAATTTGTGGGCATGTTAAGAGAGCAGGGAAAATACTTTTTTAAACTAATATTTTTTGATTCCCGTGTGGCTAGTGGTGGAGTTTCGACCCATAGACCAGGAGGTTGCTGTTCCATTCCTAGTCAGAATCTGCTTCAAGTAGTCTGGGGTGAAGCCTAAGAAATTGGATTTTTATTTAGTCCTTGGTGTTGCTGATGCTTCTGGACAGGGGGCTATCCTTTGAGGACCACTGTTCTAGAACTTGGCTAACACAACTGTGTGCCTTCAGCATCAAGTTCTTTATATATATATATATATATTATATTTTTGTGTGTGTGTGTGTGACTTTTTTACAGAGAGGAAGGGAGAGAAAGAGAGAGTTAGAAAGATCGATGAGCGAGAAACATCACAGTTGCCTCCTGCACACCCCCTACTGGGGATGTGCCCACAACCAAGGTACATGCCCTTGACTGGAATCGAACCTGGGACCCTTCATTCCACAGGCCGATGCTCTATCCACCTCTGTCCACTGAGCTAAATCGGTTATGGAGAGCATCAAGTTCTTGAAGCAAAGTATACCTTTCAGGATTCTTCATCAATTATTATAGCAATAAACATAATGAAGCATAACAAAGCTCAGTCTAGTTTATCACTGTGAGAGAATGGTAAAAAATCTTCCTTCTTTCTGGCAAAGGAAGTGGCCATGGAAGGTATACAAGCATTGTTAAATGACACATTTATAAACCTGTTTCATAAACAGTTGCTTCTATATGTAGCATTTCTTCCTATCAGAGTAGAAAAATGAATAGTTCCACTTTTTTTAAATGTTTTTATTGATTTGAGAGAGAGAGATGAAAAGAGCAGGATGTAGAAATAGAAGCATCGATGAGAGAGATTGGCTGCCTCCTGCATGTCGCCTACTGGGGATTGAGCCCACAACCGAGGCATTTGAAACAGGGACCTCTCAGTTCATGATTGATGCTTAACCACTGAGCCACACTAGCCAGGCTATGACCACTTTAGTGGTTTGATTTTTTTTTTTTACCTAAATATAATGTAACTTTTTAAAATGTGTATGTTTATTATTTTTTATTTTAGAGAGAGGGCGGAAGGTAGAGGAAAGGGAGAGAAACACCGATTTGTTGTTCCACTTATTTATACATTCATTAGAGGCCCCATGCACGAAAATTTGTGCACTGGGGGGGGACGGTCCCTCAGCCCGTCCTGCCACCTCTCACAGTCTGGCAGCCCTCAGGGGATGTCCTACTCATGAGGCTCACAGCTGCCAGGGCTTTGTCTGGATGGATGTCGGAAGATATCCGTCTTAATTAGCATATTACCCTTTTATTAGTATAGATTGTTTGCTTCCTGTAGGTGCCTTGACCAAGATCATAACCACAACCTTTGCATATCAGGATGATGCTCTAACCAATTGAACTACATGGCCAGGGCCTAAAATGTAACTTTTAAAAAATTAATATTCTGAACACGCTTTTTAAAAAATATTTTTATTCTTTTAGAGCGAGAGGAAAGGAGAGTGGGAGAGAAAGAGAAACATCAGTGTGAGAGAGAAACATCAGTTGGCTGCCTCCTCCGTGCCCCCTACTGGGGATTGAGCAGAAAGCTCATCATGTGCCCTGACCAGGGAATCGAACTGGCAACCTTTCATTGCATGAGATGAAGCCCAACCAACTGAGCCACATTGGCCAGTGCTAAAATGTAACTTTTTAAGTGCTCATATTTTCCAAGGCCAAGTAAAATATAGCTCAAAGTTAAAACAGTATAGTTTGACATAAATGTAACAGGAAGCAGGAAAGATGATCTTCAGGGTTCCTGAAATTAGGAAAATTTGTTCTATTTTAAAAAGCTCCTAAAGCAGGTGGTCAAATGCAGAGAAGCTTTTAAATCCCCAAAGACAAAACAACTGTTTCAGGAGCTATAAAAACACTACTAAATCCACAGGAGTCCTAAAGTATATTTGCCCAGACTACTTACAGGCTGTCTGAAACTTTGGAGGAAACTAAGACCCTGGGGGAATCTTTATTAGCCTTGAAGAGTCTAATTGTCAAACCTTCCTCTCTCTAAAGAGATAAACTTAAGTAAGGCTTCTGGGCATCATTAATGGGCCTCAACTTTTTCTTTTCTCAGTTAACCTTGGGACTTTCGTTGCCTCATGCCTTTAAAGGGAGTTGTCCTCAGTGAAACAGCAACTGACCTGAACTAAGCATAGAGGGGAGGGACTTTGTTTAAAGGAAGTGTATTAAAATTAAATTAGTGGTTATTGACCTGAAAATAGATTATGGGTATTCATTTTCTCTGTACATTTTTGAAATATAACTTTCAATTGCCCTAAAACATATTAGAAGGAAAGGAATGTTTATTTTAAATAAATAATAATTTCTAACTGAAATAAAACACTGCAGTGTGATGTAAAGTTTTCTTTTCCATTGTACTCCTTTTACTTGGTGCAGCAGTACTTTGATATTTCATAACTGTCAAAATGTTTGCATAAATTGTCAATACATAAAGAGAACTATGGTTGAAACTTGGATAACGTTGGCATTACCTTACTATATTTTGAATTTAAATACTACTTAGCACATCACTGTCACCTAATATGTATTAATTCTTACGATAATCAAAATAGCTACTGTATCATACTTAATGGAAATTGTAAATTCCCCTTTTCATTTCTTTTAGAAAAGCAAGCAAGAATTTATTGACTGCAACAAAAACATACTTAGGGCAGTAAAATAAGGAAAGGCATAGAAGAAGCAACAGGAGAACTTAGGCTGGGCTGCTTTGGCTCACTGGAAAGTCAGAGAAAAGGGGGGAAAGGCGACCTTGGAGACAGGTTCAGGGGGTTAGCCTGGGACGAGCTGCTGCTGCCAATTTCTCCTCTGGTCACAAGTCTCATGGGGTCCCTTAGAGGTTAGGGGATACAAGCCAGGGGGGGAGGGGGAAGGGAAGAAGAGGGAAAAGGAAATGCAAGGATGTGCTCCCTGGAGGGAGAACTGTGAATCCCTCTTTTTAAATTGAAACATTCCAGCTTCCAGATTGTTGCTGACATCATCAGAGTTTTTTACAAACAAGGAGGTAATGGGGAAATAATTGTAGAGCCTTGTTGACTTGTAGAGCTGTGCTGCACAAGAAACAGATGTTTGCCAGACGGAAATTAACAAAACCAGTAAAGAAATAGAGATTTGATTCAACTTTACAAAAGTGTAACCAGTGAAATTATTAAGGAAAATTGGAAAATAGATTTTAAAATTAGTTTTAGAACAAAAAAGGCCAAGAAAACAGTCATATGCAAACATAAGGGCATATACTCCGTTCTCTAAGGATGGTATGGTTGACAGGTCCTCAGTCTGTAAGACATTTTATCTTAGCTTAACTTTTTATTTTGTGATTTTTTTTTTTAAATATATTTTATTGATTTTTTACAGAGAGGAAGGGAGAGGGAGAGAGAGTTAGAAACATCGATGAGAGAGAAACATCGACCAGCTGCCTCCTGCACACCCGCTACTGGGGATGTGCCTGCAACCAATGTACATGCCCTTGACCGGAATCGAACCTGGGACCTTTCAGTCCGAAGGCTGACACTCTATCCAATGAGCCAAACCGGTTTTGGCAATTTTGTGATTTTTTTATTATTATTATTTCAACACATGCCTTTACTTATGATTGGGTTGATATAATCTATCTATCTATATAAAAGCCTAATATGCAAATTGTCCATGCAGGAGTTCGACCGGGAGACTGATCACTCGCTATCACATGTGCTGACCACCAGGGGGCGGCATGGAATGAAGAAAGGCCCTGGTCGGCAGCAGTTGGCAGCTGGGGAAGGGAGGCCTTGGCCAGCAGCCAGAAGGCCCTGATAGGCCCTGATCGCTGGCCAGGTCTAGGGACCCTACCCATGTACGCATTTCAGGCACCAGGCCTCTAGTTATGTAATAATTTTTATTCCCACAAAATTACATTGGTTTTTCATCAGAAGATATAAAGGATCTGTGGATTACAGTAATCCCATGCTACAGAAGTCTCCCATGTAGTTTTATTTCTGCCGAGCTATATAGGCCTTGGTTAATTTACTCTGAGGTGGGAGATAATATGTTTTATTTTTAATTCTTTCACCTTATGTGAATAATACATGAACATTCAGCAGTACTCTTTTTATGCTTTCATATATGCAAAAATAGTAGCAGTGTTGATGAAAAGTTTGGTTTAAACTTGCTTATCTTCACTTTGCTATTAAACATGAAGTGGCTTAAAGAAAGCCGTATTAGAGTCTTAGAATTGGAAAGAATCTTTAATATTTTATAAATTACCCCTTGCTAACATGAGAAATGGGATCCTTCAATGACTTGTCAAGTTAGTTTTCATTGAGATTCTTCTTAATAGTTTCTAGTTATTGGAAGCTGAAAGCTCAGTACTTGGTGAATAACTCTGCTTGTTTTGGTAGTGTTTATTAGAAATGTTGTTCCTTCTTTGTGTGGAGCTAGAATTGGCATTCCTAGAAATTTTACTTATAAGGCTCTACCTTTCCAATTTTCCAAACCTTTTAAATAATAGTACATAATTATTGTTTGTCTTCCTCCTCATCTCCAGGCAAGACATCTCCATTTCTTCTAATGATCCTAATAATCCATGATTTTTACATTTTTTTGACACACCTTAGTTTATAATTGTTTCTCTTATATTCTGATGTCCCAAATTGAACAAGACATTCAGAGATGGTATAAACAATGCAAAATATGAAGGGACTGTTATTACTCCCTTGGTCTTAGCACTTTGTGTCAAAAATTTACCCCCACTTTTTAATATATAACTTGTATTGACTTTGTGTCTTGAAATTCTTTCACATGAATTTCTAGGAAGCCACATCTTCTTTATATTCTATGTTTTTTTAAACCTAAAAATTGGACCTAACTTTTTCACTGTTAAGGTTGGGGATTAATCCTTATTCCAGCTTTTCTTGATCATTTAAAAATGTAGTTCTTCATTATATTTTATGATATATTTCAGAATTATTCTGTCATTTGTTGTCATATAAAGATAGCCTTCAAGTCTTAGTATGTAAGAACAAAGACGAAAAGATAGCATGTTATAAGTTAAAAACAGTACTATTATTCAGTACTCTTTACCAGGTACAAATGCATCAAGAACTGTCATCCAACCCATAGTTCATTGACTTACATATCACAGGTTGTCTTGATAAAAGTAACCTTTTTTCCCCCCAACATTTCACATTGTTTATTAATGTAGTATACATTAGACCCGAACTCTGCAGTTTCTAATGTTTCATATTTCAGATTCTTTTGCACTTTTAGGTTATGTCTACAGAGGTACCCTTAAGTAGCTGAACCACATTTTCTAGAGTTGTTTAAAATATACTACAGAGTGAAATGGTTTAAATATAATTTAGGCACATATTGATTATGAAAATAGATATCTCTCAGTACAATACTTCTCTGGTGAAAACAATAAAGCAAAGAAAATAATTCATTTCTGAAGTTGCTTTCCTTTACCTGTAAAGGCCTGATTCTCCTCCTACTATGCATATACCCTTCACTGTAAGGAAAGCTTTGCATGTGTATATATAGAATAAGCTATGTAAATATTCAAGACATGTCATCCTCCCAAAGAATACAAAGTGGGTTTTAATAATTCATTGCCTCAACTGATGAGTCTGGAGAATTCAGAATCCATTTAGGGCAGATGTAAGGACACCGTTTACTGGTACAGGCTCCTTCTCTGCTGCTGCAGAGAGATAATGACTCAAGAAAATTAGGCTAAAATTATTAAAACAAAAGCAAACCAGAAAATATAAGTTAAAGAACCACAGGTGCTGACTGACTGGTATTACATTTTGGACCAGCCAAATATTTTTATTTTTAAGTTTTTTGGTGGCTATAATTGAATAGTTTAAAATCTTCATTCTCCACTGTAGAGTTTTAGCTGCAATCTATTGTGTAGCTATCTAAAAGATGACTTTGCAATACCCATTCATATTTTGCAGGGTTGATTACAGTGGATTGAGACTTAGTATCTTGTTCTAAGCTGTCCCTGATTAAACTATTTGGCCACTGAATTAAATATTAGTAACACACCTTGGTTTTTTGGTTTTGAAGTATCTTCCTATGCTTGTTTTGACTGTACAGGAGGAAACTAGGCTGGTAGTGTAAATAAAAAATTGCTTGGTCTGCATTGAGTGGAACTTGCTTAGAATGAAATTCTGAAGAGTGATCCTTTAAAAGTTGTTGCTATAGGTTGTTATTACAGAGTTCCACTGTAACTTCAGCTGACAATGATGTCTTTCTTTCAACTCTTGTCTCAACCAGTAAGAATGGAGGATTTCTTTAATTCAGCTACTATTTTGTTCTAAAAAAAATAACCATTATTAAAATGAACCTGAAAAGAGAGCCTTTGGGAGTCTGATCTCACCATATTCACATGGTGTGACACGTAAAGGGAGGCAGCCTGAAAGCTTTTTATAACCTGAACAACCTCTTGAAATTTTAAGTTTAACAATTTAAATATCCATATGCATCTAGAGACTCAATAAATACAATTTAATATGTTGTGCTTCTCATAAATGAAAATCCTCAAGTGCATTTCAAACCAAGATGGTAATTCCACATCATGCCTATTTAAAGCAAATATGATAGATATCATAAAGCCAGGCGAACCCCCCACTCCACTCTAAAGGCAGCAATCTAATCTAGCTTCCCTACAGCTGGTAAATGAGTGCTTCTCTGTTAAAACCAGAATGTGGGAAAAAGCCACTTTTTTCTTTATGCACCACTGAGAACAAGCATAATCCTCTAAATGGTTTTGTCTTTTTAATTTCCTTACAGTGTTATTTCTTCTAGACAACTGAGTGAAGAAATAAAAGTGATAAGGAAAACATTTTCATATTGAGTATCTTCCTCCAGCCCTAAAGTCTCATCTGACACTTTGTGACATGGAGTGGTGTCAGCATCTCTTCAAATATAGCTCCCTTAACTTTGGAACCTCTCAGGTTGGCTTCCTGAAGGTCACACCCAGACAGGTCGCAGTTCTCTCAATTAGTTCCTGCCAGTTGCTCCTCTGAGGTTACAATTCTTCAACTTTGCATTTTTTAAGGTAGCAACTCTCAGGTTAATGCCTGTCATTTGACTTCTTCCCATATCCACACCTTTTAGATTAGCACCTTCTAATTTGGCTTTAAGACCAGAAGGATCTTCAAAATTACACAGTTTCAGGGATGCGCCTTCTGCATTAGAACAGAGAGCATCTTGACTCCCTGGAGATTTGCACAGTCAAGCACTGATCCAGAGATCAGCTTGTTCAAGATTTGCACAGCGTAGATTAGCATGTGCAAGATTGCAGCGGCTTAAATTGGCCATCTTGAAGTTAATGTATCGAAGGTCCAAACGAGAAAGATCAGCACCACTAAAGTTTAAACCCTGGCACCGCAATTCTGATTTGGTTGGAGTGGCTAGCAGAAATCAGACAAATTCCTTTCGTGATATTGGTGAATGATCCTCTGGTGGTTGAGAATTCTTTATTGCCACTTCTAGGTGTTCAATCAGTGAGTCAATACCAAAGAATCTGGCTTCTTCCAACACCCCCAGTAAATTAATGCCATCATTGACAATGAGTTGTCCATGACACAAGTAGTTCAAAATTGGTTCAAAGTACTCAGGACTTCGGCCAATTAAGAAAGCTCCTCTATGATCTTGCTTATTACCCTAGACACCTTTGTCCTTAAACATGTGGGCCAGCATACTGTCGGGTTCTTTGTTCACTAAAGTGCTCCGTATAGTTGTAAAGTACCACCCTCCAACATTTAATGTAAGCCAGTCTGTGTGAGATCCTGACAACCCTTCAGGTAGTATAGAATCTGTCTGAGGATCAATGAATGGCTCTCCTTCACACAAAACAAAACATCATCATCCCTCATCAAAGCAATATCATCAATCAGTCCACCTTTCCCATTATACACACTAGTGGCTTTTATGCCAAGTTTACTGCTGGCCACAGAGAGTAAATCAGATAAAGTTCTATATACAGTGACCACAGGAATCAGCACCTGCGGCTGTTACCCCTCCCTTTGCTCAACCCGTGGAGGAAACGGCTGCCATCGGAGCTGGCTGATTGGGTTAGAACCACTCTAAAAGTAACCTTTTATCTTTATTTAGTTAGTTTTAAATTTAAATTTTATTTTTAATTACAGTTTACATTCAGTACTATTTCATTAGTTTCAGGTGTCAGGCATAGTGGTTAGACAATCATATACTTTACAAAGTGTTGCCCACAATATTTCCAGTACCAACCTGGCACCATACATAGTAATTACAATATTACTGCCTATATTCTCTATGCTGTACTTTATATCCCTGTGACTATTTTGTAACTATCAACCTATACTTCTTAATCTCTTTACCTTTTTCACCCAGTCCTCCACTCCCCACACCTCCGGCAAACATCAGTCTATTCTCTTTATGAATCTGTTTCTGTTTTGTTGTTTATTTTATTCTTTAGACTCCACATATGAGTGAAATAAAATGGTATTTGTCTTTCTCTGATTGACTTATTTCACTTAGCATAATACACTCCAGGTCCATCCATGCCGTTGCAGATAGGAAGATTTCATTCTTCTTTATGGCTGAGTAATACTCCATTGTATACATGTACCACCTCTTTTTTATCCACTGTTAATGTGCACTTGGATTGCTTCTATATCTTGGCTAATGTAAATAATGCTACAATGAATATAAGGGTACATGTATTCTTTAAAACAAATGTTTTAGATTTCTCCAGATATATACTCAGAAATGGAATTGTTGGGTCATAAGGCAGTTACATTTTTAATTTTTGGAGGAACCTCCATACTGTTGTTTTTTTTTAATATATATATATATATTTATTGATTTTTTTTAAATTTTTTTTACAGAGAGGAAGGGAGAGGGACAGAGAGTTAGAAACATTGATGAGAGAGAAACATCGATCAGCTGCCTCCTGCACACCTCCCACTGGGGATGTGCCCGCAACCAAGGCACATGCCCTTGACTGGAATCGAACCCGGGACCCTTCAGCCCACAGGCCGATGCTCCATCCACTGAGCCAAACCGGTCAGGGCCATACTGTTTTTCATAGTTGCTGCACCAATCTGCAATCCCAGCAACAGAGCACTGCAGTTCCCTTTTCTCCATATCCTGGCCAACACTTGTTGTTTGTTGATGATAGCCATTCTTACAAATATGAGGTGATATCTCATTGTGGTTTTAATTAGCATTTCTCTAATGATTAGTTATGTTAGGCATAATTTCATGTGTACATTGCTCATCTTTATGTCCTCTTTGGAGAATAGTCTATTCAGGTTCTCTGCCCATATTTTAGTTGGATTTTATTTTTATGGTGTTGTGTTGAATCAGTTATTCAGAGATTTGAATATTAACCCCTTTTTGGATGTATTATTGGCAAATATGTTCTCCCAATGAGTGTGTTGTCTTTTTTATTTGCTTTGCTGTGTAAAAACTTTTTAGTTTTGATGTAGTTCAATCTGTTTATTTTTTCTTTTGTTTCTCTTGTCCAAGGAGATATATCAAAAGAATATTGCCAAGAGAAAGGTCTGAGATTTTACTGCCTATGTTTTCTTTTAGGGTTTTTATGGTTTCCAGACTTACATTTAAGTCTTTAATCCATCTTGAGTTTATTCTTGAATGTGGAGTAGGAAGATGTTTTAATTTATTTTTTTCATGTATCTGTCCAATTTTCCCAACATCATCTATTGAATAGACTCTGTTTACTCCATTGTGTGTTTTTTGCCTCATTTGTCAAATATTAGTTTGGTTTGGGTTTATTTCTGGGCTCTCTATTCTGTTCCATTGATCTATATGTCTGTTTTTTGCCAGTACTATGCTGTTTTAATTACTATGGCCTTGCATTATAGTTTGATAATAGGTAGCATTATATATCTATCTTTTTTCTTCTTTCTCAGGAATGCTATGGCTATTTGGGGTCTTTTATGCTACCATATGAGTTTTTTATTATTTGTCCTACTTCTGTGAAAGGTGGCATTGGTATTTTGATAGGGATTGCATTGAATCTATAGATTGTTTGAGTTATTATGGACATATTAATGTTTTTAATTCTTCCTATCAATGAGCACAGTATATGTTTTCATTTATTTGTATCTTCTTCACTTTCTTTCTTCAGTGTCTCATAATTTTCCAAGTACAGGTCTCTTTTTCTCCTTGGTTAAACTTAGTCTTAGGTATTTTTATTTTTACTTTTTATGCAATTACAAGTGGGATTATTTTCTTAGTTTCCCTTTCTGATAGTTCATTATTGGTGTACAAAAATGCAACCAATTTCTGGATATTAATTTTGTGCCCTGCTACTTTACTAAATCCATTTATCAGTTTTAGTAGTTTTTGTTTTTTTGGTGGGATGTCTAGGTTCTCCATTGTATTATGGTATCTACAAATAATGACAGTTTTACTTCTTCTTGTCCAATTTGGGTGCATTTTATTTTTTCTTGTCTGATTGCTGTGGCTAAAACTTCCAATATTACATTGAATAAAAGTGGTGAAAATGAACCTCTTTGTCTTGTTCCTGATCTTAAGGGAAAAGCTTTCATTTTTTTCCCATTGAATATGTTTAAGGGTTTGTCATATATAGCCTTTATTATGTTGAGATATGTTTCCTCTATCCCCTCTTTGCTGAGTGTTTTTTATCATAAATGACTGCTGAATATTGTCAAGTGCTTTTTATGCATCCATTGATAGGAATATATGATTTTTATCCTTCATTTTGTTTAGGTAGTGGATCACGTTAATTGTTTTGCGGATGTTGAACCAAACTTGCAACCCAGGAATTAATCCCACTTGATCAGGGTAAATGATATATATTTTTAAAATATATTTTTATTGACTTCAGAGAGGAAGGGAGCAGGAGAGAGAGATAGAAACATCAATAATAGGAGAGAATCATGGATCAGTTGCCTCCTCCACCCTCTTATTGGGGATCAAGCCCACAAACTATATGTATTATCATGTGCCTTGACTGGGAATCGAACCATGATCCCATGATTCATAGGTCGACCATTGAGCCACACCGACTGGGCAATGATCTTTTTAATGTACTGTTGAATTTGATTTGCTAATGTTTTAATGAAAATATTTGCATTCATGTTCATCAGGGATACACACACACACACACACACACACACACACACACACACACACACACTAGAGACCCGGTGCATAAAAATTCATGCACTGGAGGGGGGGTCCCTCAGCCCGGCCTGCCCCCTCTCACAGTCCGTGAGCCCTCAGGGGCGGGAGGCGACCCGGCAATCAAGGGAAGGCAATGCCCCCATCACACTTCTGCTGCTGCCACTGCCGGCAATGCAAGCCTCAGCTGGCCCTGGTTACCTGAGCCTCGGGTGGCCCTGGGAGGCTGGGCAGCCGCTATCCAAGGCTTGCCTGCGCCTCTAGTGGCCCTGGGTGGCTGGGCAGCCGCCACCTGAGGCTTGCCTGCGCCTCGGGCCAGCCTTGGGTGGCTGGGGGTCTGAGGGTAGGTTTGGCTGCACTGTGTGTCCGCCAACCCCCCCACCCTCCTGCAGGGCTAAATGGACTGGGAGACTCTGGCGGGGCTGAGGGGACTGGGCATTGCCATCTGTGTGATGATCCATTTGCATATTCCCTCTTTATTAGATAGGATGTCTTTGTCTTGTTTTGGAATCAGGGTAATGCTGGTCCCATAAAATGAGCTTTGGAGCCTTCCCTACTCTTGAATTTTTTTTAATAGTTTCAGAAAGAGAGGTGTTAATTCTTTTCTAAATGTTTAGTAAAATTCACCTATGAATCCATTTGATCCAGGACTTTTGTTTGTTGGGAGTTTTTTTAATTTTTTTATTACTGTTCAGTTTTGTTGTGTATAATTGGTCTGTACAGATATTCTGTTTCTTCTTGATTCATTCTTGGAAAATTATGTTTTTAGGATTTTATTCATTTCTTCTAGATTGTCCAATTTGTTGCCTTATTTCCTTTTCTTATAATCATTTGTATTTTTATGGTGTCAGTTGTTACTTCTCTTTAATTTCTGATTTATTTGAGTCATCTTCCTTTTTTTTCTTGATGAAACTTGTTAAAGGTTTATCAATTTTCTTTATTTTTTTCAAAGAACCAGCTCCTCGTTTTATTGATCTTTGCATTATTTTCTTTTTGGCTTTTTTTTTTTTTTTACTATTTCTTTTCTGATTTTTTTTTTTTTTCCCTCTCCTACTCATGTTGGGCTTTCTTTGTTTTTTTTTTTTTTAATAGTTCCTTTATGTGTAAGGTTAGATTGTTTGAGACTTTTCTTGTTTATTGAAGTAGGCCTGTAATGCTATGAATTTTCCTCTTAGATTTTAGGTTGTTGTTCTCATTCCATTGTTTCAAGGCATCTTTTTATTTATTTCTTAGTCTTATTATTAACTCATTCATTGTTTAGTAACATGTTATTTAGGCTTCATGTGTTTGTCTGTTTTTCAGGGTATTTTTTTCTTAAAATTGATTTCTCATTTCATACATTTGTGATCAGAAAACTTACTTGATATGATTTCAGTCTTTTTTAACTTATTGAGACTTGTTTTGTGTCCTAACATGGTCTATCCTAGAAAATATTCCATGTGCACTTGAAAAGAATGTATATTCTGTTGCCTTGGGGTAAATGCTCTGAATATACCATTTCACCTAGTGTGTCATTTAAGGTCACCGTTTCCTTGTTAATTTTCTGTCTGCAAGATCTGTCCATTGATGTCAAAAAGGTATTAAAATCCCCTGCTATGACTGCATTGTTTTCTATCTCCCTTTATCTCCATGAAGATTTTCTTTATATATTTATACACTCCTGTGTTAGGTGAAGAAATATTTACAAGTGTTATATATTCTTGTGGGATTGACATTTTTTATAATTATGTAATTTTTTTATTTGTCTCTTATTATATAGCCTTTGTTTTAAAGTCTCTTTTGTCTGATAGAAGTATTGCTAGCTCATTTTTGTTGTTGTTTTTCAGAGCAAAAGGAAGGAAGGGAGGGAGAGAAAGAATCATTTATTGATTTTTAGAGAGAGAGGAAGGGAGAGAAATATTGGTGTGAGAGTGCAACATTGATCGGTTGCCTCCTGCATGCCTCTCACTGGGGAACTGGGCATGTGACCTGACTAGGAATCAAACTAGCAACCCCTCAGTGCACAGAACAATGCCCAACCAACTGAGCCATACCAGCCAGGGCTACTCTATGTTTTTTGTTGGGATGATTTAATCCATTTACATTTAAAGTGATTATTGATAGATAGATATGTTTTCATTCCTATTTTATTATACAAATTTAGTTCCTTTTTTTTTTTTTTTTTTTGTTAAGAAGTCCCGTTAACAATTCTTGGTTTGGTTGTCATGAATTTTTTGACTTTTTCTTGTCTGGGCAGTTCTATATGTCTAATTTTATTCTAACCTAGAGGCCTAGTGCATGAAATTTGTGCACGGAGGGGGAGGGTCCCCTCAGCCCAGCCTGCACCCTCTCCAATCAGGAACCCTTGGGGGATGTCTGGCAGTCAGACATCCCTTTCACAATCCTGGACTGCTAGCTCCTAACCGCTCACCTGTCTGCCTATCTGATCGCCCTTAACTGCCCCACCCCTGCTGGCCTGGTTGCCCCTAACTGCCCCCCCTCCAACCTCCAACCCCCGCCAGCCTGATCACCCCTAACTGCCTCTACCTGCTGGCCTGATCACCCCTAACTACTCCCTCCCCACCCCCCGACCCCCCGCCGGCCTGGTCGCCCTTCACTGCCCCCTCTGCCGGCCTGGTCGCCCTACGCAGCTTGCTGTTTGGTCATTTGGTCACCCCGAACTAGCCTCCCTGCCAGCCTCGTCGCCCCTTGCAGCCTGCTGTTCAGTCATTTGGTTGTCCCTCACTAACCCCCCTGCCAGCCTGGTTGCCCCATGCAGCCTGTTTGGTCATCCATCCGGTTGTTTCAGTCGTGATGGCCCTGGCTTTTTATATATATAGATGATTGCCTTGCTGAGTCAAGTGATACAATTTTTAGGTCCTTGCTTTTTATCACTTAAATATTTCATATCAGCCCTAGCTGTCTTGGCTCAGTGGATAGAGCATCAGCCTGGGGACTGAAGGGTCCCGTGTTTGATTCCAGTCCAGGGCACATGCCCTGGTTGCAAGCTCGATCCCCAGTAGGGGGCTTGAAGGAGGCAGCTGATCAATGATTCTCTCTCATCATTAATGTTTCTATTTCTCTCTCCCTCACCCTTCAATAAAGAAAAATTATATTAATTTTTTTTTTTCGTACAAATCCCTTCTAGCCTGGAAAGTTTCTGTTGAGAAATTAGCTAACAGTCTTATGGGAGCTCCCTTGTAGCTAACTGTCTTTCTCTTGCAGCTTTTAAGACTATCTCTTTATCATTAACCTTTGCCATTTTAATTCTGATGTGTCTTGGTGTGGGCTTCTTTGGGTTTATTTTGTTTTGGGCCTTTATGCGCTTCCTGGATTTGTGTGTCTTTTTTCTTCACCTGGTTACTGAACTTTTCAGTCATTACTTCCTCAAATGGGTTCTCAATTTATTATTGTCTCTTTTCTTTTTCTGGTATCCTTATGATGTGCCTGTTATTATGCTTGATGTTGCCCAGAAGTCCCTTAAATTATCCTCTTTTTTTAAAATCTTTTTTTTTTCTGCTTTGATTGGGTGTTTGCTGCTACCTTGTCTCTGAAATTGCTAATTCGATCTTTTGATTCATCTAATCTCTTGTTTCCTTCTAGTGTTTTCTTCATTTCAGATATTGTGTTCTTCATTTCGGACTGGATTTTTATATGGTTTCTATTTCCTCTTTTATGCTTACTATCTCTTTGTTTAACTTAAATATATATATATATATATATTTTTATTAATGTCAGAGAGGAAGGGAGAGGGAGAGATAGAGATCAGCTGACTCCCGCACGCCGCCCACTGGGGATCAAGCCCGCAACCCAGGCATGTGCCCTTGACCGGAATAGAACCCCAGACCCTTCAGTCCACAGGCCAATACTCTTTCCACTGAGCCAAACCGGCTAGGGCTAACAAATTTTTTGAGCGTCCTGATAGCCAGTGTTTTGAACTCTGTATCTGATAGATACTTGCCTCCAATTTTATTAAGTTCTTTCTCTGGAGATTTCTCTAGTTCTTTCATTTGGGCCATGTTCCTTTGTCTCCCTACTTTGGCTGCCTTTATCTGTTTGTTTCTGGGTATTAGTGGATAGGTCTGCAATGTCTCCCAGTCTTGGTATGGTGGCCTTATGTAGTAGGTGTTTTGTGGGACTCAGTGGTGCAGACTCCCTGATCACTTGAGCTATGTGCTCCATAAATGTCCCTTATGTGGATTATGTGAGCCCCTCCTATTGTAGTTGAGTGTTGATTGCTGTTGACACCTCCATGGTTGGGATTGTTCTTCAGGCTGGCTGGCTGTAAGGATTGACCCTGACCACAGTGCACGAGCTGCTGTATAGGGGCCTACCCCATGAAGCAGAATTCACACCAGCAGGGTCTGGTGTCTGTGGAGTTTTCCCTTTAAGTTTGTCACTTGTGGAGTTAATTGGATCATGCTCTGATGTACTCTGAATCCTGCCACCTGGTATTTGGTTCTGGGGACTCTTGGGAAGGACTTCAGTGTAGGTCAGTGTCAGACACTGCGTGATTCGGCCCTTGGCTACCTGTTAGGTAGGCGCTACAAAGCAATCCATGGTTGGTGGCTGCTTCTACTGTACCTGGGTGGACTATGGGAGGGGCCAAGCAATTTACTGAGGCCAGTTTCCATTAGTACCAACCTGGCACAGTTCAGCAAAGGGTCCAAGGCACCCCGGAATACCCCTCTGCTTGTCAGCTACCTGTTAGACTCAGTAACTGAAAGAGCCTCTGATGGTACATGAGTTGTATGAGGTAGGGGCCACTGGTGTTCACCAGATTGATACAGATTCAAACTCAGCACCAATGCTGGGTCTGAAGCTACTCAATACAAGTTTCAGGGTACACCAAGGCCAGATGACACCTTTCTGGGGCCTGTGGACCTTTGCGTTAGGGTGGAGTCTCAGAGTCATTAGGGTAAAAGAGCAGTAGAGTTCATCAGGCTAAAATAGATTAAGATTTGTAGTGTGGAGGAAGGGCTCTGAACAGGAATGGTGGTGCTCATTGGATCTTGCCAGTACATATGGCCTTCATTCCAGAGCCACACAACTCAGTTTCTTCCTGTGTCTGACACCCCCGAGTCTGCCCAAACATCATTAAAAGCCTTCCAAGAAAAACTGTAACGCAGTACCAGACTGGCCTCAGCTATCTGATTTCTCCCCAGGTTTCAAGCTTGGCAGAGTGAGACCACAGGCAGCAGGGAAGGTGGGCTAGTATATCTCCCCAGGCTTATGCCATATGAAGGGGAGTGCTAGACCCAGGAAAGATGGCATCTGTGGTATAAGGACGGGGACTCAGCACAGGAACATTGGTGGCTGTCTCTCCATCCATCTTGCTGAAGCTGTACAACCCAGTCTTTTTCTGTATGACCCCAGTCTGCTCTGAGCCGCCATCCCTCAGGGTGAGTGGCTGTGAATGAGATTTTGTGTCCTGGCTCTTTAAGAGGTCACCTGGGTTTCTAGGAGTCTCAAGATCCTTACTGGAAGACAGAATTACTGCTGGCTTTCATAGCCAGATTTTATGTGGGCTCCTTTTCCTGGCACTGGTTCTCTAGGCTGGGGAGCCCATGTGTAATTGAGACCCCTCACTTCCGAGGGAGGACCTTTTTTTTTAAAATCTTCAGGGTAGAGTATTTTAAAAGTATATATATTTTTATTGATTTCAGAGAGAGAGAGGGAGGGAGAGAGAGAGAGAGAGAGAGAGAGAGAGAGAGAAACATCCATGATGAGAGAGAATCATGGATTGGCTGCCTCCTGCAACTCCCTCACTGGGGATCGAGCCCGCAACCCAGGCATGTGCCCTTAACCAGAATCAAACCTGGGACCTTTCAGTTCGCAGGCTGACGCTCTATCCACTGAACCAAACCAGCTAGGGCCCCAGGGAGGACTTTTGCAGCTAAGATATTGCTTCTGATTCTCATCTGCTGCACATGGGTGTGGGGTCAGCCCTTTTCACATCTCCATCCTTCCTACCAATCTCTAGGTGGCTTCTTTTGTATATCCTTAGTTATAAGACTTCTGCTCAGGTAATCTTTAGTTGGTTTTTCAGGCTGATTGTTCTATAATTTAGTTGTAATTTGGATTTGATCCTGGATGAAAGTGAGTGTAATTTTCACCTACTCTGCCACCATCTTGGATCCACCAAGTAACCTTTTTAAAATTAAAATATATTTAATTTCTATTTAAATTACTCTCAACGAATATACAGAGTGGAGCAAAAGTAGTTGCAGTTGTTTGTACACAAAACATAGCATTTATTCTTATATTATTATTTTTGAAATATATATCTTTATTGATTTCAGAGAGGAAGGGAGAGGAAGAGAGAGATAGAAACATCAATGATGAGAGAGAATCATTGATTGGCTGCCTCCTACACGCCCCTTACTGGGGATCGAGCCCAGGGCATGTGCCCTTGACCAGAATCGAATCTGGGACCCTTCAGTCTGCAGGCCGATGCTCTATCCACTGAGCCAAACCAGCTAGGGCTTATTTATTATTTATTAATTATTGCATTCTTTTCCATAGGAACAACTAAAAATCTACTTTGTCCCACCCTGTATTTTGCTCTTAGTAATCACTGTTCTTTTGTTTTTATGATTCTAATCATCCATTTCAGATTTTGTTTTGAACTCAAGTTTATTAGGTGTAGTTTGTAACTTGCCCCTTTTCTGCTTTATAAATATTAATAAGATGCCTGTCTCTAATATGTTCTTAATGACATGGTATTTTTTAAAGACTACCAGTAATGGCTCTGAGTTTATCTCAATTTAATACTCTAACCTGTAACTTATTTAAGCCATCTAAACTTGATTTTTAGTTGTTTAATAAAAGTATGAAGATTTTCTTACTATTTTTTGTAATATTAGGAAAGTGAAAATGGCCTTAAATATCCAACACTAGAAAATACGTAATTAAACTTAATGCACATTTACTTGATAAAGTATGTATTAAGTAGCTGTTTAAAATTATGGCAATGTAATAACATGAAAAAAGAGCACTAAGTAAAAAGAGTAACATAAGTTGAATGTATCTTGAAACTTGGTAACAAGTATACTTTTGAAAAAAAGCTGAAAGTGCAATGAATGACATGGTTAACTGCTTGACTTCTTGGTTAAAACTATGGGATCCTTTTTACTCATTTATTTTGTTTTTCAAATCATCTTTAACACAGTTTTGTTATTTATAAGGGGAACTGATTCTGGGTGTTTTTTTTCTTTTTTGTTTTTTTTTTAAACAAAAAAGGCTTCTCTACCTGTCCTTCATGGTTTAGTATGTTTTTAATCTTTAGTTTACACTTCACATATTAAAAATATTTTTTCTTGCCCTAACTGGTTTGGCTCAGTGGATAGAGCGTTGGCCTGCGGACTCAAGGGTTCCGGTCAAGGGCATGTACCTTGGTTGAGGGCACATACCCAGTGGGGAGTGTGTAGGAGGCAGATGATCGATGTTTCTCTCTCATCGATGTTTCTAACTCTCTATCCCTCTCCCTTCCTCTCTGTAAAAAATCAATAAAATATATTTAAAAAATATATTTTTTCTTGAGAAAAAAACAGTAACAAAATAGGAATTAAATAAACTTTTCCTTTTAACTATTAGTGTTTTATCATCTTTCCATGTGTCCTTTTTCTGAACATAGCTTCTAAAACTTTTTTATTTGAAACAAAAAACAAAACAAAAATCTTTACTCAAGTTGCTTTCTTTTCCTAATCCTGCTTATTTTTTTCTTTCTGAAAGGTGACATAACTGTCAGTAAAGCATATTAAAAATATATAAATTTATTATGTTCTACCTCTTTTCCTTGTTAATCTATAATTTTGCAGTTTCTTCTATACTGGTTTCATTTTCCTCCATTTTAAGTTCAAAGTTTAAAGTTTTATTCAGCAGATGGCAAAATACTCTGCTCTTTGTCACTTCATGCCAACAGGCATGAAAACAATACAGTTCTTTTACACTATCTTACAATGTAAAAATCATTCAACTATGAATTAGGAAATCCAGGTTCTAGGACCAAAGTTTCTATAAAGAAAAATTTTTGACAAGAAGTCACTGTCTCTGAGTGTTCATACCTTCATCTGTAAAAATTAGACTACTAATCCGTGAAGTTCCATTTCCATTTTTAACAGCCTGATTTTCTTTTCAACATTTTTATTTATTTATTTTTTTAAGAGAGAGAGGAAGGGAGAGGGACAGAGAGAAACATTGATGTGAGGGTGGAGCATCTATTGGATGCTTCCTGTATGTTGACCGCCAGGGCATTGAGACCACAACCCAGGTATATACCCTGACTAGAAATGGAACTGGCAACTTTTTGGTGCGTGGGACAACGCTCAACCAACTGAGCCACACCAGCCAGGGCCGGCCTGTTTTTCTTTTCTTTTCTTTTTTCAATTTTTTTCCTCATTTTTTTCTTCCTCTGATTTGAAAACACCTTTTACCTTCCACTAAATTTCCATGCTCATGAGATGCTATATTTTAAGACTTTCTAGATTGTACATTGATGACTGTTAATTTATACTCCAAGTTCACACAAGGTTTGTAGTAATTGGAACATTGAAATATATTGTAGTATTTGTTAGGGCTAGTTTCTTATCATTTATTTATTTTTCCTTCCTTCCTAGAACACTCCTGATTATATTTGCTTTTTCATAAAGTTGATTTGTCTGGTTCCAAAATGTTTTTGAAATTCTTTATCAAAGTTATATTAAAGTTATGGAATAATTTGTAGGAAAATTACATATTTATTATTGACAAAGGTTTAAAGGGAAAATATCAAGTATTCAGAATATTACATATGAGTAAGGGAAACAAAGTAAATCACGAAGCATGATTACTATATTAATGAATTTTGAAGTATCTACTTCTGAAGTAGTGATACTTTTAGTGGTTTTGAAAGAATTAAATAACTCACATAAGTTGTTTAAGCATTTAATTCTAGTTATGTTTGGCTTTATGTGATAACAGGATATAAATATGACTATGTCCTAGTAACAGTTAGGAGACCATTAAATTTCAGATCTCAAAACACAGTTTTTAATTATTAATTTATTTGTACACAGGAAATATGGTTATCTCAGCCGCACACATCTGCAAAGTTGTAGAAAGAGAAAAGTGAGTAAAAACTCATAATATTGGGAGGAAAGAGGGACTAATCAGGGAGATTCTGAAAGTGAAGTCAAAGAGATGATAAACTCTGGGAACTATTCTAGAGTTAGAATATGTGCTGTATTAGTATTCAGAAAGTCTAGAATGAAAAAATAAAGGACACTGAGGTCAGCCATCGTGCTTATTGGAAAATATAGTGACTATTTCCATAGAATGTATGACGTTTTCATATTCTCGGCATTGATTTTTTTTTTTAGCTAAACTTACGTCATTAAAATCAATGACATGATATCTGCAAAGTTAAAAAAAAAAAAAAAAAAAAAAAAAAAAGGACACATTGTTTTGCACTCCCCTCCTCTGATGCCTGAGGCAGTTATCAAGGATATAGTGAAGAAATTAACCCTTTGCACTCGCTTGCTTTTTTCTCGATTCCTTTATTCTAATGCTAACCTAATGAGTCACACTAGACATCCGAGTGCAAAAGGTTAAAGGAGCCCTAGTTCTTCATGTATTACTTGAGTATTCAACCGGATTGTAATTTTTTATTTCTTTGATTTTTCTATTAATATCTGTTTCCTTCTAGAAGTCTGTAAAGAGTGCTAGGGTAGGAACTTAGTTGTGTTTTCCTCACCATTGTGTCCCCAGGGCCAAGCACAGTGCCTTGCACATACAAAACATTCAATACATACTGGTTGAATGTGGTTGTGCTCCATGCTTTAGGGATGTGTAAAGAGTTCTTAAAATCAGTAAGGTTAAATTCCTATCGTGTGGAAATCGTTATAGAACTCATAGTCTATGGAAGATATGAAACTGTGCTATACAACCTTGGTAGTACCTGGAAGATCTTCATGTATTCATTAATGTGAAGAAGTTAATCCTTTGGATATTACCATGATTCAGGAGTTACACATTTGATTATATATTTTCATAGATTTCTAGTACAATATGGCATATTGAAAAATATTTTCCTGAATCTAGTTTAGCTTTCCTATAAGACCATATCAAATTGAAATCCTCTTAGCTACCATTGTTCATCTTCTTTTCCTACCCTTACATATAAAAAATATATATTTACAATGGTAGGCCATTGAAGTTAGAGATTTTTATTTTATTTTATTTTATTTTATTTTATTGCAATTTTTTTCCTTTATTAAGGTATTACATATGTGTCCTTATCCCCCCATTGCCCCCCCACCTGCCCACTCATGCCCTCACCCCCCTGGTGTCTGTGTCCATTGGTTAGCCTTATATACATGCATACAAGTCCTTTGGTTGATCTCTCCCCCTTACCCCCCACTCCTACCCTCCCCTACCTTCCCTCTGAGGTTTGACAGTCTGATCAATGCTTCTCTGTCTCTGGATCTGTTTTTGTTCATCAGTTAGGTTTTTTATTTTTTTTAAAGTCTATATATTTACAGAAATCCACTTGTTTGTTTAGGCTTCTGTATCTCTAAGATGAGGGGTTTATTTCTTTTATGGCCCATGACAAATGGAACCAAAATATTCATTTATTTTAACTCTCAATTGCACAAAAAGGTTCTTATATTATTGGAAGGAACAGATTTTCTTAAGATACTCATACAATGTTGCCTTCCTTTTAGCCTCTGTTTACTTTCTCACCTCTGTTGATTTATTCAGCTTGTAACCTAGAAACCAGCTAAAAAGGAAGGAAGTCAGAGATGTGTATTTCTGGGCAGTAACTAGAGTAGTTTCCTCTTCCTCTAGCCTCGATTAGCTGTCAGAAAAGACCTTCTGCTCCCCCTCCCCCCAACTAAAGAATTAAAAAGAAAAGGAAAGAAAAATTAACAGTAACTCTTCAACATTCTTCGTTAATCCATTAAGGAAGGTACAGATCAACCATAAGGACAACCAATTTAAAGACCTGAAATGCTGTTGTCCTCAAATTGGTGCTTTTTATTGTCTGAAAGATGGTATCTATCACCCCAAATGAGTTGTAAGGACAGGAGAGAATGAAGAGACTTGATGTAAAAGTTTAATGCTTGCTACCAAGTAGGTTCTCTACTAGTATATTGTTAGTTCACTCCTTCTGTTTGTGTTAGAAATTTACCAGAGGACAAACTCAAATTCATATATCTATAAAATATGTCAAGTTCAACTTCAATATTAAAAAGATATTTGTGGCCCTGGCCACTGTGACTCAGTTGGTTGAGCATGGTCCTGTGCACCGAAAGGTCACTGGTTCAATTCCTGGTCAGGGCACAAGCCTGGGTTGTGGGTTCAATCAATCGATGTTTCTCTCTCTCTCTCTCTCTCTCTCTCTCTCTCTCTCTCTCTCTCTCTCTCTCAAAAAAAGTATCTTAAAAAAGGTATTTGTGAGTTTCAAATAGTTACACCTCTATTCACCTTCATTTGCATTAAGAATTGACTGTATAGTGTTTCTTTATAGTAGGGAAGCATCTCATTTTATTCCAGCACTGATGTAGAATGAAATTAAAATAAATGATTGTTTCAGTATTGGTGTTTATTTTGATTTTATAAAAATGATTGCATTCTATGTCATTAGAAATAAATAAATATTATGGCAGTTGTTAGCTAATTGTAGTTCTGTGTGCTATTTGATTCTGTAGGGGCCTGATAGTACTTGAGGAACAAAAACAGCTATTTTCAAACTTATATCAAACCTAAATTTATGTGAGATTGTAATGTGAATCCTGTAAACCAACAAACTCACTCTCTAATATACAATAAATGGTAGAAATGTAGTATGAAATGTATTTAAAATTTGGTAGCTTATAATATAATAACCTGCATAAAATATTTTGTTTCTTTGTTGTTTGGGGCTCATAATAAGGCTGCCATATTTATGCAGTTTTTTGGGTTTTGGTAACTTATATGACATTGAAAATTATTTTTTCCCCCATATAGTGTTTTATAGTCATGTCTTACGTGAGTTGTTTATTAATGACTTCTTTGGCTGTTGTGTATGATTTAATATTTATTGGACTCATTCTTTGAAAAATACTTCTTTCTAAAGTTTTGTATTTTAGCACCACCAGTGTTCTAAAGCTATATATTACTAACATTCTTAGAATAGCCATTATGCATAATTTGCATTTATAACAAAAAAATGGATTGATCAAGATTTTTATAAGTGCAAGTCCATTATATACTAAATTCAAAATATCTTCAATAGTTAACTTGATGTTTTTCTTTAAAAAGAAACTGACAGGACTGGTGGCTTGAAGTTTTTCTCTTAACATGACTTGATGAATTGGTTGCATATGTGGTATAAAAAAAATCAATGTGAATTTTTAGATTTCTTGAAATTGAGATACCTACATAGGCCAAATTTATAATAAAATACAATCCACATACATCATTAAGAAATCTAAAAATTTCTGGCACTTGCAGGTATCTGAATTTTTTTTCATATTTAGCATGTGTATTACACATACAGCAAACAATCTCAAAATTCAGATTAATCACATTTCTGTTGCTTAGTAGCTATTATGTGTGGCTAGTGGCTACCACGCTAGACAATACGGTATAATTCCAGTTTAGAAAGAAATTAAGAGTACATATTAGAGCCCTAGCTAGTTTGGCTCAGTGGATTGAACGTCGGCCTGCGACTGAAGGATCCCGGGTTCCATTCTGATCAAGGACACATGCCCAGGTTGTGAGCTCAATCTCCAGTGGGGGGTGTGCAGGAGGCAGCTGATCAATGGTTCTGTCTCATTGATGTCTCTATCTCTCTCTTCATCTTTGAAATCAATAAAAATAAAATTTAAAAAAGTACATATTAGATAACATCAGAAAATATATTTTATGTTTTCAAATTGTGAGGTTTATTTATAACTGTAAATTATATTAAATTATTTTTATAAAGAATGAAAATGTTCCAGGAATATTTTTTAAAATCTGCCAAAATTAATATTACCAGGTTTTTATTTTGAGTAAAGTGCCTCTGAGATTGTTGGTTATGTCATTTGATTTCATTTACACTATTTTAAACTTTTTTTCTTGAGGTTGTTTATATTAGTATATTTTTAAGGAAAAATGATTATACTAATAATAAGTCTTTTACTTGAAAACACAACTTATTTTTGATGATTTAAAGTTATGCTTAATTGTTGTCTACTTGAGAGAGATTTATATAGTATTTGTTTTCTGCACTTTCTAACCTTGTTAAATCTGGAAAGCAAAAAACTTTGTATTTGCATTTGCTTTATGAAGGAGACAGTAAACTTGAGCTTTCAGTCTAGCCACTAGTCTGTCTTTGTCTGTTGTTAAAATTATGAGCCAGTCTCTATGGCCGCAGCCAAATGAGTAATCACCAGTAATGTGACTCGTGCTGGAAGTGACTCCATCAGCACCTGTGACGGGGATTAGTTACAGTTTACAGAGCACCGCCTCTTCCCTTCTCTGTGTGCCCTAAGCCAAGTAGTCGTTCTCATTTGGGTGTCTGCACTGTTGGAAGCTACTGCAGTTTGTTTCCACGCAGACAGTACAGTGGGAAAGGCTTTCTCTAGCTGGTGGATGGCTGTTCTCTCTATTTGGAGTATCTTACTGGTTATGTAAGCGACCTCAGGAGAAATTATCCTGACCCAGATCGGAGGATGCAGTAGT
Source organism: Eptesicus fuscus (assembly GCF_027574615.1). Classification (NCBI taxonomy): domain Eukaryota; kingdom Metazoa; phylum Chordata; class Mammalia; order Chiroptera; family Vespertilionidae; genus Eptesicus; species Eptesicus fuscus. The sequence goes on from NC_072489.1 coordinate 24,275,052, forward strand.
GCTTCAGCTGCAGGATTTCTTAGTCGTTAACACCACACTGCTGATGACAAAGAGCGAGTTGTAATCCTCATCACTGCCGGGGTTGAGCCGGAGCAGACAGAAAATCGTCATTTGCTCGTCGGAGATTTGTTAGGTTACAGCCTCTGCTTCGTTTTGTGGTCTTGGCTTTTCCTCCTATACAATGACGACGTTGCAAGTGATTTCAGAAATGCTTGGTTTGAGAGCCATTTGCCTGTGAGTTTGTGTTGTGTGATTTTTTTGTTTCGTTTTTTTGAAAGACTGAAATAGTATTTAGGCTAGATAAAAAATACTGCTCAAGAACAAAATGGAAATACCAGCTGTACTTCTTGACCTTTAAAGCCGGGTCGTGGATTTCTGAGATTTAAAGATACTTTAAAATTATCAAGAACAAAGTACGGTTTGTATTTTTCTGCTTCCTTTTTCTTTTGTCTTAATTTACATTTGGTTTTGCTTCTCGGTCTTAGGTATTAAGGTCACTGCCTTTTATAGATCTAGCCTTAGTGTTCTTACTTTTAAGAATTTTTAACTATTTCATTTGTTTAGAAAGTAGTTTATTGTGTGGGTAAATTCACAACACTTTAAAAAGATTATTTTAAAAACGAGTTTGTTTACAGAAAAATGTTTCAGATTATGTTTTTCAGAATATAATGTTTTGAGTGGGGGGTGTTTTCTGAGGTTTTTTGTGTGCGATGTACTCCCATCCCCACCCCCAACTTGTTTGCTAACAGTATCGTGTTTTTCAATAGACCTGCTTGGGTGGGAATTTGGACTTTGTTCTTTCAAGTCACTACAGCCACCCCCCGCCCCCGCTTTTTTTTTTTTTTTTAACTTATAAAATGTTGCTTAGATTGTTTTCTGCTTCAGTATATTCTTTAGCAAGATTTATATCAGATTTTTGTAGTTAATGAGCCCAAGTTTTTTACTTGGAAAAGAAATTAAATGTTAACCGGCGCTTGTTAAAAACTCGGACTGCAGACATAAACACCATGAATTTCCAGTTAAATGTTAAATGTTGAGCTTTAACATGGCTTGTTTGACCAGCTGAGTTATGTTGGAGAAGTATAGCTGATTTATTTTAAAAATGTTTTTTCGAGGAGGGCTCATCTGTTTGCCTCTTCCTCATGTGAATGGAATGTGGTGCAGCATGGAGCCCCAAACAGGATACAGTTGTTCTAAGCATTCTTCCTATAGCGTGGTAGGCCCTACTAGAAATGCAGGCTCTAGAAATGCAGGCTCTCAACTAAGTTATTTATTTTGGCTGCAGACTATTCTTTAAAGTATTGTTAACACCGACAGAGTATCTTAAAAAACTCTTTAATTCAATGATAAAATTGAAAAAGTATAAATTTTAAATTAATTTAATTTAGATTTTCGAAGGCTTTTATCAGATGGGAATAATAGGTTGTGTTTTTTTTTTTTATTAGGGCTATATTCTACTGTGGCTTCCATCTGATGGTAACTCATTGCTTCCCCTTAGGCTATGGAAGTTCCTCATAGAATGATATATCTTTAGAGTCTTGAATTACTTAGTTATGCATGAGTTCTAGTTTCTTTACATTCCAGTGCACCTATACCCATGAAATATTTAGTACAGATTCATAAAAGCTGTAGGATTCATTTTTTTTTATTTCTAAGTTAATGATGTTTTCTAAATGTTTGATTTGGCTATAAAAATTAATAACAGATACATCGTTGATTTACCACTTTTAAAAAATCAGTATATGTTTTAACTACTTAGTTTTATATATTGTGTTTAGTTTTCCATAAAGTAGGGACAGTCACATATTTTCAAATATTCTCACTTAATATCTTGAAATATTTATTTAAAAATATAAAAATATTTATCGGTACTTGGTGGGAACATATTTGTAGTTTAAATATAAGTGCACATTTAAATTTTGCAAGTTGTGGCCCTATTTGCTATTTAAGACGGATAGCATACTTTTGACCTCCATTTGTACATGATTGTAAGTATTCATATATCAGAAATAGAACATTATAAAAGTAGGGGTTTTTTTTTACATTTCTGGTAGCTAAATGTTACCGTAAAATGAGAAATTATTTTTAATTTTGGTCTAGAAACTAAGCTTTTTACATAACTCAGTAATTTAAATTATAAGTTGGCTTGTTGAAATGTACCCTTAGAACTCTTGATGTACCTTGAAAAACAAGAATTCTGAGAGATTCCCTTCACAAGAATGTTTTTCATATTATAAAATTACTTAGTCGCATAGGAAATGCAAACCACCTGTATTATTTGCTTAAGAAAAAGGCACTCAGAAGAAGTTTGCTTTTTTTTTTTTCAAATCCTACTTAATTGAATTGTATCCTTAGTCATTTAGATAATACCTTTTGTAGACCTTTTTGTTAACCTTCATGTGGTGACCTGACTTGGTACTATTTGAAAAGAAATAGAACATTTGCTAAAGTTCAAAGATTAAAAGTTCTGTAGAAGGTTCCAGTGTTTTCTAGTTGACTAAAAACTAAACAAAGATAAAATATGAAAGTGTTACGTATTTCATGTCAATCAGTCATATACTGGTAGACATTTTAGAGTCTAAATAAAATAAATACTCTTGGGTTACAAGCTTTAGTCATTTCTTGGGTAAAATTATGAATAGGATTTAATGAAATGATAATTTTAGGGATTTAGTCTTGGTAAATGAAAGTGTTAGATGGCAACAGTAGTAGCAAGAGATAGCTAAATAATGGGGGAATGTCTGTTTTGAAATGTGATTCTAACCAAATAAAAATAGTTTTGATATATATGTTGTACATTTCCTTAAAAGGTCAGCCCTAGGACAGGGGAGGAAGAATCTTACTGAGATTCTATTTTTTAAACATAAATACTGAACATTTAAGTGGGAATGTAAGAATTTTTATCATGTTTTAATTTAGGAAAGAGGATATTACTTACAAATTCATGGTGTGGATAGTGTAGAAATAAGGCATGCTTTAAATGCTTATTCTCGTATTACCTATTTGTTAGGCTCCTCAATGAATTGAATGGAAAGCTTTTACTAGTAAAAGGAATTTTATAAATATAGAAATTAACTCCTTAAGAGCCATTCTGAGCTAAGAATCTTGAAAAGTTTTTCCTCAGAGTGTTGATTGTGATTGCCAAGATGTTAGATTTAAGACATAATAAGAGATGGGGGGAAATACTATGGCTTTTGGATCTCCTTGGGATTTTTACTGTGTGCCAAAAGTTTTGGGTTACATAGAAACGGTCACACGGTTGCCTTGTAGCAAGAAAATTTTATTCTTTATAAAAGTAATTTAAAAACTGAGTTGGTTGTTAATACCATTTTACAAACTTAGATTCTATTATAGTAAAGCCATGGTTTGTAAGTTTTAGAACAGTATCATGGATATAAGACACTTGGTTTCTACTCTGCTTCCACTTCAAAAGTGAGTGTTACAGTCATTTTAAAAAATGCATGCATAATACCTTTATTTCCTTCCTCTTCGTTTCCTGCCTTTCTCACTCCCTCCCCCACCTCAAGGTATGAGTGAAATCCTTTATGTAAAAGATGAGTCTTTAATCAAATGAACATGAATTCTTCGCCCCCACCCCCACCCCCACCCCTTCCACCTTTTTAAGTAGTGGCGATCTAGAAAGACTTGACTGAAAGGTGGGTTTTGTGTAATACTTCTTACATCTCCTTTTCCTGTTCCCCTCCCCCATGTGGCTCTTACTGAAGCAGCTGGATTTTTATTTGTGCTTTGGGTAGGGACAGGGGCGGGGAGTGGGTAGTACACAGGGCGGAGTTAAAAGACCAGATGCATCCTGATCATTGAAAATCCTTGATGTAAGTGAGCTGGGAAGAAATTACGTGTGTAAATTGTAACTATTCTCTTTTATAAAGAATAATACTCAAAAAATGTTTAAATGAGATGGGGTAAATATTTTTACCCAGTTTACTTTTTCAGAAGTAATTTCTCCTTTTTTAATCTTAGCAGAAATTTTTATACACATTATGTTTAATTATACCCCATAAAAAATAAACTGGGGCTTAATATATTAAAATTTTTTGATCATCTTTTGTAAATCTACTTCATTCCTTTTTAATAAATACAAAATCTATTGTATGAATAAAAACATTACCCTAGATTATAATATAAAAACTAATGTTAATTGATATCCTAAAACCATTATAATGACAGTAATACATTATAATGTATTATAATGTATCTATATACCCTTCATGTTTTTAGGGTAAAACCCAGAAAATAACCATTAGAAAATCTTTTTTTCTCTTACCAGATATTCAAACCTCTGGTTGAAAAGCATGTACCCTGTTCAATCACTGCAGTAGAATTCCTTGTAGATAAACAACTGGATTTTTTAACCGAAGATAGTGCCTTTCAGCCCTACCAGGTAAGAAATTTTAGGTTTCTTTTAAAAGTTAACTCTTCATTAAACTTCACTGATATTCAGAAATTCTTTTAAATACTCAATTTCAGCTAACATGTAGGTGTGCAAGGAATCCAATTCATTTTGATTATAGGGTAAATTATTAATTTATTCAACCAACCAGTATATACTGAGAATTTATTATGAGTCAGGCAGCATTCTGTCACTGGGAATACACAAATGAGCAAAATAAAGTCCCTGCTATGTTAAATAATCATTGTTAGAAAATAACTCATTAGATATTAGAATAAATTATCTTTTTTTCCAGCTCTAAAAGAGTTGAATGAATTAATGTAATTAAATGAAATTAGTGTTTACTATATGCATACATATCAGTTTAGCATAATAGTTCATTTTATTTTTAAGTGGGCATATTCATTTAGATTGTGATTAATTAAAATACGAATACATTTAATTGGGAAAACATTTTCTAGTAGGCTTTTGGATTTAAATCATGTGAAGAAACTCATCAAAAGTCGTGTAAGCTACATGTTAAATTTTCTATAACATGCTAACAGTTTTTTATGGTAGAAGTAATTTCACAGAAGTTTGTTTCTGTATATTTGGATTTTAGGTTAAATTTAATCTGTATATTTTATAGGTTTTTCTTAATATGTTTAAAACAATTAGTGCCTTTCAGCCCTACCAGGTAGTAATTGCATTGAAATAAAAGATAAGTGAACTAGTTTGACTTTTTTTTAAGTGGGGCTGAAAGTCAGTACTCCTAATTCATTTCAGAATACTGTTTGTTTGTTTTTTCAATAATAAAATTTTAGAGGCATTGTTTCTATGGGAAGAACATGAGCTTGAGTTAATGAGCAGCGATTTGTTGTGTGTGGAGTTATAATACTTAGGGAATTAGTTATTTGCAGCTTCTATTAGATCTACTAAAATGAGATAGTTACCTTAGTCAAATATCACTTCCTATTTTAAACTCTACATAGATGTGTTTTGGTCTTTTCACATTACTTCATTAATAAAAGGCCTCATTTTTGTCCTTGTTACCTTTTATACTTTGTGTGTAGCCAAAAATTCATAGCAAGTCCCAGTTTAATAGTGGAGGTGTTAGAGCTTTTCCCTTGGGTTTTATTTTGTTTTGTTTTTAATTGTGAATGCCATTTAGCTTACTATATGCCTTAACTATAATTTGTTTTATTTATTTTAGTGGGAATTAGACTAGGCGAGTCTAGGTAAAAATCTGTGGTTTCTGATTAGCAAGCACTCTGGAAGTTTCAGCTTGGATTTGATTTAGAGAAGTGAAATCATTATGTAGAAATTACTTTAAAAAGCTAAACCCTTTGCCAGATGGCCTAATACTCTACAGTATGTGCATTAAAAGTTATAATGATTGAAAGAATGTGCCAACATTTCATAGGTTTGTGGGTGTGGGTTTTTTTTCTTCTCCTTTTTAAAACTGTTTTAGAGTCTGATAATTCTATCCGTTTATTAAAAATAAAGGCACAAGCCCTGGCCGGTGTTGCTCAGTGGTAAGAGTGTTGGCCTGAGCACTGAAAGGGTCTTGGGTTCGATTCCTGGTCAAGGGCACATACCTGGGTTGCAGATTCAATCCCCAGCACCAATCCATTTCAATCTCTCTCCCCCTCCCCCTCCCCCACTCCCTCTCTCCTCTTCCCATCCCTCTCTTTCACCTTTCCTCCCTCCCTCCCTTCCTCCCACTCTCTCTAAAAATCAATGGGGAAAATACGCTCAGGTGAAGATTAACAAAAAATAATAATAAATAAAGGCATAAGAGTAGTATTATTTGTTTTGGTGAAGTATATGATTATCTTTATTAGTAAGCTACTTATATTGCTCTGCTAGTATAGATAAGTTAGTTGACCTCTGTCCCACAAGGATGCTATTTCTTCCAGAAGTAAAGTGATTCACTTGACACTTTAACCATTTGTGTTTCAGGAATTATGTAACTTTGCAGTTCTTAGAAATTGGAAGGAGTAAGAGCACTTGATTTAGGATCCAGCATATCTTTAGAATTTATTAGTTTTAGAAGTAATAGCTGGTTTACTATTGAGCTTTTTGTTTGTGTTTTAATTTTTATATTTAGTATTTTAATTGGATTAAAAATATATGTACATAGTAGACTTGCTGTAATGTTTTGAATGAAAATTTACTGCAGAGACCTATGATGGCTTAGTAGTTCTTAAAAATATTTAAATGAATTTGGAAAATACATATTCTAGGTAAAGGAAACAATTTGAGTTAATATAATTAGAATAGCTTTATCCCAGAATGCATTTCTCCAACCAGTTGTCCAAACAGTACATTAAATTCCTTGGTATCTTAAACATGGCAGCTGTAACTGGCATAGATTTTGTAGTGTCTTGATATATCTTAATCTTAGGGTAAACCTGTGTAAGTCAGAAGGGTTTGGGGAAATTTGAACAGGTTTTTAAACGGTCTCCTTGTTTTCTTCTTTAAATTTCATGAGGCAATTTTTTCCTTTTTTAAAAATATATTTTTATTGATTTCAGAAAGGAAGGGAGAGGGAGGAAGAGATAGAAACATCAATGATGAGAGAGAATCATTGATCGTCTGATGAGGCAATTTCTTCTGAATCTAGGTGTTAATTGTCCTTTATAGACTTTGTGATGAGGAAAAGTCTTTGGAAATGGCCTTTGTCTATACAGTGATGAGCACACATAAGTAGTGTATTAAAAATTCCCACAAATGATGCTTTGCTGTAAATCTAATTAAATGTTTTTTGTAGTGGAAATTTCCATCTATCATCTTTCCACTTGAGTTCTTAGCATTTCATTTTATTTTTCAAATATATTTTTATTGATTTCAAAGAGTGAGCAAGAGATAGAAACATCAATGCTGAGAATCATTCATCAGCTGCCTCCTATATGCCCCACACTGTGGATCTAGCCCGAAACCCGGGCTGTGCCCTGACCAGGAATCAAAACGTGACCTCTTGGTTCATAGGTCGGTGATCAACCATTGAGCCATACCGGCCGGGCGAGTTCTCAGCATTTTATTCTGTAGTAATATGCTCCCTTTAGTTTCTTTGATAGTTGCATAGCCCTATTTTTTTTTCTGGGTTAGTTCCTATTTTTTTAGTATATCACAATGATAACATATTGTAAGATAATGGTTAGGAAACAGAATACTTGGAATTAATACAGATATTTTCACTTTTAGGTCACCAGTTTGAGTCCTACACTTACCTCTCTGAATGATCTCAATGCATTGAATATCAGATGGCATGTATTAAGTTAGTCGATATAGTCAGTTTTTTTAAGTGACCTGTAGTTGGGAGATTGCGATACAGCCATCATAGATTATAGTTTTTAATATTTTGGAAAGAAAGTTAAATAAACATCTTATAGACAGTATAATGGATGCATATTAAGTTAAACAACTGAAGCAGCATACCATGGTATTGTTAATTCTATTTTTTCATTCCTTTTGCACACAAATGAGTTTTTGCTTCTGCCTTTTAGATTTCCTGATCTTGCCTGGCTGAAGTTAACTTTGAAGTAAAGGGGTGGGGGGAAAAAGAGAGGAAGTAGGAGGGAACTCTGCATATTCTCCTGTTTTTCAGCTGCCTGAGAAGGAAGGAAAAAAACTGAATAATTGATTTTTAAAGGTGCTTTTTATAGTTTTGGGTTATGATTTCTTTAGTATTGTTGCTTTACTTTGGAGGGTGATTACAAACGTTTAAAAAATGTTTCCATTAAAATGTAAAGTTATGATCAAATTAATATAAAAACTAGTTATATGACATTGCACTTTTAGCATGATTTTGAAATCATCTTGCCTTGGATTTTGGCTTCTGGTCATTAACACCTACAGTTTTCAGATTGGTTGCTTCATAGAGGATATAAAAATTATTTTTTACCTGAAAATTGTGCATGACTGATATCAGTTCATCTGGGGGTTTAGTCTGCCTTATTAGTCCAGAATTTTCCAGGGATAACAATCCTCTTTGCTTTTAATGGTAATGGAGGAATAATACAAAAAGCACTAATTTAAAACTATTAGAGATTTGAAGCAGAATGTGCCTGTTCAAAATTATGCTTTATGTTTATCTTATTGTATTTTTAAAATTAATTATTGTGAGACATTTTTCACTAGAATAGGGTAGAATCATCCTAGACCTGAAGGAATGATTCTATCTGAAGTTGTGGGTTATAATAAACTGATCAAAGTTTAGAGATAAGATTATTAATACTATAGTGTCTGTCATCACAGAATATAGACATTGAACTACCTTATTAAACATTAGATATTATTGTGCTGTGAACTGCTGGTTAAAGGGAAAAAAAAATGGGTGGAGTAAACCTGAGTATTTTCTTATTACCTGGACTAAATATTGCTGAAAAAGTTGAACAGAGAAGAGTCTTACATTATTTAGTTATTGGATGTGTCTGGACTTTAACAGATCTGTATATCTATCATTCCTTAGTCCTTCAATGAGAAAGTTCATTTCCCCTTTTGAGTCCATTTTGATCCACAATTTTTCCATCATTGATTTATATAAATTTATTGCTGTGGTTTCAGAAAATCCCTGAGATAGTTGTTGCTCAATATACCTAGTTTACTAAAAATAACTCAATTGATTGCCCAGGATAAGTTACCAGTAGTTTAAATAGTGGAGTGTAGCAGTGTAGGAATCCCTTTCCACGTCCCGCGTGGTTCCAGTTCGGCGAAATGGGGGGCCAGGCTGTAGTCCACCTTTAGTGGGAGAACTGACTGTTCTGGCTCTGCCATCCCTTTTATTGAGGCTTTGGGGAAAAACATCTTAGGCAAGATAAACAGAAATATACATGTAGCCCTTAGGCAGGAAATAACAGAAACTTACATGGGACAAACAAAGGTGGAGGCTGCTTCAGCTAACAATGTCTCAACTAAAGGGGTGAGTGGTTAGAGCAATTAAGGTTGTTGACCAGCCTTCCTGGCTTCCTGTCAACATCTCTCTTTTTAGTGAAACTGATTTGTTTCCGGCATAGCAGAGATGTCTTTTTTTTTCTCCTAATTTCTTCTAATTTTTGTTATTATCTTATGGAATTTGGAATTACTTCACAACCAAGATGAGATAATGTGATTGAGGGTGAAATTTAGCCCTTAGTCAGCTAAGGTAAACAATTATTTGGGCCCTGACTGGTTTGGCTCAGTGGACAGAGCGTCAGTCTGGGGCCTAAGGATCCCGGGTTTGATTCTGGTCAAGCACATGTACCTCAGTTGCAGGCTCCGCACCTGCAGGAGGCAACTAATCGATGTGTTTCTCTCATCAGTATTTCTGTCTTTCCCTTTCTCCTACACTCTCAATGGACAGATATCCTCAGGTGAGGATTAAAAAAAAAACCAATTAGCTGGTTGTTTGGTTGTTACTAGTCAAATGTTATATTTTGAATTAAATTAAATATTTACCATAAGTGAGCCACTGACAAAAGTTTAAAAATCTTGTTGATAGTAATATGTCTTATAAGCACATCCCCCCTCCCCCCCCAGGGTACTAAGATGATACTGCTAATAGTGAAATAGACAGAATTTCGTGTTAGTATTGTTTGGGTGGGTAGAAAAAAACTTTTTCTTTACTCTCACTTCAGATATATTACTTTAGAGCATTTTAAAACTATAACATTCTTACAGAGGAAATGGGAATTTTACCTGGTCCAGGATTTATTAGTGTAGTTATGTAAATGGTTCTGTCCCAGAATTTCTCTGATTTGTTTCCTTTTCTTTCTGGTATTAAAAATTGTTATACACCTATTAATTTTACTAAAAGAAAAAAATAAATTGATTTCCAGAAACATCCCAGCAAACTGTTGCTATCTGTTAAAGATAAAAATTTAGATTTTTTAAAAATTTTGCAATGATAATTAAACTTGATTTTAAGAGAGATGTTTTGTAAGAATTATTTGAAACACTGGATATGGAAGTAGAACGCACCCCCATACCACCATAAATGAGAGCATCTGCATTGTAGTTGTGATAGACATAGCCCAGATTAGAGAAGTGGGGGCTAGAGAGCTTTTGGTGTTTCACTGACTTTTGATACTAGGTTTTTCCCCCAAAAAGAAGTCTTTAAATGGAAATTTTATGCTTAGGCTTACCCCTAATTTTTTTTTAATGTCTGGCCTTGGAAGTATTTCACTGACTTGATTCATTTAACAGTTATTTAAATTTTGTGGTTTTCCCATTCACAACATCCTGCTAGTTGCTTAATGTTTTTAAAAAGTTGATAAAAGTATAAGTCCTTTTTTCCCCCCAAGGAGTTTGTTATATTCTATGATAAGAACTTACATAAAAACAATTTCCTTGAAATAGCTTGATTTAAGTAAAATACATAGTAAAGACAAAGAAGTCAGTAAAGATTGAAATGGTAAAAGAAGTCTCATGAAGGAGGTAAAACTTGGAAAGGGATTCATCTTAACAGAGATGGAAATGCAAGATAGGGAGCCTAATGCAGACATTTGGCAGAAAGGACAGCATGCTCAGTGATAGAGAAGGTAGATTTAGGGGAAAGTAGAATAACAGCCTAGCTAGAGAAGAGAGTTTTTTTAATAGTAGGCATCATACTAAATAAATAAGTATTCTGGGGTCAGAGGAAAATGATCGCTAAATACAGTTACTTTTATCTTGTAGGGCATATGAATTATTAGAAGTTTTGAAGCAAGAGAGTAACAAAATTTTCTCCATAACAGTGACATCTGTTTTGTAATATATTAGAAGCAGTTACTTGATTGGGTCTTCACTAGAGTCTTTTGTCCTAGAGACTCATCAGTCTAGCATAATTTTGATGACCATGAATTTTCAAGTCAATTCATGTAGATATGGTTTCAAATTCAAGCTTTGTTGTTTGTTAGTTTGTGACATTGGGAAAGTCTAAAGCATTCGAAATAAATGGTTTCCTCATCTATATGATAACCTTACTATCTCCCTTTGGTTGTTATGAAGAATAAATAAAATGATATATTAAAGAGTTTATTACTACATAGAAACTGCTCAGTAGAAGGTAGCTATTTAGACATGCCCTAAATTTTCATTTTTGTAGATGTTATCTTAAACCTTTTTGATAGATATTTAAACTCTTCCTACCATACACTACTACCATTGGTCATTACTCTGCCCCTCCTACTTTTAACAATGTCTTATTTGTCTTCTCTGGGGCTCTTACTATTCTTTTCTGCAGCTGGTGCTAGATAAACTATCACTCTCAGTATAAGCTATGGTCAATGTAAAACACAGGACATGTCTTAGTAGTGTTTCTTCTCCTCTCCCTTTTTTTATATTTATAAGATTCCATGGTGGTTTCTTAAACAATTATTTTAAGAAAATTATATTTTAAAAGATGCGGAACCTTGTGTGGTATTACCTTCCACAAAACATACTTTTTTCCCCCACAGGGAAATATAGGTAATAAGCTCCATTTGCTGCCGATAGTTATTTGTATTTCAAAAAGTGTAAGTGATATTCAGGCAAGTTACAGAATTGTTTTTTGGTGTGTGTGTGTGTGTGTGTGTGTGTGTGTGTGTGTGTGTGTGTGTGTTTAAGTTTGTTTGGCTTTGGGCTAATAAGGCTATGTAGATGAGTACTACAAGTTTGGAAGTCCTCTCTGAGCCTTGAATAAGAATTGAACTAAATGACCTTTTAGGTTCCTTTCAGAACACTTGGAGCCATAATTCTGTGAAATTTCTGACTTATTTTAGTCTCATGGATGAGAGACACTCAACCTAAATCTAGGTTTATTTTAAAAGAGGCGACTATTGAGTTTAGGCAGTGCCAATGCAAATCACAATTATGTAAAATTGTAATAGCAGTATTGTTTGGATTAATATTACTTAATGACAGCTTTGTATTCTGTATTTTTGTATATTTGTTTCTGAATTGTATTTTGACAGAAGTTGAACACATTGTCAATTAGTCCCTGAGTTTTTATATGCATTTTCCTTTATTTCACTTTACCTTCATATTAACATCTGACTGAAATTTACATACGCCTTCTTGCCATAAAGTCATTAAAAATGAGAATTGTAAGCTTGTAGCATGATAATACTCTGTACCATGAGTGTGAAAAATAAAGGATCATAGCCATAGCTGTGAATTGACTGCTGGTGGAATATTGGTAGGATCAGCATCTGTTGGGAGGCAGTGGCCTGGGGGTGGTCTAGGAGATGAGGCCAGAGCAGGAAGCTACTATTGTGTCGTACTTGGCTTTATTCCATTTCTAGTCAAAAGTGACAGCTTGCAATAGTGGAACCAAGCTGAAACCTAAAAAGTAGAATGAACTATAAGAAAAGGGGAACCAGTAGCTAAAACAGTCATTGTACTTCCTTATTTAAGTGGGCTTTTTTAAAATTTGAAGTTGGTACATCATGTTTTAATATTTAGTAATTTTGCCCTTACTCTGTTTAAATATTCCTTTATCTCCCATCTGCAGATTTTATATAGGCATAATTTCAAAGTTAGTTATAAATATGCTTACTAAAGTCCCATTAAATCCAGGTATGTTGATTTACCCCAAATACATATCTGCTGCCATTAAAAGGGGAGTTCTTCATTTGTAAAAATTGGTTGCAAAACTTGTGTGTTGAAGATGTACCCATGGAGTCCAGGAACATGTTATTTTGACTGAAATTTGGCACAAGTGTGAGCTGTTCTGCAATATTCAGATTAAAAACATTCATAAGTCACAGTCTGCAATAGTTCTCTCCTGGTACCAAATCTGTTACGATCATATGCTGAAAAATCTGCCAGACTCTTTTGAATTTTTTGTGCCTGCTGTTATGAATTTAAAGTATGTAAAATCATGCTGTAGACATCAGATTTCAAATATTCTAAGCCATCACTAGTTACCATTTAGAAAGATTTTCTGGTTTCTGCCAGTCAAAATGTATTAATATTATTTATTTATTCCTTTTTCCCAATTCCAGATTCTTGCTAAAGCACAGCCATATTATTTATTTATTTCCCACCACCATCTATCTCCTATGTACCCTCATAGCCATATTATTTAAAACCTGAAAACTAAAGCTCTATTTCCCAGTTTGTTAACATTTTACATTTGTAAAGTTGAACAGTTTCCAAACTATTTTCATGTTCATTATTTTGATTGATTTTCATGTTAGCTTTATGAGAACAGGTTATTATCTTAGTTTTCTGTAATGCCTTTGGGTTATATAAATTTATTTAATTTATACAAGTCTTTGGTAAGTAACTTACAAATAAATGGGTAGCAGAAATAGAAGCTCACTTAAATTAAAAAGGGTTGTGGGATATTATAAATATGTAACAGGCAATGTCATGGACATCCATAGCAGGAAAGTTCAGCTAAAGCTTATTCAAAATGGAATTAGGAACTAGAAAGTCAGGAACTCGAGTCACATATTCTATTCCTTCTTTTATCCCCTTCCTCAATCTCCTTTCTGCAGACAGGTTTCTTCTGCTTACTCATAAGTTTTGCTTCTCATAATACTAGTTTCCATGTGACTTTTGTGTGTCAGTGTTTATTCTCCCACCTACCCCCACCCTTACAAGATCTTTTAGATCTAATATTTGTGTTTCTTAGTAAAACTAGAGATAGAGTATAGGGGAATGGAGGGCTTTGAAAGAAGTAAGAAATATGAGGTAGGGAGAGATATACAATAGCAGTTTCTATAGGCAAAGAAAGTGAGATTTAGGGACATTGTGACTTGGCATCTAAGTTCACACAGCTAGTGGTAACCTAAACAGAACTTGTACCAAAAACTTTAGAATCAAAGATACTAGTTCTATACCACCCTGCCTTTGTCAGCCATCAAATGGGAAGTGTCTCTTATTTGCACATTATTCTTTTGTTTGGCACTTGATTTTTCTTAGAGTTGACATCTTTCCTAAATATAAAATTAATTTCTTTACTTAACCCTTTGCACTCGCTTTTTTCTCGATTCCTTTATTCTACTCGGGATTTAATTTTTTAAATACCCCAGATTTTACAAAGCGCAGCAGTAGAATGAAAAACTGGAGTTTCTTTTCATACAAACTTATTTATTTGGATTTTTTTATATTTCAAATTATTGATACATTCAGAGTATAAAAAGAGCTGCTACTGATGCTAACCTTGTCGAGTCACACTCGACATCCGAGTGCAAAAGGTTAATTTTATGCCTGCACAACTTTCCTAGACTTTCCAATCACTGGCATCAATCTGTACTCCAAATCTGTGTATTATTTTCAAACTTATTTGTTCCCTAGGCTAGTGGTCGGCAAACTGCCACTCGCGAGCCACATGCGGTTTGCCAACCACTGCGTAAGGCATTACCCTTACCCAGAAGTTTTGACTTCAGGTTAAAGACATTAGTACATTATTAAAATGGTTTTTAAGTGTTTTTCCCTAAGGCAGTGGTCGGCAAACTCATTAGTCAACAGAGCGGCAAACCATGGCTCGCGAGCTGCAGTTTGCCGACCACTGGGCTAACCCAACTAAATATGATTTAAAAGGCTCCTTCATCATCATTCCACCTTTGCAGGAAAGGAGGTATAGTTAGGGTTTCTGCAAGGGGACCATCCAACACACATTCTGCTTATTAGTTTGATTCCATATACTTAACCAGTCCTGTTGTCCTAGTGGCTTAGCTCATTTATAATTCATTCTGAGACAATTTAGGAGTCACTTACTCTAAAAATAAAAACCCCTGTTCATTTGTTAATTACACATCCCCCTTTATATTTATCCCACAACCAGGGTAGATATACCTCTCTGGTGTCTGCTACTTTAACTACATTTTGCCTCTATTTATATTTTTCTATGTGTGTTTCCTTCCCCCGTTAGATTGTAAGCTCTATGAAGGCAGGGTACATATCTTTCTGAAAATAAAACAGGAGGCCCTCAAATATCTGAATAAACAGCCCCAAGGCTTATTAGTTATTGACTAAGGCCTAATGCTCATGTTTTGCCTTTAGTCTAAAGCTGTGTTCGGCAAACTGCAGCTCGCGAGCCACATGCGGCTCTTTGGCCCCTTGAGTGTGGCTCTTCCACAAAATACCACGGCCTGGGCGAGTCTATTTTAAAGAAGTGGCGTTAGAAGAAGTTTAAGTTTAAAAAATTTGGCTCTCAAAAGAAATTTCAATTGTTGTACTGTTGATATTTGGCTCTGTTGACTAATGAGTTTGCTGACCACTGGGTTAGCCACCTGAGTGACCTCAACCTCTTTATCCTCATGTAATAGTGAATAATGGACATTTGTTGGAAAGAAGCAAACAGTAAAACTTACTACTTTAACCACTTAAGTATTAATTCAGTGACTTTAAGTACATTCACAATGTTGTACAACCATCACCACTGTCAATTTTCAGAACTTTTCATCATTCCAAACAGAAACTCTGTATCTATCTATCTATCTATCTATCTATCTATCTTTCTATCTATCTATCTATCTATCAAAGCCTAATATGCTAAGTGTCCAACCATTTGACCGGTAGTTATGACATGCACTGACCACCACAGGGCAGATGCTCAATGCACAGGCATGGAAACATGGAACAACAGACTGATGAATCTCAGAGGGAAGGGGGGCGGGGGGAGGGTGGGGAAAGATTAACCAAAGATCTTATATACATACTAGAGGCCCGGTGCACGGATTCATGCAGCGGTGGGGTCCCTCGACCAGGCCTGTGCCCTCGCGCAATCCGGGGCCCCTCGGGGGATATTAGGCTGCCAGTTTTGGCCCAATCCCCGCAGGCCAGGCCGAGGGACCCCATCAGAGTACGAATTCATGCACTTGGCCTCTAGTTAAACAATAACTCCCCATTTCTCAATACTGTCTTCTCCACAGCCCCAGGTAGCTACTGCTCTACTTTCCTGGTGTGTACTTTCTTTGCCTATTCTAGATATCATATATAAGTAGAACTATATAATACTTGTTTGTTTTTTTGTTTTTTTTAGACTGGCTTATTTCACCTATTATGTCTCTTAAGTTTTCACTCGAGAATTTCTTTTTATGGCTTTATATTTTATTTTATGTATGAATCACATTTTGTTGATTGATCTATTGATGGACATTTGGGTTGTTTCCACCTTTAGCTATTATGAATAAGGCTGCTCTGAACATTGGTATACAAATATAAGTTTGAGTCTTGCCTTTCAGTTCTTTTTTTTTAACCCTTTATTGTTTAAAGTATTATATAAGTCTCCTTTTTCTCCCATTGACCTCTCCCCGGCCACCCCCACCCCCCAGTATGGGCCCCCCGCCCCCCCATCTTTGTTCATTGGTTTTGCTCCTATGCATGCATACATGTACTTTGGTTGATCTCTTATCCCCTCACCCCCTGCCTTCCCTCATAAGTTGAATAGTCTGTTCGATGCTTCTATGACTCTGGTTCTATTTTGGATCCTCAGTTTGTTATTCATTATATTACACAAATGAGTGAGATTTATTTTACTACTGTTTTATTTCTCCAGTTTCATCCATGCTGTTGCAAATGGTAAGAATTCCTTTTTTTTTTTTTACAGCAGCGTAGTATTCCATTGTGTAGATGTACCACAGTTTTCTAATCCACTCATCTGCTGATGGGCACTTAGGCTGTTTCCAAATCTTAGCTATGGTAAATTGTGCTATGAACAGAGGGGTGCATATATCCTTTCTGATTGGTGTTTCTGTTTTCTTGGGATATACACTGAGTGGCCAGATTATTATGATCTCTGAACACATAATAATCTGGCCACTGAGTGTGTGTGTGTGTGTGTGTGTGTGTGTGTGTGTGTGTGTGAATATATATATATATGTATTAGAGGCCTGGTGCATGAATTCATGCATGGGTGGGGTCCGGCCAGCCTGGCCTGGGGGAGGGGACATGGGCGGTTGGCTGGCCTGCCTGCTGGTCAAACTCCTGGTCAAGGGGACAATTTGCATATTAGCCTCTTATTATGTATAGGATATACACTGAGTAGCCAGATTATTATGCGTTCAGAGATTATAATAATCTGGCCATTCAGTGTATTTTTAGAAGTGGGATTACTGGGTCAAATGGAAATTCCATTTTTAATTTTTTGAGGAAACACTGTACTGTTTTCCACAGTTGCCTTTCAATTCTTATGGACATACATCTGAGAATGAAATTGTTGAAGCATTTGGAAATTTGTGTTTTACTGTTGATGAAGATCTAGAAACTTCTTTTCTACAGTATCTGTACCATTTTATATTCTCACCAACAAGGTTTCCAATTTCTCAATATCTAAGAATACTTGTTTTTCATTTCCTTAATAATAGCCATCCTAGCCGAAACCGGTTTGGCTCAGTGGATAGAGTGTCGGCCTGCGGACTCAAGGGTCCCAGGTTCGATTCTGGTCAAGGGCATGGCATGTACCTTGGTTGCGGGCACATCCCCAGTAGGGGGTGTGCAAGAGGCAGCTGATCGATGTTTCTAACTCTCTGTCCCTCTCTCTTCCTCTCTGTAAAAAATCAATAAAATATATTTAAAAAATAAATAAATAATAGCCATCCTAATGGGTTCTTTGCTCATTTTTTAGTTGTTTATTTTTATTGTTGAATTTAGGAGTTTTATCAATCTCTTATCAGATAAGATGCGTTGCAGATACTTTCTCCCATTCTTTGGGTTTTAATTTAAAAAACACTGAATTCTTTACAGTTTCTTAATAGTTTTTTTTATATATAAAGTTTTTAAATTTTTATGAAGTCCAGTTTACATATTTTTCTTTTGTTGCATATGGTATCATAGCTGAGAAATTAATACCAACTTCAGCGTCATGAAAAATTTCATCTAAGAGTTTCATAGTTTTAGTGCTTGTGTATATTTAAGCTTTTGGCCCAATTTTAATTAATTTTTAAAATAGTTATAAGGTAAGGGTCCAACTTAATTTTTTTTTATGTGGATATCCAAGTTTCCAACACCATATGTTGGAAATATTTGTCTTTTTCCTATTGAATATAATCGTTGTGCCCCTGTTGAAAATCAGTTGTCCATTTATTCTAGAATTTATTTCTAAGCTCTTTATTCTATTTTGTTAGTTTATATGTCTGCCCTTATGCTGATACCACATTGTTCTAATGACTTAGGGTACCACTTTATTTCACTTTTCTACAACTGTATAATTTGTCTAAATGATTGTTAAATCTTAAGATAAATCATATGAAAGTATACAGTATTTGGAGTGTAACTCTTGTCACAGACCTGCCTTTAGAGAAGATACATTTTTAAGATTCAATGAAAAAAGATTCAGTGATTATTGAACTATAACATAAAGACATTCATTTATTGCTATGTGCCAGTCACTTTGCTAGATGCTAAGATTTAAAGACATAAAATATTTGAGTCTCTTTCAGACCAGGGGCGAGACAAAATATAGTTATAGCAACATGCCAAAAGTTATAAAATAGAGGTATATTCATAATGTCCTGTACTTTGGAATCAACTAATGCAGTAATACCACATATTTTTGTCTTTTTCCTTTTCTTGGCTTTATTTTTCTCAGAAGGCAAGGGTTTAGAAGATGGGAAAAAGATAAGGAAAGCTAATAGTGTTTCTCAATAGCGATTGTCTTTGGATTCTCCAGAGAAATAAAAACCATTAAGATGTGTGTGCCTGCCCTAGCTGGTTTATCTCAGTGGATAGAGCGTAGGCCTGGGGACTGAAGGGTCCCTGGTTCGATTCTGGTCAAGGGCACATGCCTGGGTTGCTGGCTAGATCCCCAATAGGGGCTGTGCAGAAGGCAACCAATCAATGATTCTCTCTCATCATTGATGTTTCTATCTCTCTCCCTCTCCCTTCTTCTCTGAAATCAATCAATCAATTAAATAAATAAATAAATAAATAAATAAATAAATAAATAAATAAAGGGAACACTTACACTGACTCCACTAGCGGTTCTCATGGAAATCAAAAGGGTTAACAAAAGAACTGAGTGTGTCACATAAATGACTATGTAAAGTGTGAGCAATAATTATTTTTTTAAAAAGATGTGTGTGCCTGCAAGCATTTGTGTCCAGGAAAGGGAGTGGTGCGAGGCTGGGTAGTTTTAAATTACTAATGTAATTTTGGGGGCAAGCAAATGTAAAATCCACAGGGCAGAGAAGCAGTCTGGAAAGTCTGGCAAACATGTCTGGAGGTTGAATTCTTTTTCTTTGCAGGGCCTCATTCTTTTTCTTGAGTCCTTCAACTGATTGTATGAGGCCCAAGCACATTATAGAGAGTAATCTGCTTTACTAAAAGTCTACTGATAGAAATGTTAACTACATCTAAAAAATAACTTCACAGCAACATCTAGACTGGTGTTGGACCAGATAAATGGATACCATAGCCTAGCAAAACTGACACACAAAATTAACAGTCATAGGTACTATTGATATTTGATTCTTCGCTTTGTAGTGAATTGTAGGATGGTAGACATCTCTGGCTTTAGAACATTTAAATGCCTGTAGCCTGCTTCCCAGTCACTATGCTAATGGTAAAACCCCCACACATTTTTAGTGCACCCTCCTCCCCCTTTATTTAGAGCTATTGGACTGTAGATTAAGACAATTGAAAAAGTGGAAGCCTTCAAAGCAGGCTTGTGAATTCAGCATAGAAGAGAGGCCTCCAGCAGACAGTGGCCTACCAGCTCTACTTCCTCTTTAATCTTGATATTGTGATTTTTCTCCTGCCCATGACTCCTTACCTAATCAGGTTAATTCCAGATCAAATTTTTTATATCACTCATACATTTTTTTTGAGATATTTAGGCCTACTTATTTGATAAAAGTTAATTCTAAATGGGTAATATGTTTCCATCATATTTGCATTTAAATAGGGATACCCATATATCTCAAATTTACAAGTTAGTGTAAGGTATTTTTGTTTTTAAATCCAGTGCTTTTCTAGATTTTTTTTGCCTGGGAAATAACATGTCATTGGCTCCCAATTAATAAGCTTTCTCCCCTCTGCCATTGATGCAATACCATTTTTGGATATGGAAAATTCTGTATAACAACAGGGATGAATAAAATATCTGGATGCATAAGGTCTTCTCATGTATATATAATCTTTAGGTTTAATGATCTTTAAGACATTTTTCAGTATATAAACTATCAAAATGTAGTACGTACTTCAAGTACCTCAGAAGGATGGGTTTTTATTTTTTCTCTCACATCCACTCCTGGTTTCAAGGAATTAAGCTCCATCACATACTAACAATCCCTTCCAGTCCTTTATAAAGCCTATTGTTGAGAATTTTTCTTAATGTTTATTTCATATATGTTATGTCAGGCAAACTTGAATCAATTGGTAGCATCTGACTGGCATGTTGTTAGTGTTTTGAAGGACTGACTCATAAGACTTCTCTGGCCAAGAGTGTGTAGCTAATGATGTTCCCTACCAGTACTGTAAAGAAGAGGGTGAACTACTGATTTGTTTTATTGGTCTTGATCACTCCCAAAGTATCTCTTTGCCATTGTCTTATTACATAAATAGGTATAAGTAAACTTTTGTACTTAAGTTTTTATGAATCACATTTAAAAATAGAGAAAGGGGTGCCCTGGCGGCTGAAAGCTGGTATAGAAGTGCGGGTCCCCGTTTGGGTTCCCGTCCCAATCCCACCAAGGCAGCGACTAAGATAGGAGGAAGGAGGTGGTGGGCGTCCTTAAGGCCCTTCGCTGCTTTACATTGCAGCCTTATCTCAGCTCAAAATGAACTATATGCCTGGTACTGCCAGCGTCATTGAGGACATCAACAAAAAGCACTTGGTCATGCTGCAAGATGGAAGGACACTTGTTGAGAAGCATTGACCAATTTGGACTTGGAAAAGGAGAGTGACACACCCTTGCAGCAAGTGTCCATTGAAGAAATCCTAGAAGAACAAAGGGTAGAACAGCAGACCAAGCTGGAAGCCGAGAAGCTGAAAGTTCAGGCTCTTAAAGATCAAGGTCTCTCCATTCCTTGAGCAGACACTCTTAATGAGTATTAACTCTTTTGCTCAGAGGCTATTGCTCTTGGGGAGCAGTGGCTCTCACTGAATGAAAGTGACATTCTGGTCACCTTACACATGTGATTAGAGTCTGCAGAATTTTGAAAAGTTTTTCTTTTGGATTCTTTTACATATGTAACATGAAGAAATCATATGGCTTTTTCCCCCTTTTTATTAACAAAATCATTGTTTAAAGAAATACCTGGATGGACTCCTTTCACACATCACTGTGGAGCCAGCAACTTTTCTATGTTGCCCTTCTCATACCAAATGAGAGTTTATAGGGGATAGTCTTCATTTGCTTGTTAATAAAATATGAATCTCAAAAACAAAACAAAACAGAGAACCGTCATATCTATACACACACACACACACACACACACACACACACACACACACATAAAATGTGTTTTAGGAAATATTAGCTCTTTGCGGGTAGGCAAAAGTTTACATCTATTAAAGGTATCAGAATTTGGTGGTAGAACAACAGGTCAACTTGGACCCAGATGCTGAGTTCAACTCTGCTGCTTACTGTCTGAAATTTTGAACAAGGCATATAAGCACTTAACAGTTTTTTATTTTTTCATCTATAAAATTAGGTATGCCATATCTGCCTCATGGTAATGTTGCCATTGCCTATGAGAATATATAGGAAAGAACTTTATACCCTATAAAATTTGGTGATAAACAGAAGGATATGGGAGGAGTTCAGAAAATAAATAGACCTGGTCGGGTAAATCTTAGTTCATATACTTCCAAGAAACCCATTAGAAGTAATTGTTTTGTAAACCCTGAGCAGATAAACTAGATGTCATTCACAGATTTTACCACCTCACCAGTGAGTCACATAACTGGTGAACTTCCTGCCTATTCCTATTCTTTTCTTTGTTGTTATTTTGTTCCAGCCAAGGTACCTCTCCTATAATATGTTATTTCAACCATTCTTATCAGCACCTTAATTCCTTTACTTCTTTGTCTTTGTCACATCTGCCTTTAAACGTACTGTAATTTATTTTTATTTTATTACGATTTTTTAATTGCTTTTCAGGCGGGGAGGGGGTTGGGGGTGAGGGAGCCATAGACCAAACCATTGATTGGCTGCTTCCTGCACACCCCCTATGGGGAATCAAGCCTGCAGCCTCTAGGTGCATGGGACACCCAACCAACTGAGCAACACTGGCCAGGGCTATTTTCTTTTACACCCTAAAAATGCACTCCTCTTTATTGGTAGCCACTAGTCACATGTGGCTATTTAAATTAAGTAAAAGTAAATTTGAAAATTCAGTTCCTCAGTCACTGCAGCCACATTTCATATACTGAAATAACTGTGGGACAGTGTAGATATATATGTAACATTTTTATCATTGCAGAAATTTCTTTTGGAAAGCCTTACCCCTTAAATGGTTAACATTGTAAGAGAAAATTACACCTATTTATTTTGGTATCATTATATTGTCTCCAGTCTCAATGGAAATATTAGTTGGCATCATTTTATTTTATTTTATTATTTGACTTGAGAAAGAGAGAGAGATTTGTTGTTCTACTTATTTATACATTCATTGATTTCTTCTTGTATGTTCCCTGACCTCCCTGCAACCTTGGTTTATTGGGACAATGCTATAATCAACTGAGCCACCTGGCCTGGGCCAGTTGGCATCATTTTCTATGCTCCTTTCTAGCTTCCATTTCTAAAGGAGTTAATTCCAAATTCTCTTCTCAGTTTCCTCCTTTTCTCTTAGTAGATGACCTTTGTCCTGCAGCACAGGAAATTGAGATTCAAGCAGGAACCCCCCCCTAACTTCCTGTCCTTATACCTATTTTTGTATCTTTATTTACCTCCTCTTTTCCTTGTTTCATGTATACCCCTTTTTTCTATGACTAATTAAATTTTACAGCTATTGGACACCTTCGATGTCCCAGGCAAAAATCCAAGATACTTAAGGTACAACCATGAACAGGACAAAACAAAAAACCCCTGCTTTTATATAGCTTACCTTCTAGTGAGAAGAGACAGACAGCAATCAAACATTGTAGTATATTAGAAGACCGTAAGTTCTACAGAGAAAAGTAAAATCTGGTTGAAAGTCTTAGCTGGGACAGAAGAGTGGAAAGACCCTAAAATGAAAACATTCAAAGAATGGCAAAGAGACAAGTATATGGAGATTACTAAAAACTGTAGTAAGGTAATAAAGGTGGTTAAGTAGGGCTTTGTAGACTGTTGTAAAAACTGTTTTTTGTTCAGATTAAGATTAGAGGGGAAGCCTATGGAGGGTTTTGAGCAGAAGTGTGATGTGATAACCTCTTCCCCAATAATTTAAGACATAAAATGGTAAAAAATTTTAAAAATAAAAATAAATAAGTAATACATAAAAGAGTAAAGTGAATTCCCATGTTACCTGTATCATCCAATTTTCACAATTAACAGTGCATGGCCAATATTTCTTTTGTCTTACTATTCTTGTGTATTACTTTAAAGCAAATCCCACTAATTATATTATTTCATCCCTAGATGTTTTTCTATAAGTTTGCATATGTGCATAAATTTTAAAAGTATTAGAATTCACTGTATGTAGTCAATTCTAATCACAGTAGTCATGTTCTAAAAAGTTGAAAGTTCTCAGCAACTTCAGGAATGAAAGAATGAGAATGTCATATGTTTACTAATTTGCTTTACCCTGCATTAAGCAACTATCAGACTTAGAATAACAACACTAACATTACCACCAACAGTGTAGTTGCTGAAAACAGTCTAAATTTTTTGTGGCAGGGTTTTCTTTTATGTTTGTTTGTTTTTTTATCTTTAGGATATATCCCTAGTGGATTATACTCATTCGATTTTTTTGTTTTAGTCTTGGTTTTTCTCTCTTTTTCTTGTATTTTTAAAGGCTTATCCTTGTCTTTGTGGTCTGGAATCCATCTTCACAGATACCTTGCTCCACTTACCAAATCTTAAATGTATTGTTTGTTGTTTCCTTTTTGTTATGTAAATTAACTCAATTATTTGCATTCTAAAATTTAAAAAGTTATGTCATTACATCCATTTATTCCCTTTCTTCACTTTTTAATCTTCCATCACCATATTTATTAAAAGTATTATCTGAACTTTTATATCTCTATTTTCTTAGCTTCCAATAACATTTTCAATTATTGCAGCTTGGCTTCTTCCTCGCTTCCAGTTTTGGAAATTCTTTATTCTTATTGCTTATATGACATTTCTATTCAGGTTTCCCTTCTATTTATCAACCCTCTTTTGCTAACTGTTGCCTCTCTCTAGTTTAATGTTGTGTGGTTTTTCAGAGTCTTTTTATCTTCATTTTACAATTCACCCTAAGAAATTTTCTATTTCCAATGCTCTTGCTATCATTTAAAACCCTATCTTCTGAATCTAAAACTCTAGTCCAGACCTCCCTGCTGTACTATTATTCATTTAACAACTATCGGTGTGCCAGGCACTGTTCAAAACTCCCTGCCTTGTTGGAGCTTAACATCTATAGGAGGCACAGTAGATAATAAATATAATAAGTAAATGATACAGTATAAGACAGTTTAATTACTACTAAAACAAAAGGGAATAGTAAAGCAAGGTAAGACCAATTAGAAATAGAGAGGGGAGAGGCAGGTTAGAGTATTAAATAGAGTGGTCACAGTAGATGGCCTTGAGAAGGCATATCTTACATAAAAGTTTACTTAATCTGTATTGTATTGATTTGTGTGTGAGTATATTCCAACAGGCTGTAAAATCTTCAAGGACAGAAACTCTTATATGTATTACCAGCCTCTTGGCACAGTAATTGACATCTCGTGTTCAAAATTTGTTGAATGAAATATCGTCCTAATATAGCCCTGGCCTGTTTGCTCAATTAGTTGAATTCCCTGCCTCCCCTCGCCCTACCTTCCCCCCATGTACCAAAGGGTTGCCAGTCCAATCCCCAGTTGGAGCATGTACGGGAGGCAGCCAATTGGTGTTTCTCTCTTTTCCTCTCCATTCCTTTCTCTAAAATCAATAAAAACATCTTTAAAAAGAAATGTAGTCCTACTATACTTTACCTATAAAAGTACCTCTTAGTCCCATACACAAAGACTACTTCAGACATCATTTCAACAAGCTATTGAATCTGATTTCCTCTACAAAAAGTGAGAACCCAAAAGGAGAATTTTTTAAAAGTGTGATGATGGTATATTGGGCACTTGACAGCACAAGAGGTTACAAAAGAAACTAAAAATAGTTAAAACTAAACTTTGTCTTTCTTGGACAGTT
Source organism: Eptesicus fuscus (assembly GCF_027574615.1). Taxonomy (NCBI): domain Eukaryota; kingdom Metazoa; phylum Chordata; class Mammalia; order Chiroptera; family Vespertilionidae; genus Eptesicus; species Eptesicus fuscus. The sequence goes on from NC_072489.1 coordinate 24,300,648, forward strand.
TGGTATAGAGGCAACAACACTTGACATTTATCAATAATTATGATTGTATCATAATATAGTGATCAATGATAGACGTGTTTAGATGAAAAGCTTAAATTGTGTCGAGTATTTTATTTAATGAAGGTACTCTAGAAATGTTTTTATTCAAAGTTGCTAGGATTTTATAAATTTCACTTCCTATAAGTTACCTTTAAAAACTTTTTGTAGCCTGCCCAGCATGGCTCAGTGGTTGCGCTCAACATGTGAACCAGGAGGTCACAGTTGGATTCACGGTCAGGGTACATACTGGAGTTGCAGGCTTGGTCCCCAGTGTGAAGCGTGTAGGAGGCAGCCGATCAATGATTCTCTTTCATCATTGATGTTTCTATCTCTCTCCCTCTCCCCTTTTCTCCAAAATCAATAAAAATATATTCTTAAAAAACTTTTTGTAGACAGAATCTATAATAAGTATTTATCATATCTCTTTCAGTTTATGTTCTCTTCCGTTTTTTCTAATTAGATGTTCTAGATGGGCACTGACCTCTTTTCTCTTAGATTGTCCAAAAACAAAACAAAAAAATGACAGCAGCCAACACAACATTAGCCTTCCGAAGTGAATGAATCAAAATTATACCTTTTTTTTTTCCAGATTGGCAAAAAATATAATAATTTTTGGTGTGCCACAGAATTTTAGTAATTTGTATGCCATGAGATGAAAAAGGTTGAAAATCGCTGTTCTAGATAAGTTAAACTTATTATGAATAGCAAAACAATGACTAAATAATTGTGAAGTGCATGGTTCCTACTATCTTCCTTAACAGTACTAGGTAATTAAGTTGTTCCTGTATTACAATACTTTGGAGTTGTAATTTTAACTCCCTCCTTTTTTATGAATAAAATGCATTTCTCGTGTATTTGTGTTTGCTCTGCATAGACCCCAATAAAGGGGACAGATAGTCTGAAATAGGGATATGATAAAAGATTAAATAAGTCACTTGGCAGATCCAAGTCTATCAAGTTATGGGACTTATTATTTCAGTTTGCACTAGATTGTAGTAATGCTTTCTGAGAAGAGAGAACTATGGTAAATAGTTCAAGTTTATAGGTTATGATAATACACTGAAAATATTAGCCTCCAAAGTATTTGGTGTTTTAGTCATTTTAAAATTATATCCTTTGCATTTTATATTTATGTTTTTTAACAGTATTTTTTAAAATATATTTTTATTGATTTGAGAGAGGGAGAAGGGAGAGAGAGATAGAAATATCAATGATGATAGAGAATCATGGATCAGCTGTCCCCAACACACCCCCTACTAGGGATCAAGCCCGAAATGTGCACACATGCCCTTGATCAGAATTGAACCCGGGACCCTTCAGCTGCAGGCTGACCTGTATCTACTGAACCAAACCAGCTAGGGCTGCATTTTATATTTTTAAGATAATTTTTAAAAAATAGATGTTAACTCTTAAAATCAGAATAGTTTGTGACACAATTATATGTATACTCTAGCTTGTATGTGTTCCTATCTAGGAATTATTTTTAGTAGAGTACTTTCCCAAAATGTGTAATCATATAATTTTATTTCTTAGGTTGAACTCCTCCCCCCAGCAGAGGGGAACTAAAGGTAGGGTGAGACTGTCATTGGTAGAGTGCTCCTCCAGTGCAAGGGAGTTGTTTCTTGTTTTATTTTTTTAAACTTTGGCTGTTCTGAAAGAATATTTTCAGTTGCTTCTTTAGAAAACATTAAACAGTTACCAGGTCTTCCTGAGTTTGTTCAGTGTTAAGTTTGAGGAAGCTGCAGTTAGTAAATTGTGGTTGGCAGATGTTATAAGCAGGTGACTCAGTAGGTTGAACTCATGATGACTCAACTCTGTAAAAATCATGCTGATAAATAACTTGAAAGAAAAATTGCCTTCCAGACTTTTGAACTGCCATAAAAATTCAAAACTATTATTAAAGTTATCACAAAGAATATTGATATGTGGCTTTAGAAGGAAACACATTTTCCTTCAAGTGGTTTTAAAAGTTTTACTTAATTGTTTTGATTTTTGCTCTGTGGTAATTGAAAGAAGACCTACCAATGACACTAAGCAAGTTGTATATTAAAAAGGAAGAAATAGCCCTGCCTGTTTGGCACAACGGTTACAGCACGGGCTGCAGACCAAAGGGTCAAGGGTTTGATTCCAGGCCAGGGGCAGGTACCCTGGTTGCAGGTTTGTCCCGGCCCTGGTCAGGACACGTGCGGGAGGCAGCCAGTGGATGTGCCTTTCTCACATCAGTGTTTCTCTCTCCCCCTCCTCTACCTCCCTTCACCTCTCTATTGGAAAAAAATGAACAGAAAAAAATATCCTCAGTTGAGGATTTTTTTTAAAAGCAGAAATATTCTAGGTCTACATAAAGTGTATTCAAGAGAATATTTTTTGAGAGGTTTCAGTAGGGAGGTTAGCAGAAAAACCCAAATGGCAATTATTTTAAATTAATATAATAAAAATAATCTGCTTAACTTTTTAATGTAACCTTGATTATAAATGAACAAATAAAGCAAAATTTGTAGTCTTCTTATGGTTTGATGTAATAGGGCATGTATATTAATATAGGATATTCTATTCTAAAATCCTTTTAGATAATTTGGTAAGTTAATTATTCATCTGATAAATTATTACAATCTGTTGTTTTATAATATCCATTCCAAATCTTGGAATACCATATTCCTGTGAACTTGTTTTAATTCCATAAACATCATTTTCTATATTTTAAAATAACAAAATAATTTGGTTAATTGGGCTTTCTTTCACTTGTGTCATATTACTAGTATCATAAGTAAATTATTGAATACTCAGCAAAGAGTATTCAAAGTTTTGATACTGCAAGTACAAAAGATATGTGGAAGGGATTTTGATAGTAGGCAGATGCTTGCTGCTTTGCTTCCCTCCCAGCCATGTAATTGAGGGTAAATTACATAATCTTTGACTGTTTACTAATCTGTAAATTGGAAAGAATACTATCAAAGTAGGGTTTTTAGAATTAAATGAGGTTAACATTTGTGAAAGTGCTTTAGATATATTTTAAATTAAACAGAAAATAAACTTTGAATATTTGTCCATGATGAACAGATATTTAATGGAAATAACATAGGAATGTGGTTTCACCTTATATGATATTTCAGTTTGTACAAATATGGGAAATCAGGCATTCAGAGAAACCTAGAACTCTTTAAAATCTTGAGACTTTGAAAATTTAGAAACTTTACTGCTTTCATAATTTCTCATGCTGTATACTTATCTTAAATTAATATAACCATTTCTATTTTAGTTATTAATGATATAAATAATGGCAAGTAATACCAAGTGTAAGTTTCAAGGAGAGAGTCCTTAAATATTTGGATGTATATATAATGGCCAGTTGCTTACAGTGGCAATAAGCTTCAAGGTAGAATTCTGAGGATGATGGAATACATGTCTGTAATATTCTTGGATCAAGCTACCAGGATTTAGCGATAGTGATTATGAAATGTATTAACATTATTTTCCAATTTTTATATTTTTATCTTCACCCGAGGATATTTTTTTTGAGAGAAAGGGGAAGAGAGAGAAACATTTTTTAAAAATATATATTTTTATTGATTTCAGAAAGGAAGGGAGAAGGGAGTAAGAGAAACATCAGTGGTAAGAGAGAATCATTGATTGGCAATCAAGTCCACAACCCGGGCATGTGCCCTGACAGGAATTGAACTGTGAACTCCTGGTTCATAGATCAATGCTCAACCACTGAGCCGTACTGGCCGGGTGAGAAACATTTTTTAACATTCATGTGCTTCATAAGCTTGCTTTTCTAAAACTGGGAGCCATGAAATATGGTAAATAAAACAATTTAGAAAGATTGGTAGATTATTTTAATCAGGAAAACGTGAGAAAGGTGATACTATTCTAGAACAGCGATTTTCAACCAGTGCTGCAAGAATTTTTAAAACATGCCGTACCTGACTATTTTTTAAAAAAATTTTTTTTTTATTTTTTACAGAGGAAGGGAGAGTGATAGAGAGTTAGAAACATCGATGAGAGAGAAACATCAATCAGCTGCTTCCTGCACATTCCCCACTGGGTATGTGCCCGCAACCAAGGTACATGCCCTTGACCAGAATAGAACCCGGGACCCTTCAGTCCGCAGGCCGATGCTCTATCCACTGAGCCAAACTGGTTAGGGCCATACCTGACTATTTTCAGGGGCACTGACCTCTTTTCTCTTAAATGGTTAAAAAATTTTTTTTTTTTACAGCAGCCAACACATCAACACAATAATAACTGTCTGGTATGAATTAATCAAAATTAAACTTTCTTTTGCCAAATTGGCAAAAATATTTTTTTGGTGTGCTGAAAAATTTTAGTAAAAAAGGTTGAAAATCTCTGTTCTAGAAGGTTGCCTTCAATTTATAGTAATATATTGACAAATTGATTAAGAAGACTGTGACAAAAAGACTTTAGAAGAAACAGAGTTAAGTCCATAATATAAGTAAATAAGGAAAATATGTAAGTAAAAAGTCTTCTCCTTGCCCTAGCCGGTTTGGCTCAGTGGATAGAGTGTAGGCTTGTGTCCAACCAAAGAGTCCTGGTTTCCATTCTGGCCAAGGACACTGTGCCTTGGTTGCAGACTCCTCCACCGCTAGGAACCTAGTTAGTGGCCTGGTTGGGGTGCCTGCAGGAGGCAACCAGTTGATGTGTTTCTCTTTCTCTCTGCCTTTCCCTCTCTCTCCCACTCTCCCTGGAAATCCATGAAAAGAATATCCTCAGGTGAGAATTAACAGCAACAACAAATTTTATCTTCTTGTTCTACTTGTTTGTAATCCAAAGCATAGGCCCCACCTCAAGATTTACTGCTGCCTCTAGATTCACTGCTGACTTGAGGTTTGCACACTGATTTCTACAGCTAGTCAATGCCTTTGATTCTGTTTTGCAAGCACTTGCTAAGGCTACCCAGGCTATTTGTAACGGGTCATTGCTTCTAAAGCTTGCTTTTTAAAAAGTGAGGCTTAATTGCTATTGAAGTCAGTTTTGTTTTTATTTTTAAATCACACAAATTAAGGATTGCAGTGAATAAATGAATCCTATGTTCCAGCTTAATTCTGATTCATGTACCTTAACATCTTGCAGGTTTTTAATTTTTTTAGTGTGAATACATAAAATCTATAATACTCTTGACTCTAAAATATTGATGTTTTTTTATATGCAGGGAATCTAGGAGTTCTAAATAATTATAATAATTTAAAATTATGCCTAAAACTTAAAATTTTAGCAATTATGTAAATCTGGAAAATTTTAGGTTTTATCATTGACTAGAGGCCCGGTGCGTGAATTCGTGCACTGGTGGGGTCCCTTGGCCTGGCCGGTGATTAGGCCCGGGGCCACGGGAGGTTGGCTGTGGGAGTGCACTGACCACCAGGGGGCAGCTCCTATGTTGAGCATATGCCCCTGGTGGTCAGTGCATGTCATAGCAACTGGTCGACTGGTTGTTCGGTCGTTCAGTCACTTAGGCTTTTATATATATAGATTGTGTTATGAAGAAAGAATGAGGGTATCCAAAACTGACTATATTAGTAGATTCAGAATTATGTTAGAAACATTTTAGAAATAACCATAGCCTTAATCTTATGTAGCAGAAAATATCAGGTAAAATGTTTGAAATACTGTATATTGATCATTTCTCCCAGTAGTACATGAAGACAATTTTGTGGTAGGATGTGGTGTGACATTTCCTTTCTCTTTAACCCTAAACGTTTTCTTTTTCAAAGTGTAGTGTCATATTAGCTGTATTTATCTCCCTGATTGGGTCTTCCCCTACACTGTTCTTGGGGGTTTTATTATTATTTTTTTTAATCTTCACTCAAGGCACAGCTAAATTATTAATATTGTTCTATATTAGTCAGTTGCATTCTGTGAAAGATAGTGAATAGATAGCATTGTTTAAAGCTATGATTTTTGTGTTTTATTTAAAATATATTTTTATTGATTTCAGAGAGTAAGGGAGAGGGAAATAGAAACCTCAATGATGAGGGCGAATCATTGATCAGCTGCCTCCTTGCACACCCCCTACTGGAGATTGAGCCAAAAACCTGGGTATGTGCCCTGATCGGGAATTGAACTGTGAACTCCTGGTTCATAGGTCAACGCTCATCCATTGAGCCAAATCAGCCAGGCTATTTATAGCATTTTTAATTTCCAGATCCTTAGTTTCTCATCTCTGTGAGTCTGCCTGCCTCGTATCTGATTTTTAGCACTTTCACAGAATTGTTCAGGTCAATAAAAAAGGGGGAGGGGAGCATTCATTTGGCTCTCCGTTAGCATTAGCAACTCTTATCATCTATCTTTTTTTTGAGCCTCTTTAAAAAGCTCACAAAGGGAATGATGATTAGTTAACAGAAATACCTGTAACTTTCAGAGCACTATACATAGAGGAGGACTTCAGTAACAGTATGACTATCATAACCAGGCAATGTATTGGGATAATTTTCATGGGTTTTAATTTAGTAATTCTTGTCATCCAGTACTATGCATAATTCAGAATTGGATGTTTTAAGGAAAACTGCTTGAGTATTTTTTTTTAATCTTATAAAAACATTAAGATGGAAAGAGGCAGATATTGCTTTATAGATGAGGACATTGATACACATAATTTGAACTTATATAAGGTCATTTCAGGAAATGGAGTTAATTATCAGTTTTTTGTTTTGTTTTTTTTTATATATATTTTTTTATTGATTTTTTACAGAGAGGAAGGGAGAGGGATAGAGAGCTAGAAACGTCGAGAGAGAAACATCGACCAGCTGCCTCCTGCACACCCCCTATTGGGGATGTGCCCGCAACCAATGTACATGCCCTTGACCGGAATCGAACCTGGGACCTTCCAGTCCGCAGGCCAACGCTCTATCCACTGAGCCAAACTGGTTTCGGCAATTATCAGTTTTTAATGGTATGCTTTTTGTGGTAGAAAATGAATGGGTCATTTTTGAGAAGATATTGGTATGGTGTCTTAATCTTGGAAATTCAGCCTATTATTTTAACCTGATGAATAAATAAAATATACATAAATGTTGAGCAAGTAAATTTTATATTCTTATATCTTAAATTGTAAAATTTCAATACAGGGGAACTGATGTTATACCTATCTACAGAATATGGCAGTGCTGTTTTAATAGCAGTTTGTACCCTATTTCCCCCCAAAATATAAAGGCTTGGGAGCACTAGGCCATAGTAAACTTTTTGTATAAAGTCAGCAGTGACATCCAGGTGATTGTGAGTACCCATCTTCTTGCCATTTAAATGTCTAGAATAACAGTGACAAGAGCAATTGTAATAAAGGTAGATAGATGATTAAACCTAGAGACTTGAGTCTAAGGATACCTAAAACCAGAATTGAAAAGTTTGAATGATCCGACTATCAGCTTAGGAAAGCAATTAGGTTTGTGTTTGACTCTAAGGAGTTAAGCTTGGATCTGTGTATGGAAGTTAAAGTAAGAAAGATTTTAAAAGATCTTGATAGCTGTCAGGGCTGTCTGGAAATAGTAATGGATTTCCTTGGGAAACAAAGTTTCCTGTGTTTTGTCTGTCATAGATCAGTCTATCACCTGGTGTGTATCAAGAGGATCCAAGCCTGAACTTTCTATGGTATTTTCTATTCTTAAAATGATGATGTTAACTAAGTGTGCAAAAGGGATTGCTAAAAAGGTTTTTTGTTGTTGTTTTTTTTTTTTTTACAAAAAGGAAGACTAGTCATGGGCAATTATTTTTTTTCAAAATGACACCTTTTATCTACCTTTTTGTGTGACTCTTTTCATTCTAGTATTTCCTTTTGCTTTAAAGTAGCACTTTTGTATCTTTTCCAAGGAACATAGCTGATAATTTGAAAAGCCTTTACTTCACCTGTAGTGTTCACTGGTATAAATGAAATCACAGTATTACTCCAAAAATTCAGAGTAGTCCCTAAAAGCAGTGATGCGATGAGAAGGAAAAGTTTTACTTAGAAAAACTTTAAAGCAGAAGAGTGAAGTATGACCTACCTGCTTGATTAGGGATTTATCTTTTGTACTCTTCAGCTACTTTCAGCTCTTCCAAATTGCCAAATTATTTTTATTTATCAGATATAATTATCTTCATTTAGCTCCTTCTGTTCACTGCTTTCCATAATCTGCCAGTCCATTTTTAAAAGGGCTGCCAATTGACAGTGCTGCTTTGTTGTTCTTCCCAGCTTTACCCTAGGGCTCCTGCTGCTGATCCCAAATTGGGGAGCAGCAGAGGTGCTTTGAAAGAGAGAGAGAACAGAATGTCAGAGAGTCCAGCAGGGTACCAACAGTTTGTGGGAAACAATGTGACTGTGATTCACATCTCTAATGAGAGAACTTTTATTTTTGTGTCTAGATCCACCCTGTTATAAGGATAATATCATCAATAACATATTGTCAAAGCCTGGATGCTTTGACACTGGCTTGAAAACTTTTAGCAGTGAAGTTACTGGTCAGCTGTATTTGAGTAGAACAAAACTAATGACATTTAAATCAAGATAGTAGATAATGACTTGTCATTTAAAGCTAACATTTTAGGCATTATGGGAAGAATGGTAACTCAACTATGTATATTTATTTATATTGTCACTAAAATATTCAGCTTGATTCTTTTGCTGACAACCTTAAATGACCTGATGCTGTTTCATTTGTATATTGTTTCTAAAAGTGAGACCCTTTAAAAAGATGACTTGTATAAGGCCATACTTGAAGTTAAAAACAGATGAGTAGATTTCAGATTTTGCCTTTAGGACATGACCTGGTTGTCAAGGAGCAAATTTTACCATGGATTAATTTATTTTGGTGTTTTGTTATTACTTAAGAACTTGTGTTTTTTCATACATTTAGATCAAGGAATTTTTTCCCGTCTTTAGAATATATAGGAGGGAAATTTGGTAACATTAATGTTATAAGAGCATAACATGGGGCTTCCTTTTAATCTGTAATTCTAGGAGGACATAGACAGCCTAAACCCAGTTCTCAGGGACAACCCACAACTTCAGGAAGAAGTGAAAATTTGGGTAAAGGAACAAAAGGTTCAGGAGATTTTTATGCAAGGTAACTATTTTAAAGTTTTGTATTTCTTTGTGTGGAGGTTTTGTTTCGTTTTGATTTTATTATTTTTTAAAATATATTTTTATTGATTTCAGAGAGGAAGGGAAAGGGAGAGAGATAGAAACATCAATGATGAGAGAGAATCATTGATTGGCTGCTTTCTGCACGCCCCCACTGGGGATTGAGCCCGAAATCCGGGCATATGCCCTTGACCAGAATCGAACCCGGGACCCTTCAGTCCGCAGGCCGACGCTCTATCCACTGAGCCAAACCGGCTAGGGCTTGTTTTAAACTGGACATTTTCTCATGTTAGATTTTGGTTGTTTCAATTATGTGCAATATAAATAGAAAGCCCAGTCTAATATTTTGAGTTGTATACAGTCCAGGGAAAATAATAGCAAAATCATAATAATTTTAATAGAAAGTTGATAATTTCACCAGTTAATCAATTTGAGATAACTGCCTGGCATGAAATTATCACCACACAGATGTTTTGTTGATAGGAAAAATTTCCATATTTACAGAATGCTTTAGGTGTGTCCTTCCTGGAAAAGGAAGCATTGTTTGCCATAGAGGGTTGCCCAAAGCCACAATTGATTTCCTTTGAAGAATGCTGTTGGTATCTGATAAAAGTGGTCTATTTCAGTTTGCCTTCCTCAGTGATTACTACAACACTAGTCTTAGTTTTTTCTTTCTTTTTTTCCCCTAGAAATAAGTTTGTCTACATGTGATTTTTAAATCAGTGAGGTTTTATAATTCTCAGTGATTGCTTTTTCTGTCAGTAAAATCATTATGTAAATGTAAAGCTTTTGTGTAATTGAATTAAAACAGGGACAGTGTGACATGAAGTATTGATATTCTGTTTATAAAAGGAATTTTGTTGTCAAATTTCCATATTTATCTCAGCCCTCAACTTCCATGCCATTTAAGTATTAAGAGAGATAATCCCAAAGTTGTGGCTGTTTTGCTTTGTGAAGGTATGGCAACAGATCATCTACTTACTAAATTCTTAAGCTAAATACTTTCTAAACTTTTAATATGGATAATTTAAAACATAAACAGTAATATAATATTTCAGTGAACTTATGTGCTTATATCCAAGCCCCCGGAATTATAAAACCATGGTAGATCCTGTCACATCCTTACTCCTGTTTACTTTTATAAAATTTCAGACATCACCACATTCTGTTTTTAAAGCCATCACATCATTATTATGCTGGGAAAAAAATGCTTTCTTAATATCAAGTACTGAATGAATACTTGGGTTAAAACTTCCATTCGTTTCATAAATGCCTTAAATTATTTTTAACAGGATTGATTCAAAATCAGGGAATTGAAAAAAATCCACAAATTGATTGCTTGTTATGTCCTGTCTTATCTTTTTTCTTCTAATTTATTTAATGGAGAAACCAGGCTAATATTTTTTAATAACCTTTCTTCCTTATCATGTTCTTAGAGGTGAAAATACTAAGGCAGTGCCCTGACCGGTATGGCTTAGTTGGTTGAGCCTTATCCCTTGCACCAAAGGGTTGCTGGTTTGATCCCTGGTCAGGGCACATATCACAGGTCAATGTTTCTCTCTTACATTGATGGTTCTCTCTCCCCCCCTTCTTCTTGCTCTTAAATCAATTTTTAAAACCATATTTATAAAAAATAAAAAGTGAGACTAACTCCAAATTGTTTGGTTGTGGGAACAAGTAGTTAAGATAGATGATGTGCTAATGGGAATTGAAAATTGGTCATTATTTAGAGTTATTCTAAAGTGCACTGGTACCTGTGAATTGGAGAAATTTTTAACTCCATTATATAGGTACAAGATGAGGCAAAAGTAGGTTTACAGTTGTCCATAAGGAAAATAACAATACAAGAATAAATTTTGTATGCTCACAATATAACCTACTTTTGCCCCCACCCTGTATATTCTGTGGATTGACTTGTTTTAATAGGCCTACTTATATAAAGACATGGTATATCTACATGTAGATACCTTTTTAAGAAGTGAGTTTAATACAAAAGTGTGCATATTTTTTTATAAAGCATTTTAGTGCCATATTTATAAATTCACTTAACAATCTCTCCATGTTTTAAGATTTTTAGCAGGTTTTCCTAGCTATCACAGAGAAATCAAAATTTATAGTTTCTTATAGTAAAGTTTGGTAACTAGGAGACTGAGGCAACAAGTTCCACATTACCCATTCCATTTTAGCCATGTAGTTATGTACCCCCAACCTTGTTACATTAGCTTTGTAACCTTACTACTTTCTAGACCACTATAACTTTACGTTTTGTACAATCCTCTTATTAACTTATGATCCCAGAGACATTCTTTCTGACTTAAAGTTACTTTATTTCCATTGAGTTAGGAAGTATTTGTGTCTAGGAGAGTGTGTTTAATGATAACTTGATAATGATCTGTCTCTAATATATACTCACTTATATCCAAGTGAGTAGTACCCATTTGTGTCACAACTCATGTTTCTCCTAAAAGATAGTTTTTAAATGAAAATGTCTCCATTTAAGATATCTCCATTTCTTGGGTTATTTTTTATTTTTATTTGTTTTTGGGGTGTTTTTTTTTTAGGTCCTTATTCCTTAAATGGATACAGAGTGAGAGTATATAGACAAGACTCTGCCACCCAGTGGTTTACTGGCATAATTACTCATCATGATCTCTTCACTCGCACCATGATCGTTATGAATGATCAGGTAAATAGTACAACTAATATTTTTGGAAACGGATATATACAATTCAAATTTTCAATGTTCCCCCAAAAATGGATCAACAAGCTGACACTATATAATTTTCATCTGTTATTTTAATCATATAATCCAATAAGTTTAAATATATTGATGTTACATAGAGGTCTCTTTAGGTCACAGGGAGATAATGATGCCAAATTTATTTCAACACTGATAGAATCAGTCTGTTAAATAGAGACATCAGACTCTTTTAATTGATTAGTGTGAGGTATTTTTTAATGCTTAGGTCAGCAAAATATTTTGTAAAGTCAGCTTTCCCGTCTCTCCAGGAATAAAAATCTTTCCCAAATGTTTTCTTTCCAATTATGAAAACTTTTAATGTATGCTGTAGTTCTTTTCACATTAAATTTCAGAATTGGTATGCTCCCTTAAGTTTTATGGTGAGTATTAAGGATACAAATTTCAAATGGAGTTTTTAAATAGCAGTCTGCTGAAGAATCTCAGAAGGGAAGGCTAGAGTGGGTAGGAAGAGATCAACCAAAGAACTTGTATGCAATATGAATAACCCGTGGACACAGACAATGAAGTGGTGAAGAAAAAGGAGTGGGGGGGGGGGAGGGGCGGGATTTAGAAGGTGTCAATGAGGGGGGAAAGGAACATGTAATACTTTCAACAATAAAGATTTTAAATAAGTAAATAGCAGTCTGAAAGTCTTAATTTCAAATCTTTTAAAGCTGTAGTTTATTTTCCTGAAAAAAATAGATATTTACACCATCTTACCTGTATGAGTTGTAGAGAGTATCTGAATTAATGAGAGCCCCTTTATAAACAATTTGAATGCTTTGGTTAAAATTTTGTCAAAATACTATTATTTAAATGGTATTTTTCTCCTGAAAAGGTGATGAACTTTCACCTCACAGTAAAGAACAAAATCACCCTTATTTTTTTAAAAATTATTTCTTTAACCTGTCTTTTAAAATTTAATTTATTTACACTTTGGTTCTTTTCCTCTAAGCTCTACCTTCTTAGTTTTATTTTATACCTGTTTTTTGAAAATTATTTTTAAAATACATTTTATGACTTGTCATCATACTCATTTGTTTTTCAAGGTGTACTTACAATAGGTATATTTGCTTTTTAATTTTTGGCTAGCAGATACAATAGTAGGTCTCAGAAGAAGGTTGAAGTAATTTTATCTATGATGATTAAAATTAGCTTATTGTAAATATAGCAGTATCTTATAAATTAAGAATTCCAAACTGATTTCTAGACATTTCTATTCATTGACGAATGTGCCTAATAACACATTGGCTAGCTGACTGGATTTAATTTTTGTTCTTTTTTTGTGTCATGGATTAGGTACTAGAACCACAGAATGTCGACCCTTCTATGGTTCAAATGACCTTTCTAGATGATGTTGTTCACTCCTTGTTAAAAGGTGAAAATATTGGCATTACATCACGACGAAGGTCTCGTGCTAGTCAAAATAGCAACGCTGTTCACGTATGTATGTTGTTAGTTCTGGATTATTGTAAAAAATTTTCCCTTAGATTACTTAGGATCAGGTAGTAAACAAATCATTGTTAATTGGTGTGTTTTTGTTTTGTTTTAGGGTCATTATACACGTGCCCAGGCAAATAGTCCCAGACCAACAATGAACTCCCAAGCTGCTGTACCAAAACAAAATACACACCAGCAACAAAGAAATATTCGTTCAAATAAGAGGAAGGGCTCAGATAGCAGTATACCAGATGAAGAGAAGATGAAGGAGGAAAAATACGATTATATAGGGCGAGGAGGTAGGACCTGTTTTTTTGTGGGGTTTTTTTAGGGAATGAGAACAAATAAAACAAAAATACATTTAAAGTATACTTATTTAATATCAGTGTTAAAAAGAAAACCTCTTTTTTTTAATCTTGCAGAAAATCCTAAAGGTAAAAACAAACAGTTGGTGAACAAAAGAAGGAAACCTGAGGAGGATGAAAAGAAGCAAAATATGAAAAGACTACGAACCGACAATGTTTCAGACTTTTCTGAAAACAGTGACTCAGAAAATTCAAATAAGAGGATAGTAAATAATTCCTTAGAGCCGAAACCAGAGAATGAGTTAAAAAATAAAAACACTTCGAAGATAAATGGAGAAGAAGGAAAATTCCAAAATAACAAGAAGACAGGAGAGGAGACACTAATAGATACCCAGCCTCCCTGGGATCAAATAAAAGGAGATACAAAACATGAAGAAGTGGAGAAGCAGACGTTTGTTGACTCTCAGCTTCAAGAAAAAATGATTATCCATTCATCAGAACAGACCACACTTTCTGATCATAATCCTAATGATCTACTTCTTCAGGAAAATACGGAAAAAACACATACAGTGGAATTGCCAAAGGAGCAGTTTGTATCCAGACCATCCACACCAAAATGTGTTATTGATATTACAAATGACACTAATTCTGAAAAGGTGGTTCAGGAAAATTCAAATACCTTTGGCCTTCAGACACTTCAGAAAATGGATTCTAATGTTAGTGATTCAAAACATTCGATTGTAAATGCAAAATATTTGGAAGCATCAAAACAAGATTCTGACCATAGCTGGGTCAGTGATATAGTTAAAGTAGATTTAACCCAATCAAATGTTAAGAATGCTCCTTCAGGAAATGATCATTTGAATACGGAAAAAGAAAAAAATCAGTATGCCTCTTACACGTCTTCTGTTAGTGCAGGTTCTGTAATAGAAGATAAGCTGCGTAAGCGAAGTCCGCCCCCAGAGATTATAAAATCTAAACTTAATGCTTCAGTAGATGGTCACAAGACAAAATCCAATCCCTCACCTGAAGTTGTTAAACCTAAAATTACCCATTCTCCTGATTCTGTTAAGTCTAAGGCTACTTATGTCAACAGCCATACCGCTGGTGAAAGAAGACTGGCAAATAAAATAGAACATGAGTTATCAAGATGCAGTTTTCATCCTGTTCCTACTCGAGGCAGTACATTGGAAACTACGAAGAGCCCTCTAATTATTGATAAAAATGAGCATTTCACAGTTTATAGAGATCCTGCACTTATTGGGTCAGAAACAGGAGCTAATCACATTTCACCTTTCTTAAACCAGCATCCTTTTTCTCTTCATTCTTCATCTCATAGAACCTGTTTAAATCCAGGTACCCATCACCCTGCCTTAACTCCTGCAACCCACTTATTGGCCGGATCATCCAGTCAAACTCCATTGCCTACCATTAACTCTCATCCTCTGACTAGTGGTCCACATCATTCTGTTCATCACCCTCATTTACTACCTGCTGTGTTACCTGGAGTGCCTACTGCCTCCTTACTTGGTGGCCACCCACGATTAGAGACTGCTCATGCCAGCAGCTTGAGCCACTTAGCACTAGCACACCAACAACAGCAACAATTGTTACAGCACCAGTCACCTCATCTTCTTGGACAAGCCCATCCTTCTGCTTCGTATAGTCAGCTTGGTCTTTATCCAATTATTTGGCAATATCCAAATGGAACACATGCATACTCAGGACTTGGTCTGCCTTCTTCCAAGTGGGTTCACCCAGAAAATGCAGTTAATGCTGAATCTTCATTAAGAAGGGTAAGTTATATTGTAGTTAGCCACATATCCATATACATAGGTACAAGTGCTTTTTAAACATTTCATTCATTTTCTAGATTTCTTTATATAATGCATTAACATTTTCAAAGTTATTTTTCTAATTATAATGAAACTTCCCAATTAGAATAACTTCAGAGCCATGAAATCTCGAAGTCTATTTATTTTTTAAGAAGCCAATTTGAAGTAAAACTTCTTGGATTGTTTCTATTATACATATTATTAATATTATCTTCAATAATTTATGGTACATATCCATAATTGTTTGGCTAAGCTAAATTCCTATAAGTGGAGTTTCTGGATTAAAAATTATATATAGTTGTTAGGATTTTTATATATGCATTATCAAATCTTAAAAGACAGATTGTTATATTCCCCAGTTGTATGCATTATGTTGATGCTATATTACAAGCTATGACTCTAATTTCCTTGTTTTCTAAAGGCAGCCAAAGTTAAAGGGTCCTTATATTAGGCAGTAAAGTTGGGGCTTAGATTCTTTCTACCTAATAGAGTATTGCTGAATATAATAGTTTAATGATTTTATTTCTTCATGGACTATGTGGTTTCTCTATCCAAATTCATTTTTATACTAAGAAATTGTTTAGGGCATTACCAGCCCCAATGTAAAAAATGGGGGAGTGGGAGTCCCTGTTACACTTCAGGAGACAACTTAGTCCTTGGGGCAGCCCAGGATGCTCTTCAACAATGCTCCAGAATTTTCTTTAACTCTTTCTATCTAGCTACCTTCCTCCATACTTTTTGTGGTAAAAGACAACATTAAATTTACCAACCTAGTCATTAACAGCAGTTTACTGTAGTACTATTAAGTATATTCACATTATTGTACAACCAGACCGCTGTAATTTTTTCGTCTTGCAAAACTGAAATTCTATACCCATTAATTTTCCTCCCCTTCACTGTCCCCCCAGTCCTTCGCAAATACTTTTCTACTCTCTGTTTCTGTGATTCAAACTGCTTTAGATAGATGCTTCATTTTATTGGAATCATGCAGTATTTGACCTTTTGTGGCTTTTTTTTCACATAGTGTAATCTTAAAGTTAGTTCATCCATGTTGTTGGCATGTAACAGGATTTCCCTTTTAATTTTTTTTTTAATCCTCCCAAGGACATTGTTCCATTGATTTTTTTTTTTTTTTGAGAGGGGGGTGGGGGGGAGAGAGAGAGAGAGAGAAAGAGAGAGAGAGAGAGAGAGAGAGAGAGAGAGAGAGAGAGAGGAGAGAGAGAGAGTTAGAAACAGCAACGAGAATCATTGATCGGCTGCCTCTCCCCCCACTGGGGATCGAGCCCGCAACCCGGGCATGTGCCCTCGACTAGAATTGAGCCTGGGACCCTTCAGTCCACAGGCTGACGCTCTATCCACTGAGCCAAACCAGCTAGGGCTCCACTGATTTTTGCGTTACTTCCACCCCTTGGTTATTATAAATAATTCTGCGCTGGACATGGGTATTTTTGACACCTTTCTCAAGTTGGCCAAGATCCACAATAGATATGTTAGGGTGGCAATTTGGAAGATAACAATAGTGCCCTTCTTTACTTTAGGGATAATGCTGCTTACATAGAGCCATGTCAACACCAGTAGGTGCAAATATAGTGTTCCTCTTGCCAAAAGTTTGTTATAGGAACTGTAAATTCTGGGTAGCAATGATGACATTAGCCTGTGGCCATGAGTCCTTTCTTTATTTTCTTTTTCCTTTTTTTTTTTGCAAATTACAGGAGAGTTTATTGGGTCCTTGATGGAGGCAGGTATCATGGGCTTAGCCAAACCTGCCAGGAGTCGGTTTTCATGGCATGCTCCTCACTGCAGCATGTTTCTTTAACAAGCCCCTCTCGATTCAAATCACCTCTTCACGTACCTTGCCCATCCCATTATAAGTAACATGCTCTCAATTACAACCTTTGCCACCAATCTGGAGGTGCTGGTGTTCAATGTTCTCGTCCGTGGCAGAACACCAGTAAATGTTAGGTGCTTACAGATTCTCAACAATAAAGGCCCTGGTCAGAATCAGTGTTGTCTCCAATAGCTCTCCTCTCCTATCTCTGCACAGCTAAATATCTCAGGAGACTTGTACTTGTGGTCTTTGCCCATGTGTCCTTTCTTAATTCCCAAGTTGTGCTAGTTGACCTTGGTGGTAAGGGGAATCAAGATTAGCAGTGCGAACTATAGTTCTAACAGTTTTAAAGGATATTTCTTGTGGTTTATTCCCATTACAAACATCAGCTCCTTTTGGCTCCAGTTTTATATGCGCTTCAGCCTTCTTTTATGGAGTTACCAGTGAACTGCACAATTTATTCAGCATCCCTATATTTGATACTGGCGGGATCTCAATTTTAAAAGAACTGTACTTACATTGATCATAAGTTTCCCATTCCTATTCCATTGAACTTGGAGTAGGTGGAATATTTCTAGAATGTGTACATTATTTAATCACTTTAATATACTGTTTGCCAGGCCTGGCAGGGTGCAAGCATGAGGCAACCAGTCGATGTGTCTCTGTCACATTGATGTTTCTCTCCTCTCTCTCCCTCTCTCTCTCCCTCCTTCCCTCCCTCCCTCTTTACTCTCTAAAAAAAAAAAGATCAATGGATTTTTTAAAAAATATTTATTGTTCAGATTACTACAATTGTTCCTCTTTTTTCCCCCGATAGCTCCCCTCCACCCAGTTCCCACCCCATCCCATGCCTTTACCCCCCCCCCCCCACTGTCCTCATCCATAGGTGTATGATTTTTGTCCAGTCTCTTCCTGTACCCCCCACACCCTTTTCCCCCCGAGGATTGTCAGTCCACTCCCTTTCTATGCCCATGATTCTATTATATTCACCAGTTTATTCTGTTCATCAGATTTTTTATTCACTTGATTATTAGATTCACTTGTTGATAGATATGTATTTGTTGTTCATAATTTTTGTCTTTACCTTTTTCTTCTTCCTCTTCTTAAAGAATACCTTTCAGCATTTCATATAATACTGTTTTGGCGGTGATGAACTCCTTCAGCTTTTTCTTATCTGTGAAGCTCTTTAGCTGGCCTTCAATTCTGAATGATAGCTTTGCTGGATAGAGTAATCTTGGTTGTAGGTTCTTGCTATTCATCACTTTGACTATTTCTTGCCACTCCCGTCTGGCCTGCATAGTTTCTGTTGAGAAATCAGCTGACAGTCGTATGGGTACTCTCTTGTAGGTAACTAACTGTTTTCCTCTTGCTGCTTTTAATATTCTCTCTTTGTCTTTTGCTCTTGGCATTTTAATTATGATGTGTCTTGGTGTGGTCCTCTTTGGATTCCTTTTGTTTGGAGTTCTGTGAGCTTCCTGGACTTGTAAGTTTATTTCTTTCACCAGGTGGGGGAAGTTTTCTGTCATTATTTCTTCAAATAGGTTTTCAGTATCTTGCTGTCTCCTGGCACCCCCATAATTCTGATGTTGGTACACTTGAAGTTGTCCCAGAGGCTCTTACACTATTTTCATATTTTTGGATTCTTTTTTTTTTTTTTTTTGCTTTTCCAGTTGGGTGTTTTTTGCTTCTTTGTATTTCAAATCTTTAACTTGATTCTTGTGATCCTCTAGTCTGCTGTTGGATCTCTGTATATTATTCTTTATTTCAGTCAGTGTAAGCTTAATTTCTAGTTGGTCCTTTTTCATATCCTTGAGGGTCTCACTAAATTTATTGGCGGTTTCTAGAAAATTCTTGAAAAACTTATTTCTTTCATTTGTGACCTGTTTATTTGTCTCTGCATTTTGGCTGCTTCCCTGAGTTGATAGAGTGGCTTTGTGTGCTAGGTGTCCTATAGGGCCCAGTGGCTCAGCCTCCCCAGTTACCTGAGGTGGACACTCTTGGTGCACCCCTTTGTGGGCTGTGTGCACAGTCTTGTTATAGTTAAGCCTTGATTGTTGTTGGTATCCCTGGGAGGAATTGACCTCTAGACCAATTGGCTGTGAGGATCAGTTGTGTCTACGATGGGAGAACTTCTGTGCTGGAGACACCCTTATGAGGCAAGACTTGCTTCAGTGGTGCTTTGGTCCTCACTGAGTGTGTCCCTTATGGATCTCCAAGGAGGTGCTAATTTAGCCTCTGCCTAAGGCCACCCAGCAGGAGTTACGGAGAGTTCTGCAGATTCCTCTTCTTTGTTTGGGTTTTGGAGGTGCCCAGATGAGGCCAAGCTGTGAAGCAATGCAAGTTACTGCGGGTCCTTGGGCCTTCTTTTGGATGTTCTGTGTCTCTCTGACTCAGCTGCAGTTTGTTAGGTAATTTTAGATTTCAAAGGACCAGGCCGTTCATATGCAAAAGCCTCTGTGCACAGCTTGGGTGGGGCGGGGTCTCAGGGCGGACCCCTTCAGCCCGGTCCTAAGAGGCCCTCAGGTCTCCGTGTCCCTCGGTAATCGCTGCAAGCACCTCTGAGAGAAAGCCACCCTTGAGTTCCACCCGATGCCAGACAGTCCAGTTTCTCCCCGTATCAGTCTGGGTCCCCAGAGTCTTGCCCGGAACTGGAGTTCAGAGCAGTCAGGAGCTTATGTCTCCCTCCCGATTGAGAAAGACAGCCGCGTACTCAGTTGTCAGCCCTTTCTGTGCGCATGCGCCACCCTACCTCTGCACTTTACTTCCTCACCTACTCTGAGTCTCAGTGTGCTTTTCTCTTTCCTTCTAGTGGTAGAATTTCCATTCAGCCAGCCTTCCTGTGGTTCTGGATGATGTCCGTTTTGTCTTTATTTGTAGTTTTGAAGTGGTTGTGCGAGGCAGCAAGTTCAGGTGTTTACCTACACCGCCATCTTGGTTTCTCCTCAAATCAATGGATTTTTGAGTGAGGATTAACTATATATATTTGCCAGAATTGAAAGCAGCCCTGATGACCCAAGTGCCCAATACATCCACATTTTTACAGTGATCTTTTACTCTCATGTGCCTTGAATGTAGCTGCAACTGATTGGACAAAGACGGTAGAAGAACTAAGAGATTATTCTCCCATAATTTCCAAACCCTTGAAAACAAATAGAAATGGCTTGGGTAGGAGCCTCTGTGTGTGTGTACTAGAAAATTAGTACCAATGTTTGTAAGGGCATAAAATGTTTTATTAACTGGTCATAAACTTGTTAAATTAAAAATGAGCATATCAGCCCTAACCGGTTTGGCTCAGTGGATAGAGCTTCGGCCTGTGGACTGAAAGGTCCCAGGTTCGATTCCGGTCAAGGGCATGTACCTTGGTTGCAGGCACATCCCTAGTAGGAGGTGTGCAGGAGGCAGCTGATTGGTGTTTCTCTCCCAACAATGTTTCTAACTCTCTATCCTTCTCCCTTCCTCTCTGTAAAAAATCAATAAAATATATTTTTTTAAAAAAGAAATCATGGACCCCTTTTTAAAAAAATGAGCATATCAGATTTTCATTTATTATGTAAAATATTTTTGAGCATAAGTGAAGATGTCTTAAACCTACTATTGTAAATTAAAGTGAAGAAACAATTAGGTAATACATTTTAATGTTACTTTAGAGTAAAAAATTAATCATTTCCATAATTGATTGCAACTTGAGATTTCTGAATCTTGGAGAAGTGAGGCCTTTAAACATCTGAATATTTATGTGCATGTATAATAAATATGTGTGTATTTTCTCTTATGAGGTTTATAATTTACTAGAAGCCTGGTGCACGAAATTCGTGCACGGCGGGGGGTTGTCCCTCAGCCCAGCCTGTTCCCTCTCCAATCTGGGACTCCTGGAGGGATGTCCGACTGCCCGTTTAGGCCCACCAGGATCGGGTCTAAACGGGCAGTCGGACATCCCTCTCACAATCCAGGACTGCTGGCTCCCAACTGCTTGCCTGCCTGCCTTCCTGATTGCCCCTAACCGCTTCTGCCTGCCAGCCTGATCACCCCCTAACCACTCCGCTGCCAGCCTAGTTGATGCTTAACTGCTCCCCTGCCAGCCTGTTTGCCCCCAACTTCCCTCCTCTGCCAGCCTGGTCCCTCACAACTGCCCTCCCTTGCAGGCCGGGTGCCACCCAACTGCCCTCCCCTGCAGGCCGGGTGCCTCCCAACTGCCCTCCCCTGCTGGCTATCTTGTAGTGGCCATCTTGTGTCCACATGGGGGCAGGATCTTTGACCACATGGGGGCAGCTATATTGTGTGTTGCAGTGATGATCAATCTGTATATTACTCTTTTATTAGATAGGATAGAGGCCTGGTACAGGGGTGGGGGCCAGCTGGTTTGCCCTGAAGGGCGTCCCGGATCAGGGTGGAGGTTCCCTTGGGGTGTGGGGCGGCCTGAGCGAGGGGCCTGTGGTGGTTTGCAGGCCGGCCACACCCCCTGGCAACCCAAGCGGCGGCCCTGGTATCTGGAATTTATTTTCCTTCTACAATTGAAACTTTGTAGCCTGGAGCAGAGCCAAGCCTGCTGCTCCCTCTGGGGCGGCAGCCATTTCTGTGGCAGTTAATTCACCTTCTATAATTGAAACTTTGTAGCTTTAAGCAGAGGCCTGAGCCCGGCCAGGGTGTGCGGAAAGCTTTGCTCCCCTGTTGCCGCTGGCAACCCTGGCCTGCTCTCTCAAGCTCCATTCTGCCGCCATTTGTTTGAATTTGTTTACCTTCTATAATTGAAACTTTGTAGCTTGAGTGGAGGCTTAGGCCTGCAATGGCTGGCAGAAAGCTTGGCTTCCTCTGTTACCTAGGAAACCTTGCTCTCTGTGGCTATAGCCATCTTGGATGGGGTTAATTTGCATACTCGTCCTGATTGGCTGGTGGGCTTGACTTATGTAGCGGAATGATGGTTAATTTGCATATTACCATTTTATTAGAGAGAATAATTATATTAGAGGCCCAGTGCATGAATTCGTGCATGGGTGGGGTCCCTTGGGGTGGCCTGTGGAGATTAGGCCCTAGCTCGTGCTCCCCAGCCCTGCAGCCCTGCTTGGCACCCTACCTTGTCCTGGTGCTGCCCCCTCACCTGCTCCACCATCCCACCTGTGGGGTGATTGACCAGGGCTGGGCCCCCCGCCAGGCTCCCTCAGTGCCTGCGAGCCAGGCGGCGGGTCCAGCTGCCGCCCCTGGTTGCTGTCTGCAGGACTATAGGTTGGGGCTGGGGCCACCGCTGGTCGCCATCTGCAGGGCAATCCAATCGGGCCTCTGCTCGCACCCACCTTGGCCTGGTGCCCACTCACCTGCTCCTCCATCCCGCCACGGGTTCTGCTCTTGTCGGGGCCCATTCGGGCCGGCAGTGCCTCCACTGCCACCCGCTGCCAGCACCGCGTCATCGACGCCCACCATGTTCCACATGGTTCCCTGGTGGTCGGCGCACATCATAGCGAGCGGTTGAATGACTCCCCGAGGGGACAATTTGCATATTAGGCTTTTATTATATAGGATAATATTTTTTAATCAAAGTAATTTGACAGCAGTATATCTTTGGCATTATATCATATTGCTTTACATTATCATTTAGAGATATAAAATTTATTCCTTCTATTAAAATCAAAGGATTGTATTTTCCCAGTATCTTTACTCAACAAATTATGTTCTGGAAGAAATGCCAGTGAGTTATAGTATAAAAACAATTTCTAAGTATATCTTTTGATAGTTGTAACTCTTAACATAGAGAGCAATGTTACCACATATTTAGTATGAGAAAGGCAGCATTATTGACATACAGAAAACAATTTTTTTATAACTCCACATGTCCAAGTTTAATGACCCAACAACTGACAGCTTATAGTGAAATGTATTATAATTGGGTCTTAAAAATGTAATTTTCTGCCATTTATTCTAAATAAATTATTACATTGAAAAAGTTTAATGTTTTCATGACAAAATTGGCAAATGAACTTGATTATAAGTTCTGTTTGTGATGAAATGTATTTTAGGAATAACAAATTCTGGTGTTTTTTTATTAGCAATATATTCTTTTGATAGAATCTTAGGCAGTCGTATAAGCTCTGTTCCCTATACGTTAAAGGCAATAATTTCAAAATCTGCATTCAATAAAATAAATTTCTAGAAATTACTAGTTTAATGCTGGTTACTTTTGATATATGGAAATACTCATGTAGTTATTTTGGTTACTTATTGTCTGAATATTTCTCATTAGGTGAATTTAGAAAAAGTCACATGCTTCATAAGTATGTCATTATTTTATTCCTACTGTGACACTGTTTTTAGCTTTTTCTAGTAAGTGAAGTCTGACTTTTTTTCTT
Organism: Eptesicus fuscus; assembly: GCF_027574615.1. Lineage (NCBI taxonomy): Eukaryota > Metazoa > Chordata > Mammalia > Chiroptera > Vespertilionidae > Eptesicus > Eptesicus fuscus. Next base: position 24,324,243 of record NC_072489.1, read on the forward strand.
AAATAGAATTCTCCCAGCTCTTGGTTACATCAACCCACCCCTGTGACCTCAGCGGATGGTATTGGATTACTTAGTCACATTCCTGTCAGACCTTCCAGTGCAGAGCCTCATCGGCCTCTTAAAATTACAACACATTCCAGTCCACCATTGACAAAAAGTTTAGTAGATCATCATAAAGAGTAAGTTCACCAATGCTTAAAACTTACAAATGCCTTGTCTTTTATTGTTTTCTTAATTCACTTTCTAATAAGCAAGTTATTTTTAAGTTAATCTCTTAAAACTGGGTTTTGAATAAGTACTATTCTTTCAGTTTTGATATACCCTCTAATTTACTTGATAATATTAGAATACATGGAAAATCGTGTTTCACTTGTATAATAGAACTACAGGCCCAAGCACGAAATTTGTGCAAGAGTAGGCCTTCCTTCCCCCAGCTGCCGGCACCAGCTTCCCTCTGGCACCCGGGACCCAGGCTTTCCTTGCAGCCCCAGCTTCATCCGAAAGGTCATCTGGAAGGATGTCTGGTCTAATTAGCATATTACGCTTTTATTATTAAAGATGACATTGCATAGAAGCTATCTTTATATCATTTAAGAAAAAGTGGTTACAGAAACCTGTGTTTATTTATTTATTTATTATTTTTTATTTTTTTTTGAGGGCGGGGGGAGAGTAGTCTGAATTGGGTTATGAGACCTGCTTGCGGAGTGCCTCACCTCAGCCATTGAACTCACTTGGCTGGCCATGAGTCTGTTCCAAGCTCCGCTTGAGGAGGCATCCGCCAGGCCCCTCCCGAGGGCGGGGTCCGTGGCATCTCCTGCCCAGTCTGTCCTCGCGTGGAGACCCGTTCTCTGGGTACTCACCTCCCCACAGCTCAGGGAGGGCCCTGTTGGGGCCGCTCTTGGCCCTAGTCTCAGACCTTCCCAGGGGACATGGGTAGAGTGACGAGGTGCACTCAGCACGTAGCCCCACCAATGAGCTTCCCTCCACCCTCCTGTGTTTATTTTAAAAATAATTTTTTACTTTTTCATTATAGTTGATGTGTACACTATTAGTTTCAGATCGCACACCCCCAACCCAGTGATTATACATTTATACAATTTATGAAGTGATCACCCTAATACAACTATTACCTATCTGACACCGTATCATTGTGTATTTTCTTTACAGAGAATTGGAGAGGAAAGCTTTTATTGAACCATTACGTTCTATTTCATCTATATCAGCAAAAAATGACCTAGAACTAACTAGATCACAGACTGGAAAAGATGGTCATTTGCATAGACATTTTGTGGATCCTGTGATGAATCCATTACAGAGACCACCCCAGGAGACTGGAGAGAGACTAAACAAATATAAGGAGGAACACCGCCGAATTCTTCAAGAAAGTATTGATGTTGCTCCATATACAACTAAAATCAAGGGGCTTGAGGGTGAGAGAGATAATTATTCCAGAGTAGCATCGTCATCTTCTAGCCCTAAAAGCCATGTCATCAAACAAGACAAAGATGTGGAATGCTCAGTATCAGATCTTTATAAAATGAAGCACTCAGTGCCTCAGAGTTTGCCCCAAAGTAACTATTTCACTACATTGTCTAATAGTGTGGTCAATGAACCACCAAGGTCATACCCATCCAAAGAAGTTTCAAATATTTACACTGAAAAACAGAATAATACCCTTGTAGCGGCCGCTAATCCTCAAACTCTAACTTCATTTATATCATCTCTTTCAAAGCCACCACCTTTGATTAAACACCAACCGGAAAGTGAAGGTTTAGTAGGCAAAATACCAGAACACCTTTCCCATCAAATTGCTTCTCACTCAGTAACAACCTTCAGAAATGATTGTAGAAGTCCTACCCATTTGACAGTTTCTTCTACAAATCCACTTCGGAGTATGCCTGCTTTACATAGAGCACCAGTATTTCATCCACCAATTCATCACAGCCTGGATAGAAAGGAAAGCAGCTATAGTAGCCTTTCCCCTCCAACTTTAACTCCAGTGATGCCTGTAAATGCTGGTGGGAAAGTTCAAGAATCACAAAAGCCTCCAACTCTAATTCCTGAGCCAAAAGAATCTCAGGCAAATTTTAAGAGTTCTTCTGAACAGAGTTTGACAGAAATGTGGAAATCTAATAATAACCTAAGCAAAGAGAAAGCTGAATGGCATGTAGAGAAAAGCAGCGGAAAGTCACAAGCTGCTATGGCATCTGTCATTGTACGTCCACCAACTAGTACAAAACTTGACAGTGTGCCGGCAATGCAGTTAACATCCAAAGATCGAGTTAGCGAAAGATCTTCAGCTGAGGCAAATCAAACAGATTGCCTCAAATCAGCAGAAGCTGGAGAAATTGGAAGACTAATTCTGCCAAGTGTGAATTCAGACAGTGCTCACATAAAATCTGCAAAAAACTTTCAGGCAGTCTCACAGGGCAGTGTTCCCAGTTCAGTTGTGTCTGCTGTAAATACAATGTGTAACACCAAAATGGATATATTCACATCTGCTGCCACTACCACCAGTGTTTCCAGCTGGAGTGGTTCCGGAATAATCTACTCTTTATCAAATACCATTTTGCCCTCTAAATCCTCAGACTGTACCTCTTCAAAAAGTGTCAGTCATTCAGTGGCTCACACACAAGAATGCAAGGTCAGCACCACAGCTCCAGTTACACCAGCCAGTAGTAAGACAGGAAGTGCTGTTCAGCCCAGTTCTGGGTTCTCAGGCACAACTGATTTTATTCATTTAAAAAAGCACAAGGCAGCATTGGCTGCAGCTCAATATAAAAGTAGTAATGCTAGTGAGACTGAGCCTAATGCTGTGAAAAATCAGACATCTTCAGTCTCTCTTGTCTTGGATAGCACTGTAGTCTGTAATACAATAAACAAAGCAAACTCTGTAGGAAATGGGCAAGCATCCCAGGCAAGTCAACCAAACTACCATACTAAACTTAAAAAAGCCTGGCTTACTAGACATTCAGAAGAAGATAAAAATACTAATAAAATGGAAAATTCAGGGAATTCTGTTTCAGAAATTATTAAGCCATGTTCTGTTAATTTAATAGCCTCTACATCTAATGATATACAAAATAGTGTAGATAGTAAGATCATAGTTGATAAATACATAAAAGATGATAAAGTCAATAGGAGAAAAGCCAAAAGAACTTATGAATCTGGTTCTGAAAGTGGAGACTCAGATGAAAGTGAAAGCAAGTCAGAACAAAGGACTAAAAGGCAACCTAAGCCAACTTACAAAAAGAAGCAAAACGATTTGCAGAAGAGAAAAGGTGAAATAGAGGAAGATTTAAAACCCAATGGGGTTCTCAGCAGGAGTGCCAAAGAAAAAAGTAAATTGAAATTGCAGAGCAATAGTAGTAGTGGTGAGTACATTTATTTTTCTTAAATATCAGATAAAATATGCTGTATGTTCTTGGAATAATTCTGTGGTTTTCTAAAGACTAGTGAGCTTAAAAGCATCTTTTGACTTTATTTGTATGCTCTAGCATTATGTGTGTGCTCACTGAGCTCATTTCTACATTTCATAAGTATTCTATAAGAGGAAATGAGAGAAGAGGTATCTCCATTTTGAAGAGTCTTCTAGAAATATGTTTTACCTCGCACTTATACTGGCAAAAAAATTAATGTGTAATCTAGCAGTTACTCAGAATTTTGAACATTTCTAAAAACTGTCAAAATGTATTTATAGCTGCCACATCAAAAGTGGATTTCAAATATTAAGTATTTACCTATAACAAGATATACGTAGTTGAAAAAGAAATCCTATTTACATATGCTTTCTTTAAGTCACATTTTAAAAAAGATATTTTTGTTGATTTCAGAGAGGAAGGGAGAGGGAGAGCAAGATAGAAACCTCAATGATGAGAGAAAATCATTGATCAGCTGCCTCCTGCATACCCAACACTGGGGATCCAGCCTGCAACCCAGGCATGTGCCCTGACCAGGAATTGAAACATGACTTCTTGGTTCATAGGTCGATGCTCAACCATTGAACCACGCTGGCTGGGCTAAGTCACATATTTAGAAGAGAATTCAGAGTACTGTGGATGTGGCCTCTTATCTCATGCTTCTCTCACTGATGACAAAATTAAAAGCGTACTGAAATTATCTTCTATTTAATAATGCTACTCATTCAAGCAGTTCTTAACAATAGGTAAAAGTTAAAAGTGGGGTGTGAGGGTCATTATGGTTTTCTGTGTTCATTTCTGTATTCAAGAAGAACATGCATAATAAGGAAAAATTTCAAAACTGATGTTTATGTTTCATTTGTGGCTACAATGGCAAAATAAGTGATACTAGTAATATTCACTATAAAGTGTTCCATATGTTTTTTCTCTCGTAATAGTTTTTCTCAGTTTGCTTATTTATTTTTAGGTCAGTTGCACAATGCAGAAAGCACTTAATAGTCTCACTGTATTCATGTATTAATCCACATACAGTATATGAAATATCTGTGACAATGTGGACATTCAAGAAGTTCTTTCACAAGCATTTCGATGCTTGAAGGCTCTTATTTGGGCCTTTTCACTTGAATGAGGTTTTCCTACATGCCTGTGTGGAAATCAAAGGCAAAGTGAATGAGAGAAAAGCAGGAGAATGGAATCACAGAAAAAGATGGACCCTCAAAAAGAGAGAGAACAAAGGAAAATTATCTCAACTAGAGACAGAGACTGAGAGACTGAAATGCAAATATAGTCAGAAAAAACAAAGATAGGGAAATTGATAACAAAGCATACTTGCCATTTGAGTATTGGATTGTATAGTTTTTGCTTTTTCTATATCCTGTGTTCTAGTTAATTCCCCCAATTAATTCTTAAGAGGCTAAATGTGGTCAATATTGTTTCTCTTCCTTTATATAACATTTACTTTGGTGTTAGGTAGTCAAATACTTAAGTTAAACATACAAAAAACAAAAGTAGGAACCTTCCAGGTTTTAACACTTAGAAAACTCTTAATGCAATTAAATTTATAAAATTAACTCTTAATGAAGTACATATTCTGGTTTCATTTTAAGATTGAATGTACTTGTTTCCTATATAAGAATTCTAAGACAAAGGCTGGAATCAGCATTCTCTCCACCCGGACTTGTTATGCTTAGTGAAATTAATCATAGAGGCTATGTTAAGTCCCATTTATTCCCAAGTCCAAAATAAAATTATATGACTGTTAAATGACATCTTTTAATTATGGGCAGAGTTGACTTGCTATTGTTCTGGGCTATCTAGAAAAGTTCCTAAATTGGGAGTTTATAAATCTAATTTCTCAACCTGAGTAGATAATGTATCTTTAAACACAACAATTTTATGAACTGAAATTGCCCATCAAATTTAAATATATCTAAGTCCTGTGATAAACAAAATCAATGGCTTAAGTATAATCAAAATTATAATACCAAAAAAACTGTTCTTATGATCTGGATCTTTGTGTCTTTATAATTCATTTAAAAACAACAACACTTATTGTTTATTTGTTTCAAAGAATAGAGATTTGATTGGAAATGTCTGGCTTTTTATTATAATACTATTTAAATTGTTCACAAAGGTATGATTATCCATACTCTGAACTGTTCCATTATTTGAAATGTAAAAGCATATTGGGCCCTGGCCGGTGTGGCTAAGAGGTTAGAGTGTCAGCCTGCATGCCAAAGGGTCGAAGGTTTTGATTTCCTGGTCAGGGCATGTGCAGGAGACAACCAATCAATGTGTCTCTCTGGCATGGATGTTGTTCTCTCTCTCTCTCTCTATATATCTATATATATATATATATACATATATATATATATATATATATATATATCTCCCTCTCGCTCCTTCTACTCTCTAAAAAAAAAAAAAAAAAAAAATCAATGGAAAAAATATACTCTGGTGAGGATTAACAACAAAAAGAAAGCATATTGGTTAATAGTTATTTTCCAGTCAAAATAAAAGTAGATTGCACTTAATTTATTCTAATGTAATAAGTAAAAAAAACCAAAAAAGTAAGTGTTTGGAAGCAAGTGTACCAAATAAAAATTTGTTGACAATGTACCATTTCTGTTGTTCATTCTGACTTCTGAAAGCTCTGAATATTTATACAGTCCATAGGACAAATCTTTCTTATACACAATGGAAGAAATAAAAAACCTTTTATACAAGCCTCTGGAAAACATTTTATTCCATGAGTGGTATATGTGCACACATATGCATTTCTCTTTCTAGTGTTTTAAGTCAAGTTGCTCCTTGCTCTAAATTAGAGGCAGAAAAGAGGAGAACTTGTAAAGAATCTGGTATCAATCGTAGAAGTGCTTACTGACATGCTGATTTTAAATGTGCCGCCCTGGAGTTTAAACACAATACTTCCTATTTTAAGATGTGTGGTCTTGCTTTGTACTGCCTACATAAAGGTTAACAGGTAAGCAATAGTGGGAACTCAGGACCAGAGTTCTGTTAAAGGTTTCTGCAAGAAGTATATAGTCTCAGAATAGTTGTACTGCCTTTGATTCACAAAATAGGCATGATTAGAAAGCATAAGAATAGGAAATCAAATATATTCCTTTACTATGATAGAAATAGTAAGCTATGTAAATCTCATGTCTGATGTATAGATACATTATACATATGGGCAGTAAAAACACGTAAGAGTCAACAAATATTGCTTGTCCCAACATAGGTTGCCATTAAGTTAATAGATTTGTAAAAATTTAATAGGCAGCCGAAACCGGTTTGGCTCAGTGGATAGAGCGTCAGCCTGCGGACTGAAGGGTCCCAGGTTCGATTCCGGTCAAGGGCATGTACCTTGGTTGCGGGCACATCCCCAGTGCGGGGTGTGCAGGAGGCGGCTGATCGATGTTTCTCTCTCATCGATGTTTCTGGCTCTCTATCCCTCTCCCTTCCTCTCTGTAAAAAATCAATAAAAAATATTTAAAAAATAAAAAAAAATTAATAGGCAAGTAGGCAGGCTTTAATTAGTGTATAATGTTTTGAGTTCTTCTTACTCTACAGATGATTGATTACTTGAGCCAGTGTTTATTACAACAATTAGGTTCAAGTTAATAAAAATGACGGAACAACAATATATATTATAATATGAATTTTCTGCAGTTTTATTTTTCTTTGGGGTTGTGGTACCCTTTTTTTTCTGTCATGAAAAAAAGATAGCTAAGTTAATGTTGGCTTTTTCCCTTTCAACTCTTTTTTCTTTTTCTACAAGATTCACCAATACATTGATAACAAATGGAGGACCTTATAATAAGGGGAGAGCTATTAGGAAGAATAACTTAGTGCCTCTTCTCCTAAATATTGGTGTTATAAAATCACCAGTTTCTTGACTTAATGAACCACACTTTCGAGAATCAGATTACTGCAAAAATTAAGTATGTTGCCCTGGCTGGTTTGGTTCAGTGGTTAGAGCATTGACCTGTGGACTGAAGGGTCGTGGGTTTGATTCCTGGTCAAAGGCATGGACCTGGGTTGCAGGTTTCCCAGCCTCGGTAGGGGCGCATGCGGGAGACAACCAACTGATGTGTCTCTCTCATGTAGATGTCTCTCTCTCTCCCCTCCTCACTCCCTTCTACTTTCCCCAAAAATCAATGGAAAAAAATATCCTTGGGTGAGGATTTTAAAAATAAACCACACAAAAACTTGAATATGCTGGAAACTAGCCTGTTGTTTCTAAAAGTATTAACCTTTAGTCTTTAAGTTCTTCATGTGGATCTTGAAGGAGCTTCCTTCTCCATGTGCCAAATATTTTGTGTAGAAGTACTCTTTTTTTTAGCTTTACGAATCAGCTAGAAGATTTACTCAGGATCTGCATTTAGAGTATACTGGCAGAAGAATTCATTTGGTTAGTAGAAGACTAACCAAATAAATATAAAGTGTTGCTCTGGACTTTTTAGCTATTAAGAGTGTAACTGTAATCTCTTTGCTTTTCTACAATCTTAATATATTGTCACAATTGTATAATTGACTTGAATCTTAAAGGAGTATACTTTTCTAAAGTATAATCTTGCTAATACTTTTCTACTGGTTTTACAGCTGGCATCCCTCGTTCAGTATTAAAAGACTGGCGTAAAGTCAAGAAGCTGAAGCAAACTGGGGAATCCTTTTTACAGGATGACTCCTGCTGTGAGATAGGGCCTAATTTGCAAAAGTGCCGAGAATGTAGACTTATTCGGAGTAAAAAAGAAGAAGAACCAACCCATTCACCAGTGTTTTGTAGATTTTACTACTTTAGACGGTAAGTGAAAAAATATGTAATTGTGGGGAAGTATGTTTATTGGATATTGGAAATTATGCATTCGGAGGATCCCATTTGGAGACAGGAGCCGCCTTATTCCTGAAACATTATAGAAGAACTAGAGGCCCGGTGCACGAAATTCGTACACTTTGGGGGGGGTCCCTCAGCCCAGCCTATGCCGTCCCACAGTCCGGGACCCCTCACTCCTTACTGCCCACCTGAAGCAGAGACAAGAGAGGCTCCCACCACCGCCGCTGCGCTCACCAGCCGTGACCCTGGCTCAGGGCTTCTGGCTGAGTGGCACTCCCCCTGGTGGTCAGTGCACGTCATAGCAACCAGCCGTTCAGTCGATTTGCATATTAGCCTTTTATTATATAGGAGGATATCAAACTTATTTAGTACTGAATTTAACAATGGCTAATTATAGGACTAAATTCATATTTACATTGCTATATGTATTCATGGCCTTTTGCTACTGACAGATTTATTCTTCCCTAATGAGAAATGTTTAGTATTTTTTTTCTGGAAAGTGATAGGAAACCGTTTATGTGATATAAAGATTTTTTAAACATTTACTAGTATATACTCTGGCCAAAACAATGTCGCATTTATATCTGTTCATTAGCTAACAATCACAATAGTGTGTAAATCTAGGTAAATAATGTAGACATTAAAGTCAGTGCATTATATTGGAATACCTATACCTTTATCTTGTTAAACATATGTAGCTATAAAATTATAAGTTGTAATATGACAGAAAGGAATTATTAGTATCATTTCCAAGTTTTGTAGTGTAAATATAAAAACAACTTACCAGGTGAACCTGTTAATAATGTGGATTTTTTTCAATAGATGGAGTTATACTTATGTTGATATATGCAATTTGATATGTATGCTATTTTGTTGTATTGACAGCAAGCTTCAAAACTTCATGTCAAATTTTCTGAAGGTGTTAACATCATAGATATTTTTGCGCTTAAAAATGTAAAAATGTCAAATTTTGTGCCAAAAAAAGAGCATTTGTGGAAAGTTTTAATTCATTATTTTGAAGAAAAGTGCTGCTGAAAGTTATCATATACTTCAGGAAGCTTATGGTGAACATGCTCCATCTCAAGATATCTGTGAGTGCTGGTTTAAACGCTTTAAAAGTGATTTCAATGTGAAAGACAAAAGAACATCCAGGTCAACTGAAAAAGTTTGAAGACCAACAATTGCATTATTGGATGAAGATGCTTGTCAAACTCAAAACAACTTGGCAGAAAGATTAAATGTTGCTCAGCAAACAATTTCTGATCGCTAACAAGCAATGGGAAAGATTTTAAAGGAAGGAAAATGGCTGCCACGTCAACTGAACAAAAGACAAATGGAAAGCCGAAAACGTTGCTCAGCAATTTCTGATCGCTTACAAGCAATGGGAAAGATTTTAAAGGAAGGAGAATGGGTGCCACATCAACTGGACAAAAGACAAATGGAAAACCGAAAAGTCATCAGTAAAATGTTGCTTCAACGGCACAAAAGAAAGTCTTTTTGCATTGAATTGTGACAAGATGAAACGTGGATTTATTTTGAGAATCCCAAACGCACAAAATCATGGGTTGATCCAGGTCAACAACCACCAACATCGACTGCAAGGCCAAATCGCTTTGGAAAGAAGACAATGCTCTGCGTTTGGTGGGATCAGGAAAGTGTGGTGTATTATGAGCTTCTAAAACCAGGTGAAACCGTTAATACTGATCGCTACCAACAACAAATAATCAATTTGAACCACACTTTGATCATGAAACAACCAGAATGTTCCAGAAGACACGGCAAAGTAATTTTGCTTCATGATGACGCACCATCACACACTTCAAAACCAGTTAAAGACACGTTAAAAGATCTTGCCTGGGAAGTATTAACCCACCCTCTGTATTCACCAGACCTTGCTCCTTCAGATTACCACTTGTTCTGATTGATGGCACATGTACTTTCTGAGCAGCACTTCAAAACGTATGGAGAAGTGGAAAATTGGGTCTCTGAATGGTTTGCCTCAGAACAAGTAAAGTTCTATTGGGACAGTATCCACAAATTACCTGAAAGATGGGGAAATGTGTAGCTAGCGATGGACATTACTTTGAATAATAAACACTTTTGGTGTTTCTCTTGAAATTACCGTGTATTCTTTGATCACAAAATCTGCATTATTAACCGGTACACCTGATATAGTTGCTATTAATCTGTAATATTACATTACTATATAGCTAAACTATATATAACGGTAATATTAACATTACCAGTAATACCTTAATACTGAATCTCACAAGTAAATTTGTAAGAGGTGAATGAAGAATAGCTGGTTTACCCCAGCAAGTAGAGACTAATGTCTCAGATTCTGGAATCTTTCCTTATTTTCTGTATGATTTATAGTGGTAGGTAGGACTATAGCTAAGCCTGACTCATCTGCATAATATGAATGATAGTGGTATCCTACCTCAGAGGGGTTTCATGAAGATTATGTAAAATACACAAAATCATTAGTGGAATGCCAAGCACATATGATATACTCTACTAATGTTAGCTGCAGTTATTTTCCTAATCATTAGCATCATCTTCCTAAGAAATTAGGAGATACTTTGCTTTGGCAAATATTCTGTGCTGGTAGCTCAGTAGAGATCCCTAAGGTATGTATTTGTAGGAAGACAGGTTTTATTTCTTAGTTCTTTACTTCATGGTCTTTCTAGCCAATAAATCTCCCCAAAATAGTTATAGATGATAATACACACGAAAGTATAAAAAAGGAATCAAAGGAAAGTGGTTTGAAGAGATAAAGTCTTAGAAAGTTTGAAGGAAAGTAGTATACAGGTAAATATAATAATATCAAGCTGAAATAAGATGATGGGTTAAAACAAAGGGAGATATTTGGCTTTTCAAAAGGAAAAAGAGTAAGATAAGAAAGGAATGTGAGAAAGAAGTAAAGACGTTTGTATCCATTTGAAAAGTACAGAATGGCTTGTAATGAACTTTCAGTATCCCATGTTTGCGACTAATTACAAAGATAATTGAATAATCCCCACCAGCTATAAGAAAAGCCAATTTTGCCTCCCATTTACCCTAAACTTCTCTGTACTGAGTAGTTACAGTAGTTACATTAATTGGGTGTCAGAAGCTAAAAGTCAGTGAACACACTAATGGGTTCCTAATAAACTTATTAAGAGTTGCACCCTTGTTCCTCGAAATCTGGTTAATAAATTGTCATTTTAATTAATGAAAAATATGTACATGGTGGGGTAAAAGTAGGTTTACAGGTAGTTGTATGGAAAATAATACAATAGTTAGTACAAGAATAGTGTTAAGTGCACTCACAACTGAACCTATTTTTGTCCCACCCTGTGTAGGTACTTGGCTTTTTTTTTTTAATCCTCCAAGTGAAAGTCTTAAGTGATTTCTAGCATTGTCAACTTTACAGGTTCCTGATTTAGATCTTGTATAAAATAACAGCAGTGCTCTAGGAAGCATTTAGCTAACATTTTAAATCTTTTTCTCATCAAATACTTGGACATAGTTTTCCTTTTATTAGAGTTAAGTAGTTAAGTAGAGTAATAGGGGAAATCTTACTTGAAATAACCTAAAATTGGTACTCCTTATCATTGCCATTTGTATAACACTATGGAAATCATCTAAGTTGGTTAAATTTAATTAATAATTAAAGTGTGTGTGTATGTGAACTACCGTGTTTTCTTCTTAAATTGTAAATATACTATAATAAAGATGGGATATGCTAATTGACCATCACGCCCTCACAAAGAGGGCGGTGCCCACAGCCAATAAAGAGGGAATATGATAATGGACTGTTGCCCTCACAAGATGGCAGTGCCCACAGCCACAAGATGGGTGGCGCCCAGTCCCCTCAGCCCCGCCTCATCCAGCGTCAGTCCCCCAGTTCCCTCAGCCCTGCCTCATCCAGCTGGAGTCCCCCATTCCCCTCAGCCCTGCAGGGGAAGGCAGTTGGGGGCGATCGGGCCAGCAGGGGAGGGCAGTTGGGGATGATCATGCTGGCAGGGGAGCGGTTAGGGGGCTATCAGGCTGGCAGGCAGAGTGGTTAGGGGCAATCAGGCAGGCGAGTGGTTAGGAGCCATCAGTCCTGGATTGTGAGAGGAATGTCTGACTGCCAGTTTAGACCTGATCTCCGGGATCGGGCCTAAACCAGCAGTTGAACATCCCCCAAGGGGTCCCAGATTGGAGAGGGTACAGGCTGGGCTGAGGGACACCACCCCACCCCAACCCATGCACGAATTTCATGCACCAGGCCTCTAGTTTAATATAAAAATATAAATTTATTATAAATGTACAACTTTAAAATAACTGGACTTCTATCTTGGTGAATAATTCTTTTATGTTTTAATATTTCAGATTGTCATTTAGTAAAAATGGAGTTGTTCGAATAGATGGTTTCTCTTCTCCTGACCAATATGATGATGAAGCTATGAGTTTATGGACACATGAAAATTATGAAGATGATGAACTAGACATAGAAACTTCTAAATACATCTTGGATATAATAGGTGATAAGTTCTGTCAATTAGTAACATCTGAAAAAACAGCTTTGTCCTGGGTGAAAAAGGATGGTAAGGAAATTATATACTTAGAACATGAAATTGTATAAATTTGATTTTAAGAATTTGAAGTATGTTTTATTTGGGAGAAGTCCCTAATCCTGCCTAGTCTTGTTGACTTTTAATTTTGATAATAATACTTTTTATGTACAAGTGCACCTATACATACTTAGGGTAAAAGATATTTTCTAGTCTGGCTGGTGTGGCTCAGTGGTTGAGCATCAACCAAGGAACCAGGAGGTCCCAAGTTTGATTTGCGGTCAGGGCACATGCTTGGGCTGCGGGCTCAATCCCCTGTAGGAGATAAATATGCAGGAGGCAGCTGATCAATGATTCTCTCTCATCGTTGTTGTTTCTCTCTCTCCTCCTCCCTTCCTCTTTGAAATCAATAAAAATATATATTTTTTTAAAAAGATATTTTCCAATTAAGGTTGAAATGAATGGATTAGCAGTTTGTGAAATCACAATAGCATTTTACTGTTTCTGCCATTATGACATAGTTTAGCATGACAAAGACAGTTTGGATGCAAAATTGGGAAATTACAGCATTTGCCAAATGAAAACATAATCCATCCCAGTTATTTAAGTTTTTAATCTAGTGTGGTTCATCATAATCTTTAGAGTTAGATGTATATTTAAAACTCAACTTTACTCCCTGCTTAACTGTATGACTATAAAACAGGAATGATAACTTCTTTATAGATTTGTTTAGAAAGTTGACAGGTTAATTGTGTTTACTTATGTAAAGTACCTAAAATACTAAGAGCTCTCTAAATGTTAGCTTCTTTGGCTTCCTTTAAATCAGTGGTTTGGCGCCTCCCCCCTCCCACATACCCCCCCCTCCCCCCCGCCCCCCCCCCCCCCCGCAACTCCCCAGGAGACATTTTTGGTTCAGTAACTGAAAAGTACTGGGGTTAGAGAGTACTAGTACATAAGGGTATTGGCCACAGTGCCACTACACATCCTACAGTGCACTAGATCAGCGGTTGCCAACCAGTGGTCCGCAGACCACTGGTGGTCCGTGAGGTCCGAAAGGTTGGCGACCACTGCACTAGATAATCCTCCACAACAAAAAATTTTGTACTACAAAATGTCAGAAGTGTCAAGATTAATTACTAGTTACTTCAAGAAATCTGCTATTGCCTGGCCAGTGTGGCTTGTGCATCACAGTTAATTGAGCATCATCCCATGTCCCATGCACTGAAAGGTAGCCAATTGATTCTCTGTCAGGGCACATACCCAGGTTGGGGGTTTGCTCCCGGCCGGGGTGCATATGGGAGGCGCAACCAATTGATGTTTCTCTATCTGCCTCTCCCTCTAAAATCAATAAAAACATGTTTTAAAAAGAATCTGCCTTTGATTTTTAATATAGGGTTTCCCCCAAAAAACATATGCACATATTGAATTATTAATTCCAATGGGTTAAATCTGAAAAGAAAGAAACATCAATTGAGCTATCAGCTGTAAAGTTTGTATACAGTTTTTGGGACCTTGTATATTCTTCAAAGTTCTTGATTTGCCTTCATATTTTTGTTTTTGTGTATTTCAGCAAAAATTGCATGAAAAAGAGTATGTTTACCTTATATTTTTATTTCTCTTCATTTCAGCCAAAATTGCCTGGAAAAGAGCAGTGCGAGGAGTCCGAGAGATGTGTGATGCATGTGAAGCAACATTGTTTAACATTCATTGGGTCTGCCAAAAGTGTGGATTTGTGGTTTGCTTAGATTGTTACAAGGCAAAGGAAAGGAAGAGTTCTAGAGGTCGGTTCATAACTTCATATAAATTTAAAAAAAAATTTTTAAATCTTTATTGTTGAAAGTATTACATAGGTCCTCCTTTTTTCTTCATTAACCTCATCCAGCCCCTCCCATCCTCTCCCCCACCCCCAAGCCCTTACCACCCCATTTTCCATTTCCATGGGTTATACATATATGCATACAGGTTCATTGGTTGATCTCTTTAAGTTAAATTTTTTATAATGTTTTCTCTAGAAATTAGATATGTGTGGGGTGTTTTTCCAATCTTCCATATTACATTAGGAAGTTTTTAAAAGGAGTAACCACAGTTTACTAATGACCAGATTTTTTTAAGCATTTTTAAAAATTATTTTGTTACTATTTTTTAAATTCTCCCCTGAGGATATTTTTCCACTGATTTTTAGAGAGTGGAAGAGAGAGGGAAAGACAGAGAGCAATATCGATGTGAGAAAAACCCATCGATTGGTTGCCTCCTGCACGCGCCCCAACCATGGGAAGATGAACCGGGGGACAGTTTAGGGTAAGTGCATGGTTTGTAAAGAAGAAATAGTTACTCCTTTTGATTGGTTACTGGCAACAGTTCTGAAAATTCATACATAAGCAGGAGGCAGTGGCAGCTGATGATCAGTAGAGAAATTGATGCAAAGCTCCAACTATATTCAGAATGTGAGCAGTCTGTCAGTTGGCGCACAGCTATTAACTCATTAATTACTTGTCTCTTTATCTTACTCTCTGGTGCACTGTAATTTAGGACATCACAGTTTTTCTTCTGTAGCTATCTGTCAAGTAATGGCTTTTTCACATGTTTCATGATGGTTTCTCTCCATGTCTTTGAAGCATAAAAGAAAAATGAGTTAGTGAGTGATGAACGTATATCCGTCTAATGTACTAAGATTGGGCAAAAGCCATGTTTGGCACAGAAAACAAGTGATCAAAGGAGATTAGCTACAGAGAAGGTAGAATCAGACAGGGTAGAAAAAGGTAACTAATACATTAATGATAATAAAGAATGGTCATTTTAGAAAAGGCTAACATCAGTTTTATATCCTATTTTTGTAAAATTCTTCGAATGGTGGAATTATCTTTTTATTCTTTTTTTAAAGAACCATACATTTGAATCCTACCATTGACATTTATATAATTGTTAAGGTCTTTATATATAAGCCATCAATTCTATACTTGTATAACCGTGAGGATATAAGAGTACATATGTTGTGATCTTACAGATAAAGAACTATATGCTTGGATAAAGTGTGTGAAGGGACAGCCTCATGATCACAAACATTTAATGCCAACTCAAATTATACCCAGTTCTGGTAAGTATAAATATACATTATTTACTTAGTGTAATAGCACTTAGTTGCTCAAGATTATTTGGGCATATGTAGGAGTAAAATGGAATGGAGAGGTAATGTGTTTTTTTGTTTTTGTTATTTCTCAATGGAGGATATTTTTCCATTGATTTTTAAGGAGAGTGGAAGGGAAAGGGAGAGAGAGAAATAGTAATGTGAGAGAGACACATCCCTTGGTTGCCTCCTACACGCACCCCAATGAGGCCAGGGATTGAGCCCACAACTGAAGTATGTGCCCTTGACTGGGAATCAAACCCGTGACCCTTCAGTCCACAATGCTGTCCAGAGCCAAACCGGCCAGAACGGGATAGTGTTTATTTCATCTTAAATTGTTTGTGCTGTGTTCTTAGAATTCTCCATTTAATAAAGCTAATAAGCCCAGCCTCATGACTAAGTAAACCACAGATGAACTATTTTTTAGAAGGGCAAATCTAGAGTTTAATGAAACATTTATTAGATTTATAATGAAAAGTTATTCTACTTCTTTTGAACACTGAATTTTTAATAATAGAGATAAGAGAGAAAAGAATGGAGAACCTGAATTTGGTTTAATGATCAAACCTGTACTAGATAGGAGAATTCAAGAAAAAAATAAAAGTTAAATGGCACCAAAAAAAAAAAAAAGGAAAAAAATTTTATAATTTTTTAACATTAGTTGTAACTTTTTAATTAACCACTATTATATTTTGTAGTTTTGACAGATCTTCTAGATGTGATGCACACTCTTAGAGAAAAGTATGGTATTAAATCCCATTGTCATTGTACTAACAAACAGAATATACAAGTTGGTAATTTTCCTACAATGAATGGTGTGTCTCAAGTGAGTATAAATTTCTAATTATTTAAATAAAACGCATGGTTAATTAATTAGCTTTGATACTTTATATTCAATTTAAGACATATTTTTAAAATTGTTTCTGTGTTACTATAAAATCTGACTCCTTTTAACTGTGATTAATTGAAGAGATAGAATTTTTAAAATTCTGCTGTTCGATTCTTACAGGTTTTACAGAATGTTCTTAATCACAGTAATAAAATTTCTCTGTGCATGCCTGAGTCTCAGCAGCAAAATACTCCTCAGAAGTCTGAGGGTAATGGCAGCAGCAGTCCAGGGAGTGATGTAAGCACAGACAGCAAGTTAAGTCCCCCAGAATCCCAGTCACCACTACACTGGTTAGCAGATCTTGCAGAACAAAAGTCCAGAGAGGAAAAAAAAGGTAAATGTCATTAATTATATAAGTATACAATGACCCTTGATCAATATGAATTTGAACCATGTGGGTACACTTACATGTGGATTTTTTTCCATAAATACCTGTACTGTTTATGATTCACGATTGGGAGTCCGTGGATGTGGAGTGCCAACTATATGCATTAATCTACACTATTTTATATTGGAGACTTGAGCATCCATGGATTTTGGTATCCATGGTGGGTTGGGGGTGTCCTGGGACCAATCTTCCACAGGTATCAAAGGATAAGTTTGAGGAAGTCAAAAGTTATATGTGGATTTTTGACTGCACGGGGTATTGTGGGCACCCCTAGCTATGTTGTTCAAGGGTCAGCTGTATAATAGAGTATTATAACCAATAGTGTACTTTTATACATTAATGTACTTTTCACATAAAACCATTTACTTGTGTCTTTTTTTCCCATGATGGCTTAGCTTCAGTAAAACCTTTGTCTTCTCTTATTAGGAACTCACTTCCCTGTGATTGCATCAAAATTAGTTGCAGAATCATTTCTGGGATGAGCATATCAATAAAGCCTCTAGGGCAGTAGATTTGTTACTCACATATACCAGGTGTACCGGTTAATAATGCGGATTTTGTGATCAAAGAATACACGGTAATTTCAAGAGAAACATCAAAAGTGCTTTATTCAAAGTAATGTCCATCGCTAGCTACACATTTCCCCATCTTTCAGGTAATTTGTGGATACCGTCCCAATAGAACTTTACTTGTTCTGAGGCAAACCATTCAGAGACCCAATTTTCCACTTCTCCGTACGTTTTGAAGTGCTGCTCAGAAAGTACATGTGCCATCAATCAGAACAAGTGGTAATCTGAAGGAGCAAGGTCTGGTGAATACAGAGGGTGGGTTAATACTTCCCAGGCAAGATCTTTTAACATGTCTTTAACTGTTTTTGAAGTGTGTGATGGTGTGTCATCATGAAGCAAAATTACTTTGCCGTGTCTTCTGGAACATTCTGGTTGTTTCATGATCAAAGTGTGGTTCAAATTGATTATTTGTTGTTGGTAGCGATCAGTATTAACGGTTTCACCTGGTTTTAGAAGCTCATAATACACCATACCTTCCTGATCCCACCAAACGCAGAGCATTGTCTTTCCAAAGCGATTTGGCCTTGCAGTCGATGTTGGTGGTTGTTGACCTGGATCAACCCGTGATTTTGTGCGTTTGGGATTCTCAAAATAAATCCACGTTTCATCTCCAGTCACAATTCAATGCAAAAAAGACTTTCTTTTGTGCCGTTGAAGCAACATTTTACTGATGACTTTTCGGTTTTCCATTTGTCTTTTGTCCAGTTGATGTGGCACCCATTCTCCTTCCTTTAAAATCTTTCCCATTGCTTGTAAGCGATCAGAAATTGTTTGCTGAGCAACGTTTAATCTTTCTGCCAAGTTGTTTTTGAGTTTGACACGTTTCTTCATCCAATAATGCTTGTAATTGTTGGTCTTCAAACTTTTTCGGTTGACCTGGACGTTCTTTGTCTTTCACATCGAAATCATCACTTTTTTTTTTTTTTAAATATTTTTATTGAGGTATTATATGTGTACATATCTTACGAAATCATCACTTTTAAAGCGTTTATACCAGCGTTCACAAGTATCTTGAGATGCAGCATGTTCACCATAAGCTTCCCGAAGTATTCAGCAGCACTTTTCTTCAAAATAATGAATTACGACTTCTAGCAAATGCTTTTCTTTTGGCACGAAATTCAACATTTTTAGGCGTAAAAATATCTATGATAACACTTCAGAAAACTTGACATACGAAGTTTTGAAGCTTGCTGTCAATACAACAAAATAGCTTACATATCAAATCGCATATATATCAACATATGTGTAACTCCATCTATTGAAAAAAAATCCGCATTATTAACTGGTATACCTAGTCCTTCTTCGTGTCTTAGCTATAGTGTTCTCATTTGTGGCAAGTATAAACTCATGTCTAAGATTTTGAGGAAGGCCTTTTCATATTCAAACCGTTTGACTTCATTTTGAAGGATCTGGCCCATCCTTTGGTGTGTGTTGAGGTGAATAAATCACTAGTGTATAGTTTTTATGTCTCACTATAAAATACAGAGTGCCAGTTTTGTCTGTACTTTAGCAGCATGCTTAATTTTATAAAATGTTTTATTTCAGAAAATAAAGAATTTGCCCTTGAAAAGCAAATTAAAGAAGAGAGAGAACAAGACAGTCCTGATTCTCCAAATAGCAGAACATCACCTCCAGTGTCCCAGAATAATGAACAAGGCTCAACCTTACGGGATTTACTGACCACAACAGCTGGCAAGCTACGTGTGGGTTCTACAGATGCTGGCATTGCCTTTGCACCAGTATATTCGATGGGAACCCCAGTGAGTGAGATGCCAGATTTTTTACCTTTATATGGGCCTTAAGTTTAGATGATTTGGAGACTCAGCTTTGAACTACATAGTAAATAGAGTCAGATCAGATACACCAAATTATTTGGCATGTTCCTGTTTGCATTATAACTCATAACTTGAAAGCTGGAGATTTTGGTTTTTCCAAGGTGAATGAATAAGATTGGACAAGTAGCATTTTGATGCCAGAAGGAGCCCTAAGATACTCCTGCAGAATTTGAAAACCATATATCTAATGAGGGGAGAGGGGAGAACATGGAGGTAAATGTTTGGTTAGTTAAAATAAAATATTCAAAAATAAATTTTGCTTTTGTTATTCTCCAGAGAAAAATACAGATAACTGTATAGATAGGCATACATTTTTAGTGGCCATTAAAAGTATATTGGAAATTCTACCTCTTTGTGCCCTCTGCCCCAATCCTAAAACAATATAAGAAGTAGGAAAGCCACACTTGAAGTTGCTGCAGACTTGGCCTCACAGGGAGACCACCAAAATTCTGGTTCCCACCTCTAAGGGCAGGAACAGTGTAAGGACTACAGATCCATATTCAATGGCATGTACATATTCTTGAGGACAAATAAATTATGTGTGTGAGTTGTTTGCTATGTTAGTAAATCAAAATGAAAGTTTAGTCTGTCTGGAATTGCTCAGTTGGTTAGCGTCATCCTGTGCACCGAAAGGTTGCCAGTTGGGGCACTTATGAAAGGCAACTGATCAATGTTTCTCTCTCACATCAATGTCTTTCTCTCCTTTTCTCTCTCTCTCTTTCTCCCCCTCCCCGTCTCCCTCTAAGTAGGTCCTTTGGTGAAGAGTAAAAAATTTAAAAAAGTGAATTTAAAACTGTTTGCATTTCTTCTCAAAATATAATTTTCCCCCCTATAGAGTGGTAAAAGTGGAAGGACCATGCCAAACATTCTTGATGACATAATTGCTTCAGTTGTTGAAAACAAAATTCCACCAAATAAAGCCGCTAAGATAAATGTAAAACCAGACCTTAAAGAAGAGCCTAAAGAAAGCAGAAAATCTGCCATGGATGAAAACAAATTGTACAGTGATATACCACATTCTTGGATCTGTGAAAAGCATATTCTTTGGCTTAAGGATTATAAAAATACTAATAATTGGAAGCTTTTCAAAGAGTGTTGGAAACATGGACAAGTGAGTATTTTAAGCTGATTTTAGTGCACACTCTTAAGAGGAACTGAAACTAAAGAGGCAAAATGGTTCTCTTCTTAGAAATAGAAAAAAAGGGGGGGATAGTACTTAACACATTTGGAGCAGAAGTAAGATATAAAAAGATTACCAGATTGATTGTTTCTGAATTCTTATTTTTGACAAGATTTATATGAATTTAGGAAAGCACTGATTTTTTTATCAGTCAGCAGACTTTAAAAAGCCATTGTATTTACATAGTTTGGTACCTCCTTTTTTGACACTTCTATTTTAGTCTACTTACTAGATTTCATATCTGCTATTAAAGGGTAATATAAGCATTTTTTCTTTTTTTTTTCTTTTTTTTTTAAGCATTTTTTCTTGAACTGACGAAAAGTATAGATGTTTTTGCCTTTAATGTTTACCCATAGACTATTTATTTTTAACTTAGTTCATCTAGTCTTGAATGACAAACTCTATTATATAATTCTCAAATAAAAATGTTTGAACCGCCCTGACTGGTTTGGCTCAGTTGATAGAGCGTTGGCCTGCAGACTGAAGGATCCCGGGTTCGATTCCAGTCAGAGGCATGTGCCTTGGTTGCCGGCACATTCCCAGTGGGGGGGGTGTGCGGGAGGTAGCTGATCTATGTTCCTCTCTCATCGATGTTTCTAGCTCTCTGTCCCTCTCCCTTCCTCTCTGTAAAAATCAATAATATATATATATATTTAAAATGTTTGAACCAAGTTTTGATGTAATGTTTGATACACATTTCAAATGGCAGTATATGACATCAATGCACAAATTATGAACAAAATTAAGAATTTGCATGATTTTAGATTACCACCTTCAGTTTTTTCTTGCTTTCTGAAAAACATCATTGCTATTTTGTTTCACTTTCTTCATTCCTCAGATAGTTATTGAGCACCTAATAAAATCCATTCTTTATGCTTGCCACAAAGGATATGAAAATGAGTAAGTTATATAAAAATTAGTAAGATATGAGTAAGAACTGTTTTAGTACAGTTCTTAATGTTTTTTAGATCAGTAATCCTTTTTAATATCTGATGACAGTTTAGTTTCTCTCTCCCCAGAAAAAATACATACCTGTACATTATATACATTTAATGCCGTATCTCACATCCTGTATACTTTATCTCTAGATTACTTATAATACCTAGTGCAGTGTAATGCTATGTATATAGTTGCTATATGATACTGTTTAGGTGATAATGACAAGTTAAATTTGTTCTTATGTGTTTAATACAAAGGAAACCATCATAGGCCTTAACTACATAGTACATATCAGCAACAACAGAACATCTTTTATTCTTCCTGCTGTTTTCTATTCATGGTTGGTTCAATCTGGTAAATCAGAAGCCATGGATAAAAGAAGGCTGACAGCACACAATATTTAGCTTCCTTTTTTTTTTCTTTTTTCTTTTTTTTTTCTTTTTTTTTTGAGAGGCAGGGCTTGGCTCTCAAAGCTCAATACCATTGCTGGGTTATAGTTTAGACCACTTAATTTTGTGTGGGTTTGAAATAGTCACATAAGTATTTTTATAAACATATTAAATATTCTAAGAAGTTTGTTCAAGGTAACTATAGAAAGCCCAAATAGAGAATGACTAAACTAGAGTACTAATTTAAAAAGGCTGATCTGAATTAATGCCCTAGGGGTTAAGTGAAATTTTTCTAGATAGACAGTAGGTTGGAGATGCTTTAAACAAAAGCATCAGGTTTGGGGGGAAGTGTTAAGTAGTTTCGTTTGTCTGGAACACAGATGTAAAGAGTTCTATGGGGTAATGGTAAGGAAATGAGATAGAGTTATGATTATGAATCTGATTTTTCAGATTATGAATGGCCTTTATAAATCATACTTTAAAAGTTTGCACTTTATCCTACAGATAATAGGTTTACTTCAGTAATCAGTGTAAACTGTGACATTTTAAAATGACATCAGAGCAGATAGAAAGTTGAATTAGAGGGGAATGAGAGGCATGGAGTCAAATTAGAGTTTTCAGTATTTTGGGAAGATGATGATGATGATAGTCTAAGGGTTCTGTTTCAGAATATTCTAAGTAACTTGCCTCTATAGTTTTAAAAAATCTTTCTTAAGCTGCTGGTTACCATCAGATATAATGGCATAGGGTTGGATAAGGAATATTATTGAATATGCATAATTGGGGCTTAGAATTAATATGTGAATTACCAACAATAGCTAATTATCTAATAGCTGAACTGTTTTAATAATAGTTGGACATATCATTAAGCCCATTGAAAGTAAGTTTAATGGAGCAGTCATCCATGTAGTCAACCAGATTTTAGGGTGGTTTTTTATTTTCTTTGCTTTTGAGATGACTATTGTTATAAGAACCCTAGCTAGAGGTTATTCTTCTATGGTTCCCTAAATTTAATTATCTTATAAAGTTTAAGTGTACTTAAACTTCTTTTCCAGAAGACTTTTAAGTCACAACTTTGTGTTCTCTATATCCCAGACCTTCATCTTCATTTATAATAAAGGAATTAAGGTGGGGGCAAGGGAGCGGGCTGAGAATAATACATCAGATTGCCTAAGAGGTTTGTGTTCTTTTTTTTTAATCATCAGCATTGGAGTTTTGAAAGCTATAAAGCTTCAGTTGTTGGTTTTTAGTTTAGAGAGCCTTGAGGGATTTTTAATTCATAGGATTTCAAAGGAGAGATTCACTTCCATAGAATAGTCATTAGGCTTGAAATTTAATGTTATGCCTAGTTTAATATTTTTATTTATCATGATCCTTGTCAAGGTAAAAAATGTAAGTATGTGTTTTAAGTAATAGAAACTCAGAATGTATATAAACTTTTAAGCTCAAGGACTTTTTATATAATTTACTTTAAAAATCTTAATACATATAATACAAACAAATGAGTAGGTTATATTGTGTCTAAAAATTAATCTGTAAATAAAGCAACCAAAAAATCATATTTATACTGTCTAGAAATGAAATTTTTACTGTATTCTACACAGCATTCCCTCATCACTTTTTCTTTTTAACAATATATGTATTGTGCACATCTTTCCAAGTCAGGGCCTATTTTTCATAGCTCTTATTCTCATTAGTACTAAAACTGAACATTTGTTGTATGTGCTTATAGAGTCTAATTTTGGAAGTGTCCATATATCTTTCAACTTTTATTTATCTATTTATAAGCCTGCAGTGGTTTCTGGTGTACATAAGAAAATGAACATGAGCTTATGGAAGTCAGAATCAATTAGTCTTGATTTTGGAGACCACCAAGCTGATCTTCTGAACTGCAAAGACAGCATTATTTCAAATGGCAATGTCAAGGAATTCTGGGATGGTTTTGAAGAAGTTTCAAGTACGTTAGTTTTTGTTTTGTTTGTTGTCTGTTTACTGTTTTTGTTAAACATACTAGTATTCCCCAAAAACAATAAATTGTAAATACAACTTACCAGGTTTTTAATCTTTTAAACTTCTATATTTGTTATCTAATAAAAAGAAACAAGTACAGATGTTCCTCAACTTAAAATTGGTTACATTTTGATAAAGTCGTAAGTTGAAATTATCGTGTCAAAATGCATTCACCTAACCCTGTGGTCTGCAAACTGCGGCTCGCGAGCCACATTCAGCTCTTTGGCCCCTTGAGTGTGGCTCTTCCCCAAAATACCACGGCCTGGGCGAATCTATTTTGAAGAAGTGGCGTTAGAAGAAGTTTAAAAAATTTGACTCAAAAGAAATTTCAATCGTACTGTTGATATTTGGCTCTGTTGACTAATGAGTTTGCCGACCACTGACCTAACCTATAGAATGTCAAGCTTTTAGCCTAGACTACCTTAAATGTTACATTAGCTTACATACAGTGGGCAAAATAAACACAAAATGCCACATAGCTAGCATAGGAAAAGAGGAAAATTCAAAATTAGAAATATAGTTTCTACTGAATGCCAGTTTTCACACCATTGGAAAATGGTTTAGTTGACCCATCCTAAGTCAGGAACCATCTGTGCTTGGAAATAGGAGACTGGATCCTATTCTTGTCTCCACATCTAATTTCTTTTGGCCATAAACAAGTCTTTTAATTATGGTTACTTATATCACATGAGGAATATTACTTGGCAACCCCATAAACCTTTGGAAATTGAATTATGAAATTTATATAAAACACTGAAAATTTAAAAAGGTAATTTTAATAAAAATTGTAGAAATATTTTAAAAAGAATTTATATGCATAAGGAACAAAAGTCTTAAAACTGAGTATATAAGAAATAAAAGCCAATTATGCACGCATTCATTAACTACCTACTGTGCAACAATTGACTTATTCATTCACTTTTTACATTTCTTCCTCTCCAAACATTAATAAAAATAAAAAAGCAGAGATTACCTTTCTTGTAATTAATTGTATTCTTTATAGAACGGCAAAAAACGAAAAGTGGAGAGACAGTTGTTTTAAAATTGAAAGATTGCCCTTCAGGAGAAGAATTCAAGAGTATGCTGCCAGCCAGGTATATCTTTTGAAGTTTGTTTTTTGTTTTGTTTCTTAATTTTTTTGAGTTAGCTTTTTGAAGTTGAGCTGAGATTTATACCCAGAAGATAAGGAACAACAACAAAAAAGTGACTGTTAGGCATTTTCTTCCTCAATTAAAAATAAACGAAAAAACAAAACTGGCTCTAACTGATTTGGCTCAGTGTTTGAGTATAGGCCTTGGGACTGAAGGATCGTGGGTTTGATTCTGGTCAAGAGCATGTACCTCGGTTGTAGGCTCAATCTCCGCATGCAGGAGGCAAACAATTGGTGTGTCTCTCTCACATCGATGCTTCTGTCTCTACCCCTCACTTCCACTCTTCCTAAAAATCAATGGAAAAAAATATCCTCCAGTGAGGATTTTATAAATAAAAAAAATTGAAACTGAATTTCTGTAGTCTCAGCAGGGGAGAGTCTATTTTAGGACAGTAAAGGAAAGAATGCTCATGTCAAGGACGCATTCTTTGGGACTTCCCTATTCATGGTGTTTTTAATTGTCATGATTAGGCAGCATTGCCATTTCAGTATGGCTTCTGTTCTTTGCTTGCGGATGTATTATGCACTCATTTAAACTTTTAAGTCAGGGAAAGTGTTACCTATCAAAGGCATTATGTTTTTTAACAAGGTGAAAATTACATATTTGGAAGCACTTAAAAATATGTATTCAAAAGAAGCCAATGTTTTTCAGATATGAAGATTTTTTAAAAAGCCTGCCATTGCCAGAATATTGTAATCCAGAAGGAAAATTCAATTTGGCCTCTCATCTGCCAGCATTTTTTGTGCGCCCTGATCTAGGACCAAGGTTGTGCAGTGCCTATGGTAGGTATACATTTGCATTTCCATCAACTTGGAATTCTATGGAATTTTAACTAACTTCTCTCCATAGATAAATTGTCTAATGATTTTTAGGTTACACTAAATATGTTCTTTTAATAATCCATTGAGATATTTTTCTAAATCAATAAATATATTAGGAATTTATATCCCATATATAGATAAGTACCTGCTAATTCCTTGCAAAATATTTCCATTTTCTATTGATTTCACTTTTATGGGACATTTCAGGATTGTGACTTTTGGGGGGAGGTTTTGAATCATGGAGAGTAAAACTCACGATTAAATTTTCCTCATAGAGCTGGTTCGGGATATGTAAAATAGTCAAGTAAAATTTTATTTCATACACAGGTGTAGCTGCTGCTAAAGATCATGATATAGGAACAACAAATCTCCATGTCGAAGTTTCTGATGTTGTAAATATTCTAGTCTATGTTGGCATAGCAAAAGGAAATGGCATTCTCTCAAAAGCAGGTAAAGAAACTTAAAGAGTAGTGATGTTTGGAATAACAGTTGAATAACCACACACACTAGTGTTATCCAGAATGTCAGCCTGTGAGTTAACAGCCAAGATTACAAAAAGAATTACAGTGGATATAGGGATACTTTAATCTTTATTACCTGAGGAGGGATTGTTTACCCATGTGTTGTTGTTTTTACATAATAGGAATTTTAATTTTAAAAATGGATATTTTTATTTGCTCTTTCCCTTTTCATTAAATGTTGTGTTAATGAAAATAGACTGTTAAAGCTCACTTACAAACATTTATTGAAGAATAGACAGTAGACCCTGGAACTCTGGAGATGATTTTTTTCTCCAATGTCATTTAGAAGGGGCCTTTTCTTTTATTATTGAGTTTTAAAGACATGGGGGGCCCTGACTGGTTTAGCTCAGTGGATAGAGCGTCAGCCTGCGGACTCCAGGGTCCCAGGTTCGATTCCAGTCAAGGGCATGTACCTTGGTTGCGGGCACATCCCCAGTGGGGGGCGTGCAGGAGGCAGCTGGTCGGTGATTCTCTCTCATCGATGTTTCTAACTCTCTATCCCTCTCCCTTCCTCTCTGTAAAAAATCAATAAAATATATTTAAAAAAAAAAAGACATGGGGGGAGGGGAGAGAGAGATAGACAGACAGACATTGATCAGCTGTCTTCCACACATACCCCCAACCTGGGTATGTGCCTTGACCTGGAATCGAACCTGCCACCTTTTGGCGTACAGGTCAATGCTCCATCCAACTGAGCCACACCATCCAAGGCAAGGGGCCTTTTCTTTTAAAGTAGAAATAACATTTCTATCCAATGTATAGGTTTTAGATTCCATCCTCTGGATTTCTTTCTGAAACCTTATTCATCCGTTATTCCCTTCTTTATAGAAATAGGCATTTAAATTTTCCCTCTCCACTAACTAGCTTCTTTTCTTCAGAGTAGGAGTGCACTCTGGACCATTCCTTCCTTTTCAAAAGAAAACTTCCTTCAAACCATGTCTTTCTTGCCATCATCCTGTTATTCTTGCTCTCATAACAAATTCTTTGCTGTGTCTGTCCACCTCCCTTTCACATTTCATCTGAATAAGGTTGGGCTCTATACCTGCTACCCCACTGAAATTACTTGTGCTATGGCTCTCACAACTGGCTAATTTAATGGTTTCTTTCTGGTCCTTTCATTACTTGCCACCTCTAAATAAATGGCACTGTTTAGTCACTATGTCACCTTCAGATACTGGTCTTGGCTCCTATGAAACTACTCCCTGATTCCTAATACTGTTCATAGAGTTATAGACTTAATTTTCTGCATTTTCTAGTTTACATGCACTTCCTATGAAATGGGTGGCATCCAGCCATCTCTTAGATCATCATATCTATATCTGGAGCCCAGAATGCTTGTATAGCTTAGTGGCTAGTTGCCAAGGATGTATAGTATTCATTATAGTATTCACTAAACTTTTCTGTATATTTGACAGCTTCTATAATACATTTCATCCTAAATTCTCCCAAAACTATAGAAACTCACTTTTACATTCTCAGGTCCCTTTGCTATTGATTATTGATTATCCTATATAATAAAAGGCTAATATGCAAATTGACCAAACGGTGGAACAACCAGTCGCTATGACCCACACTGATCACCAGAGGGCAGACGCTCAATGCAGGAGCTGCCCCCTGGTGGTCAGTGTGCTCCCACAGGGGGAGTGCCACTCAGCCAGAAGCCCTGAGCTAGGCTCACGGCTGGCAAGTGCAGCAGTGATGGCAGGAGCCTCTCCTGCTTCCATAGCAGAGCTAAGGATGTCTGACTGCTGGCTTAGGCCCGCTCCCCCGAGGACATCCCCTGAGGACTCCCGGACTGCAAGAGGGCTCAGGCTGGGCTGAGGGACCCCAGCCGTATGCACGTTGGGGGCGACCAAGCCATCAGGGGAGGGCCATTAGGGGCGACTAGGCAGGCAGGGGAGCAGTTAGGTGCATTAGGCAGGCAGGCAGGTGAGTGGTTAGGAGCCAGTGGTCCCGGATTGCGAGAGGGATGTCTGCCGGTTTAGGCCCGAGGGGCCCTGGATTGGAGCGGGTGCAGGCCAGGCTAAGGGATACCCCCCCCTCTTGCCCCCGTGCACGTATTTTATGCACCAGGCCTCTAGTAATAGATAAAAACCTTTTGCTTCTCCCACACCCAAGGATTTAAGAGTCAGGGACAGTTGAGTTATAGTCCCAGCTCTAGCACAGAAATGTGTGACCTGTGGTTGAGATTACTTATCCTTTCAAAGCCTTTGATGCCACAGGGTTAATTATCTTTGTACTTCACTGTACTCTTTTTTTTCCCTCTCTCTTTTAATTCATTTCAGAAAGGAAAGGAGAGGGAGAGATGGAAACATCAGTAATGAAAGAGAATCAGTGATCAGCTGCCTCCTGCATGGCCCCCACTGGGGATCGAGCCCGCAACCCAGGCATGTGCCCTTGACGGGAATCAAACCCAGGACCCTTCAGTCTGCAGGCTGACGCTTTATCCACTGAAGCCAAACTGGCTAGGGCTACGCTTTTTCAAATCATTCCCTATAGCAATTTGTCTGCAATGTAGAGGTTATGCCTGTTTTTCTCTAGTCTTTCATGTGCTTAAATGCTGGAACTTCCTTAATCACCTTTGCTTCTGCATACCTTCCATCTCTCATTTATAGCATAATTTTTAAAAATATATATTTTATTGAATTTTTACAGAGAGGAGGAAGGGAGAGATAGCTAGAAACATCGATGAGAAACATCGACCAGCTGCCTCCTGCACACCCCCACCAGGGATGTGCCCGCAACCAAGGTACATGCCCTTAGACCGGAATCAAACCTGGGACGCTCTATCCACTGAGCCAAACCGGTTTTGGCATATAGCATAATTTTTGATCTTTTGAGAAAACATATTTTAGTTCTTTGACTGTCTTTTATCTAAAGTTTTGCCAATTTTTATAGATGGGCACAAAAAGTAAAGCATGTTTTGGGTGCCCAGCCAGCGTGGCTCAGTGGTTGAGCATCAACCTATGAACCAGGAAGTCACAGTTCCATTCCCAGTCAGGGCACATGCCCGGTTTGCGGGCTTGATCCCCAGTAGGGGTTGTGCAGAAGGCAGCTGATCCATAATTCTCTTTCATCCCTCTCCCTTCCTAAGTCAATAAAAAAATATATTCTTTTTAAAAAAAGAATGTTTTGGGGATATAATAATGCTTAAAACACATTAAGAAACAGTGACCTAAAAAGTACGCACTTTTTCTTTTCCTCCATCTACAATGGCTCTCCTATCACTTTTTTGGCAAATTCCTATTTTTATCCTTCAAAATGTAACTCACATTATCATCTCCCACTAGAGATCTTCATTAAACAATATAAACTTCCTCTTCCTTATGATTTTGTTGTTTTAATTTACAGAGCAATAAAATTTAAAGGAAAAGTAATTGAAAAACTTTTATCTAAGGTTGTTAAATTATAATTTTGTTAAAGAAAACACATTAGCCCTGGTTGGGTAGCTCAACTGCTTAGAGCACCATCCTGATAAGCCAAGGTTGCAGGTTTGATTCCCCAGTCACACACTTACAAGAATCAACTCAAAATCAATTTAAATAGTTATTTTTAAAAACTACATTTAAGCCCTAACCGGTTTGGCTCAGTGGATAGAACATAGGCCTGCAGACTAAAGGGTCCTAGGTTCGATTCCGGTCAAGGGCATGTACCTTGGTTGCGGGCACATCCCCAGTGGGGAGTGTGCAGGAGGCAGCTGATCAATGTTTCTCTCTCATTGATGTTTCTAACTCTCTATCCCTCTCCCTTCCTCTCTGTAAAAAATCAATAAAATATATTTAAAATATATATATATATGTATGTATATATATATATATATATATATACACACACACACACACACACACACATATGTATATATGTATATATATTTTAAAGAAAACTACATTTAAAAACCATCAACTGGGCCTGGTCAGTTTTCTCAGTGGTTAGAGCATCGGCCCACACACTGAAGGGTTTGATTTCCAGTCAAGGGCACGTACCTGGTTTGCAGTTTCGATCCTGACTCCCAGTTGGAATGTGAATGGAGGCAACCAATCTGTATGTCTATTTCATATCTGTGTTTCTCTCTCTCCCGCTCTTCTCCTCCCTCCTCCTTCCCACTCCTTCCCTTCCTTCCACTCTAAAAATCATTGGAAAAATATCCAGGTAAGGATTAACTAAAAAAATCATCAACTGGCATTTTATAAATAAACATTATGAGAACTGAACCTGTCTTTGCACTCACTACATGATATTCTTGTTTATTTGTCTACATTTATTAATACCCTCTTTTACTCTATGAGGTCTTGACTGTCTTTCTTAACTATAATCCCCAAAATTCTAGGACAGTGTCTGGCACATTGTAAACATTTAATAAATATTTGAGTTAAGAAATCCTTACAGATAATTTTAAAGATAAAAAGGGAGATAACCATAGTTAACATTTCTTTTCTGTGTGTGTGTGTGTGTGTGTGTGTGTGTGTGTGTGTGTGTACAGTTTTTGGTTTGCCAACATTTCAAAAGAATGATCTGATATTTCCTCAAAACCACAGCATGTAGGGCATTTGCATTTGATTACGGATTAGTAATATGTGAGATCTCCCAGGAATTAGAAAACATTTGAGGTTTATCTCCTCTTGAAAAGTCCCAGTCTATCAAGCACTGTGCTGCCTCTGATAGGTCAATTTTAGGAGACTTGGCTTTCTGCTGGTAGTCTTTGCTGACCAATTTAAAAATATTCTCTGGTGTTTTAGGAATACTCAAGAAATTTGAAGAAGAAGATTTGGATGACATTATAAGAAAACGATTGAAGGACTCAAGTGAAATACCTGGTGCTCTGTGGCATATTTATGCTGGGAAAGATGTTGACAAGATAAGGGAATTTCTTCAGAAGGTATCATTTAGTTTGCATATTTGTTTATCTCTTCACCTTAAGCAAAGACTAATTTTTAATATAACTTCTTTGGCGTTCAAAATAAGATCCTATAAAATAAAAGCCTAATATGCAAATTTACCAAATGGCGGAACTACCAGTCACTATGACACGCACTGACCACCAGGGGGAAGATGCTCAATGCAGAAACTGCCCCCAGTCCGCAGGCCCCAGGCCAGCCAAGGCGGTGTCAGCGGGGCCCCCAGATCACCCCATCGGTTGCCCCACAGATCGGCCCTGATCACCGGCCAGGCCTAGGCACCCTACCCATGCACAAATTTCGTGCATTGGGCTACTAGTCATTAAATAATGTAGGATCTTTATTTTATTGTTTATTGACTTCTTTTTGCTGTTGACCTGGGGAGTATTACTCTATCGTATCTGATTGCTGATATACTTACTTGAATAGACTGAAATTTTTAGTAATTGTACCTTTATTTTGGTTGTTGGACATTCTAAATGAATGTGACACATTCATCTGAATAATTAAAACCCTTTGTTCAAATATTTTCTAAATTTTCTAATTTTAGAGATTTTTTTAGGGGACCATCATTGCTACTTTTCTTATAGTACTTCATTTTCCTTCTGAATGGACATAGGTCTCTGGTCAGTGCAGAGGGCTATAGCCCTGTACCTACTATCTTATGCCAGAATACTTACCAGTATTTTAATTTAAAATATTACAAATTATGCTTTTTAAAACAGAAGGTTATTCAGTGATTAGTAAATGGTTCCTTGAAGTTGATTTGTTAAGGGTTAGGAGGTTAATAGTATAAAGGTATTTATCTTAAAAGGTAAAAAGTACCTCTACCTTAAGAGCAGGATCAAGAAATTTTTATGAAGTCCATACTTAGGAATTATTTGACTTCTGGAAAAAGCTACTAAACTAAGCTTTTTCTCATCTCTACATTGTACTCTTGAAGCAGTTATAAGGAAGGAAACAAGTAGATATAAACTTCACAGTGGAAGGAGATGAGAAGGGAATGTGCCTCACTTTATCAGTGTGCAGTGTTTTAATATCCTCTGGCTTTTCAAATGGTTGTAGAATATTTTCTCCAACTTAAGCTCAATCATCTATACGATTGTGAGAACAAAAGACTTGTAAAGAAAATTGAAATTTAATGCAACAGGATTTACCATTTCCCTTACTGAAATTGGGGTGCATATTTTAATTTCAATCCATATTTCAGATTTCAAAAGAGCAAGGCCTTGAAGTTCTACCAGAACATGATCCAATACGTGATCAGAGTTGGTATGTGAACAAAAAGCTCCGCCAAAGACTGCTTGAGGAATATGGAGTTAGAGCCTGCACTCTTGTTCAGTTCCTTGGTGATGCCATTGTCTTACCAGCAGGAACACTTCATCAGGTATAACCTTTTAACTTGCTTAAACATCACCCATATTTCCATTTTTATATTATCTCTGATTTAGTGGATTGAAATCTAATTTTTAAGACTTAGGGGAAAAAAGAGATACAGCAGGTCCTCACGTAATGTTTCGTATGCCATAGGAATTTAACTTGTTTATATCAACTAGGCTGGTAAAATTGGCTTCATTATATGTGGTTTCACTTTTAAAGTCATAGGACCTATTGACAACATTAAGTCAGCACTTAACTGTACTATATATTTGGTTCTCTATAGTTGAAACTTAATAGTGGAGGAGAGTGTGTATTAAATCTTAGAGATCATGTTTTTTAAATATATTTCTGTTGGTTTCAGAGAGGAAGGGAGAGATAGAAACATCAATGATGAGAATCATTGATCGGCTGCCTCCAGCAAGCCCCACCCACACTGGGAATCGAGCCCGCAGCCTGGGCACACGGACCGACAGGGATCGAACTGTGACCTCCCGGTTCATAGGTGGATAATCAACCACTGAGCCATGCCATCTGGGCAAGGTCATACATTTTTTAACATGCCCAATATAAGTAGAATGAATTTTATTGGCTAGATTATTTCCAAATTCAGGCTTTCGGAGTCCCTCCTACCTCTTGTGGTTGCCAACATAGCAATGACATCCAAAGAAAGATGGTATATAAATTTTATAGCTATTGACCCACAAGACTTGAAAACTAAACACATACTTCTTTCTGTGGCTGGACTGTGTGGCACCTGGAAGACAGGTACAGAACAGATGGTGATGGTATGGAGGCCTGGATTGGAAGCATCCAGTAGGCTTCCATAACTATCTGGAGCTACCACAGACGAGTTTAGGCCATGCAGTAACAAAAGTGTACAAAGGAAACCAAGAACCCCAAAAGCTAGTTTGCCTCAAAGTTGATTTCATATCTTTCCACCACCTGGTAATTGGGATATATATTATGTGTAGTTTTACCAAGGAGTTTCCTATAACTATATATTCTACTGCTGTCTGTTTAGCATCTGTGACACTATTGTAATGGCACAAGTAAATATTCCTTAAGTTATAGGTGCTTAGTTTTTAAGAGATCAGGTTCAAGGTTAGATTTAGATTTATCACTCTTATTGTTCAAATAGCATTTTTGATAACAAAATATAAATATGTTAAATTGTTTTATTTTCCCCTGGAGTTACATGAATAGCTCAGACATGTTGGATCATTTATGATTCAGGTTTAATTGGGGTTACTCCACATACAGGTTTTTTGGTTTTTTTGTTTTGCTTTTGCTTTTGCTGTCTCTTATCAGAAAACTAGAGGCCCGGGGCTGGGCCGGCCAGGGGGAGGGGCCACAGGAGGTTGACCAGCCAGCCCCGCCCCTGGTTGAACTCCCGGTCGAGGGGACAATTTGCATATTAGCCTTTTATTACATAGGATGGCTAATCTGTATCCAAAGGGGAAATGCCCTCAAAGGAGTAGCCTATTTAAGATAAAAGTACAGTAAATCTTTTTTTAAGTAGGAATAATTCTTTGTAATACAAGTTTCCTTGAAAATTCTTGTATGTCCATTTTCTGTGTTGAACTGGACAGTGCAGGTTGTTTCTTTTTTTCTTTTTCATCTTTTTAAGGTACAATCCTATATAATAAAACCCTAATATGGCCGAAACCGGTTTGGCTCAGTGGATAGAGGGTCGGTCTGCGGACTGAAAGGTCCCAGGTTTGATTCCGGTCAAGGGCATGTAACTTGGTTGCGGGCACATCCCCAGTGGGGAGTGTGCAGGAGGCAGCTGATCGATGTTTCTCTCTCATCGATGTTTCTAACTCTCTATCCCTCTCCCTTCCTCTCTGTAAAAAAAAAAATCAATAAAAAAAAAACACCTAATATGCAAATCGACCGAATGGCAGAACGACTGGTTGCTATGATGCGCACTGACCACCAGGGGACAGACGCTCCACACAGGAGCTGCCCCCTGGTGATCAGTGCGCTCCCAGACCACCGCTCAGCCAGAAGCCGGGCTCACTGCTGGCGAGTGCAGCAGCGGTGGCAGGAGCCTCTCCCACCTCCGCAGCAGCACTAAGGAGCAGTGAGCCAAGCGGTAAGGAGCAGCGAGCAGGAGGACAGTAAAGAGCGAGGGGTTCTAGACTGGGAGAGGGCGCAGGCTGGGCTGAGGGACACAGCCTTCCCACCCCCAGTGCATGAATTTCATGCACCAGGCCTCTAGTTTGTATATAATAAAATAGATTCTTACTAGTGTAGCGTTTTGTACTTTTTGACAGATAAATAGGTAGGTAACAACACAAAATATAGAGCACTTCAATCAGTCCAAGAAATTTCCTCCTGCACCTTTTTAGCCAACCTTTCCTCCCACCTGATATTCCTACAACGACTTGTTTTCTGTCCCTGTAGTTCTGCTTATATAAGAATATCATGCCGAAACCGGTTTGGCTCAGTGGATAGAGCGTCGGCCTGCGGACTGAAAGGTCCCAGGTTCGATTCCGGTCAAGGGCATGTACATTGGTTGCGGGCACATCCCCGGTAGGGGGTGTGCAGGAGGCAGCTGGTCGATGTTTCTCTCTCATCGATGTTTCTAGCTCTCTATCTCTCTCCCTTCCTCTCTGTAAAAAATCAATAAAAATATATTTTTTAAAAAAAGAAGAAGAATATCATAATTTCAATCATATATGTAGCCTTTGAGTCATTTTACATAATTATTTGAGTTTCAGCCATATTGTGTATATCAGTAATTGTTTCCTTTTTCTTGCCTAGGTATAGTTGTTCATTACATAAATGTACCACAGTGTTTTTTTATTCATTAACCAATTAAAGAACATGTCGGTTGTTTCCAGTTTAGGGCAATAATAAAGCAAGCCACTATAAACCTTCACATAAGGATTTTATATGCACATAGGTTTTATTTCAGTTTGGTAAATACTGAGTAGTGGGATTGCCTGGTCATGATGAATGATTAACTGATAAGAAATTGCCAGGCTGTTCTCCAAAGTGGTTGTACCATTTTCCGTTCCCCAAAGTAGATATGTGAGGTTATATTTCCTCTACTTATTGTCAGTTTGCTTTTAAGCATTTGAATAAATGTGCATTAGTATCTCACTGTGGTTTTAATTTACATTTTCTTAATAACTAAATATGTTGCGCATCTGTTCTTTTGTGCTTATTTGCCATCTGTATTTATCTTGGTAAATGTGTGTTCAAATATTTTGTCTATTTTTATAATGGCGCTTTCTTATTTCTTACTGAGATTTGAGTGTTCTTTATCTACTCTATTTATGTGCTTTGCAAGTATATTCTCCCAATATATGACTTGTCCTAATGGTGTCTTCCAAAAAGCAGATTTTAAATTTTGAAGTTCATTGCTCAGTTTTCTTCTTTTATGTATTGTATCTAATTTTTTTGCCTAGCCCAGGATCATAACGATTTTCTCTTACACTTTCTTTTAGTAATTTTCTAGTTGTTATTCATATATTTAGTTCTATGGTCCATTTTTAATTAACTTCTCTATATAGTATAAAGTGTGGATCAAGATTCAATTTTTTTGCATATGAACATTCAGTTCTAAAATATATTTCTTTTGAAAATATACATTTATATGATTTTTAAACATTCAAATATTACAAAAGAGTTCATGTTTAAAATTCAGTTTTTTTTTCTCAACTCTGCCTGCAGTAACTCTCCTCCAGAGGCAACCACTGTTACCACGGAGATTCCATTCATATACATCTTTCTGATAGATCTACTTCCTTTGGGAGTGGGGGGGGGGGGGGGAAGAAGAGCCAGGGTTTTTCAAAATAGGCAAAAGTATTCTGTTAAAAAGTATAGTTTTCAGTTTACATATCACTCTGCTCAAAGCCTCACAGGCCTTAAACGATCTGTACATGTATCCTATTTCGCACGCATGGGTACATACTCCACACATACCCCTCACTGCCTTCCTCACCCACTGTTCTTCTCTCTTGCCACCTTGACCTCTTTGTGGTTTTCACATACACCAAGCATGTTCCTACCCCAGGGCCACTGTATTTATTATTATTTTTGGGCCTAAAATTCTTTTTCCTCTCAGATATCTGTACAACTTGCTTCTTCACATTCTTTAAGGCTTTGCCCAAATATCACCTTCTCGGTAAGGTCTTACCTAATACACCAGTTTAAAACTGCAAATTATGTCCCCCAATTACCAGTCATCATCCCTGCTTTTTCTCCATTGCTGTCATTACCTTCTAACATGCTTCATAATTTTACTTAACTTTCTTGATTGGCTTTTAACCCCCCACTGGAATATAAGCTTCATGAGGACAGGGATTTCTGGGTTGTTTTTTTATTGCTCTCTCTCATACCCAGAATAATGCACTTAAGTATTTGTGAGGCCTGAAGGCCTGAAAATGCAACATAGTTTTTACACAAATATAGATGAAAACAAAATTGTGACTTTCCATTATTTATATATATTGTGTGTGCTCTTTGTACAAATATGCAAATTTTGGCTTATTCCTTATGTGTCTTTGGCTACTTTAGAATGTTTACCTAGAATGGAATCTAATTTCCAGGGTTGTTTTGTTTTGTTTTAATATTTTCTTATTGATTTCAGAGAGAAAGGGAAAGGGAGGGGGAGACTAAAACATCAGTTATGAGAGAGAATCATCGATTGGCTGCCTCCTGCACGCCTCCCCATCAAGCCTGCAACCCAGGCATGTGCCCTTGACCAGAATCAAACCAAGGACCCTTCAGTCCACAGGCGACACTCACTCTATCCTCAGAGCCAAACCGGCTAGGCCAGTGGTCGGCAAACTCATTAGTCAACAGAGCCAAATATCAACAGTACAACAATTGAAATTTCTTTTGAGAGCCAAATTTTTTAAACTTAAACTTCTAACGCCACCAGGCCGTGGTATTTTGTGGAAGAGCCACACTCAAGGGGCCAAAGACCTGCATGTGGCTCGCTAGCCACAGTTTGCCGACCACGGGGCTAGGCTAACTTCCAGTTTTGACTGTACACGTAAGAACATAGGAAAACGTGTTTTGAAATATGTAGAAATTTCACTTATATTATAGAGAGCAAATTTCATCTGTGATAAAAAAAAATTGTTATATTTAAATCTTTGAACAGGTGCTGAACCTCTTATCCATAGTTTCATGCTCTGAAATACAGAGCTTCTGTTCTACAGACACATACTGCAGGTGTAGTGAGACTAAACAGCAATCTGAAAATGTGAGGCATCCACTATGTCCGTCCTCCAGAGGAACCAGCAACCTACTCTATACATAGATATATGCTATCTAGTTACCAATAGGGGCACAGTGCTAGATTTTAAAGAACTCTGCAAACTGCAGCAGCTATTCAAGTGATCATTATGCCCAGAGGAGGAATTGGAATTCCATTACCCTATCATCAATTAGGTTTTTTCCACAGTCTCTATTCCCACTCTTACTGTCTCCCTCTTCTCTCTCCTCCTAATTAAATTTATTTTTATACTTTAAAAAAATGGAGTAAGTTTTAAGTGCTCAGTTCTCATTTATTTTTCCTTTCCCAGGAATCTTACAGCTTTTAATATCATTTTTAAGACAATAGAGAAACATCACAAAATCAAGATTATATCAACTTGGTCCTTTCTTTGTCATTATACTGATCCGTAATAGAGTTCTATGAAGTAGTGAAGTGTGCTTTGTACATGTTGAACAAATAACAAAACATTTACCAGCTTCTTATGAAAACAATTTAGAAAGGAGAGAGACAACTGTTGAAAAGCAGTTATAGTACTGATGCCATCAAAGATTGAAGGATATTTTTAATTGGTTAATTTGGAAAAAACGGCACAGATCACCCAGTTCCTAAAAAAGTAAACTAAGTTTCATTTTCTTTAACCTACTCTCTGTTCTCAAACTTAACAGTGAAGTGATGAAAAGGCCAGCAGCCAAAGGAGCAACAACAAACATCCAGATTGATTGCACTTTGTTTTTAAGTAACCAAAAACCTGCCTTAACAAAATCGGTGATCTAAGATCTGATTATCAGCCTCTCTGAAGGATTCCCGGAAAACTTTTCATCTTTTAAAAACGTTCCAGTTACAAAGTCACTTTACATGAAGTTGTTCAGTGGCAGAACTTTTTGAGAAAGTGTGGTCTTCTGCTTTGAAATGCATTTGATATTTTGGAGAAAATAAGTTCTCTGGTGAATTGTCCTTTGTGTTATTATTAACAGACAACTTCGCTATCCTCACCTCCTAAAATTACATTTTACTGCTTTTGTTTTGGGGATAGGTTCAGAATTTTCACAGCTGTATTCAGGTAACTGAAGACTTTGTGTCTCCAGAACATCTCGTACAATCATTTCATTTAACACAGGAATTGAGACTTCTGAAGGATGAAATCAATTATGATGATAAATTACAGGTAAGAGATGAATTTTCTAACTAGCTTCTGTTCTGCAGGCTTTTTATATTCAGAAATATTAATACATGCATAATAGCATAGGCCATCATGGCCTAGTTTTTCACATTCGGGTAACAACCAAAGATTAACCCCACTATGCACTTAATTGTATAACTTTTAGTGGCCCTGATTTTAACTTTTGGTTTAACAACCAGAAGTTGTTAACCTTGACATTTTTTAACTGTGACGTTTATTTTCCTTGAATTTGGCTTTCCATTAAAAGGTTTTTTTTAATATAGCAGTTAATATTTGTTAATTTGAAATCCTAGCATAATTCCAAAACATCTGTTTCAGGTTAAAAACATCTTGTATCATGCAGTCAAGGAAGTGGTAAGAGCTTTGAAAATACATGAAGAGGAAGCAGAGGATATGGAAGAAAATTAGGTGTGTTCCAGTTTGCTGTTTTTAGGCCATTGAAGTGGGATTACTTGCTCTTGAACAATGATATGTATGCACACTGACTTAAGCTTCATAAAACCATCAGTGCCAAGAAATTCTCTTTGTAGTAATTACTTGTTACTGACATCACAGCGGTATAGCAGAAGTCACAGCTCCTATGATTCAATGTTAGTTATTAAAACAAGCTACATTTAAAAAGCAGCACTTAATAGCTGCTTTTGTATTATAGTGTATATGATGTTTGTGAAAATGCCAGATTTAAAATGATGTATTTATTTTTGGAAAAAAATACAAAATTCTATGCTATATTGTTGATCAAGTGTAAATGTGACCTTGTACAGTTTACTAAAATAACTGATATTTTTCACTACATTGAGACAGTTACTGTGAGAATAGGACACAAACACCAGCTATTGCCTGCATTTGGGAAACTGCTGAGTCGCACAGCATTCATGTCATAATCAGAAAATTACTGCCAAATAATTGTAAAAATTGTAAAATATAAAGTATATAAAGCAGATACTAAATACAGACACTTCAATATTTTGTTGAAGTTCTTGACTGTACAATTAAACATTTTCAAAAGGTGTAATTTATTTAAAATTGTCTCATTTTGGTAAAATTTATGTGACTTTTAAAGCTAAATATTAAACTTAATATGCTATGTAAATATATACATATATACATTTAATGATGTATTTTTTTAAAACATTGGCTTGCTTTTATTTGTTAAGTGCAAGTGTTACATATGGCTTTGTACATGGAAGTTGAAAGGGGTTTTACATTTTCCATTAAAAGGACTTTATCAAAAATTGGCTTGCTTCAGCCTCATCAAAGTGATTAACAGCATTTTCTTGTGATATTATGTCCTTTTCTGAAACAGTTCCCCCTTACCTTTTATCCTTGTAAGCTTTTTTTTTTTTCAGCTTTCTTCCAACTCTGGTAGCCATCTATATATATAAAATCCTGAGCAACCGGTCAACCAGTTGCTATGATGTGCACTGACCACCAGGGGCAGACACTCAATGCAGGAGCTGCCCCCTGGTGGTCAGTGCGCTCCCACAGGGGGAGCGCCACTCAGCCAGAAGCCAGGCTCACGGCTGGTGAGTGCAGCTGCGGTGGCAGGAGCCTCTCCCCACTCCGCAGCAGCACTACCAAGTGGCGGTGGCAGGCGCAGCGGGCCAGAATGAGCGCAAGTGGCGCGGCACCCGACCCCAGTTCTGGCTCCTCCCTGGCCACCTGCCGCTTGGTGCACTGCTACCTCCCCCGAGGGGTCCCGGATTGCAAGAGAGCACAGGCTGGGCTGAAGGGCAAACCACCACCACTCCCCCACCCCCAGTGCACGAATTTTGTGCATCGGGCCTCTAATAACAAGTGCCTCAGCTTACTTGTCCCAACAAAACAGGAATACAGGTAACTCCATCATTTACTTATCACACATTTTTTAAAAAGGGGGGGCAGGGGATCCATAAATGAATTTTAAAAGCTATGATTATGAGAGTATGCAATTTTTTCTTTTTTTTTACAATTTTTATAGAGGGGAAAAGCAAGGGAGCAAGAGAGAAACATCCATGTGAGAGCAAAACATCGATCGATAGGCTGCCTCCTGCACACCCCCCACTGGAATCCAGCAATCCCTCAATACATATGACAACACCCAACCAACTGAGTCACACTGGCCAGGGGAAAAGTATGCAATTTCAAATATAAGTTTCATAGCAGAGATTTCTGCCAATAACTGTTGGGGACTGGAAGAGAAGAGCCTGAAGTTGGTTCACTGGATAGAATATAATTCTGCTTATTGTGTGACCCTGATAAGTTGCTTTGATTTGGAGTCTTGATTTTAATAGGTGACTATTAATCACTTAGTTGCTAGTCCTATTTGAATTTTATTTGAAATATGTAGTTCTCCACTGGCACTGACAGAATATTAAGGGACAGCCTTTCCTTTTTTTTTTTTTTATTGGATTTATTGGGGTGACACTGGTTAACAAATTATACAGGTTTCAGGTGCACAATTCTACAACACATCTGTACAACACATTGTGTGTTCACCACCCCAAGTCAAGTCTCCAACAGCCTTTTCTTCCCAACTGGAAAGCACATACTTTAAAAGAAAAAAGTGGTAAACTCACATTGTAACCTTGCAGTTACTTAGTTTTTATCCTGGTACATCAACCATCTTTTAGCTCCTGGTAGGCTATTACACCACCCTCCACTCCAAGCAAGGTTCAGCCAGAAATGGGGCAACTGCATGTCACAGTAATGCCCCACCTGGCACAGGATTAATGGGATGGATGACAACTACTTGGTAGGGGAGGAAATGGGCTGAGGAATAGTTCAGATGATTATGTCAACCTTCTATTGTAAACTTTTTTTGCTTTTTGCTTTGTGATCAGTATATTAAGGAAACACTTTCCAAGAATGTTTGAATTCTGATGTCCAATTTACGTTTTTGAACAAAGCATACAATTAAAGCTATCTTACCTAATAGATAAACATGTAAATTGACTGTACCTCTGCTATGCTCACAGCCAGTCAGTGAGTATGCAAATTAGAAGGCCAAAGATGGCAGCCACCCAGCTGCTCCAGGCGCAGAGTGGCCTGGCAGGGAAGGACGCCTGCTATGAGAGGGAGGGCGGGGGCAAAGGGATCTACAGGAGCGGAGTGCCACAGCGAAGACAAGACTGCAGACTCTGGCCGGAGTCTGCAGCAAAGACAAAGAAGGCAGACCTCTGGCCGGA
The DNA here is from genome assembly GCF_027574615.1 of Eptesicus fuscus. NCBI lineage: Eukaryota > Metazoa > Chordata > Mammalia > Chiroptera > Vespertilionidae > Eptesicus > Eptesicus fuscus. The sequence goes on from NC_072489.1 coordinate 24,366,714, forward strand.
GCAAAGGCCTGGGTCCTGGGTCCCAGAGGAAAACTGGTGCTGGAAGCCAAGGGAAGGAAGGCCTATTGCACGAATATCTTCGTGCAACGGGCCTCTAGTTCATAATTTGCTATACTACCAACATTATATTACATTTACTTTGGAGCACAGATTAAATGGTTTAAAGTAAGGTTGCAACACCTAAACAAAGTACTACAAACCCTCAAGAAACAGCATATCTTTTTTAAACATTTTTATTTATTTCAGAGAGGAAGGGAGAGGGGAGAGAGAAACATCAATGATGGCAGGGAATCATTGATCGGCTGCCTCCTGCGTGCCCCACACTGGGGATTGAACCCACAACCCAGGCATTTGCCCTTGACTAGAACCAAACCTGGGACCCTTCAGTCCACAGCCCGATGCTCTATCCACTGAGCCAAACCAGCTGGGGCAAGAAACAGCGTATCTTGATAAACCTCTTGTTTAGAAAGTTATTACTGTCACTGACACCACAGGCTAAATTATACAGTATGCCATTCTCAACTAACAATTGAGACAATAAAGCAGAGGCATTATAATGAATTCCATGTAATACAACTATAGAGATCAACACTGCTCTATAAATTGGGTTCTTCAATTGCCAGTTAAATACATTTTAAGTTTCTTCTATCTACACTAAGAAAGATGCAAATTGACCGTACCATTGCGACACCCACCAGCCAATCAGGAGTGAGTATGCAAATTAACCCAACAAATATGGTGGGTTAATTTGCATGCACAGGTGCCAGCGGCCGGGGGTGGGACATTGCCCCAGTCGCTCCAGGCCTCTGGGCAGCATGGGAAGGCGGAAAGGCGGCTCCGGGCCGGAGCAAAGGCAGTGCCGGCAGCCAGGGGAAGGAAGGCCCATTCTTGCACGAATCTTCGTGCATCGGGCCTCTAGTATATATATAAAAGCCTAATCGGCCATTAGCTATGACGCGCAATAACCACCATGGGGAAGACGCTCAACGCACAGGCATGGCATGGAAACATGGAACAGACTGATGAATCTCAGAGGGGAGGGGAGAGAGGAAGGATGGGAAGAGATTAACCAAAGATCTTGTATGTATATTAGAGACCTGGTGCACGATTCGTGCACCATTGGGGTCCCTCGGCCTGGCCTGCGGGGATTGGGCTGAAACCTGCAGTCCAACATCCCCTTAGGGCCAGATTGCTAGAGGGCGCAGGCCAGGCCAAGGGACCTCACCAGTGCATGAATCTGTGCACCGGGCCTCTAGTAGCTTAATAATTAAGGTTCATACATTGAAGTAAATACAGGTGACTAGCATTTAAATCTAAGCTATTGCATGTACACAACTCAAGGTATGACCTAAGAAAGGCATGGGAAGAATATTTTAAGTAGTTTATTCTTCATTTCACTTAAAACACTACTGTAGCCCTGGCTGGTATGTTCCATGGTTAGAGCATCAGCCCATGCACTGAAGGGTCATGGGTTCAACGATTCCGGTCAAAGGTACTGCATGTACCTGGGTTATGGGTTCAATCCTGCATGCTAGGGGCAACCAATGGATGTGTGTCTCATATTGGTGTTTCTCCCTTTCTTTCTCCTCCTCCTTCCCTTCCATTCTCTAAAATCAATGGAAAAAACATCCTCCAGTAAGGATTAACAAAAAAATTTAGATAAATAAAAATATAATAAAGTGGGAATTTAAAATATAATTCAAAAAAAAAAACACCACTACTGTATTTGACTATTAAAAACAATAGCAAGTAGTGAGCATGTTATAATTATAGGCATCCACTCGTTCACTATTGTAATGAAATGCCAGCTTTGAGTGTTATTCACTGACGCTGATCATCATCCTCGGATGCTTTTCCCTTGTAATGGTGGTGCCTTTCTTGATTTGGATCAAAGTCCACCAGTTGTACCTGGTCCATTTCATTAGTCTCTCTTTTTTTTAAAATATATTTTTATTTCAGAGAGGAAGGGAGAGGGAGAGAAACATCAATGATGAGAGAGAATCATTGATCAGCTGCCTCCTGCATGCCCCACACTGGGGATTGAGCCCGCAACCCAGGCATGTGCCTCTGACAGGAATCGAACCTGGAACCCTTTGGTCCGCAGGCCACTGCTCCATCCACTGACCCAAACCGGCTAGGGCTCATTAGTTTCTTCTTTCCTCTCAGGGAGGTTTTCCAGCAAAGAATGTTTATCAGGAGAGAGCCATCCTCAGGAAAGTTTGCCTTAAATTGAATGGTTATACAACCTTTTCTTGTGGCACACACCAGATATCTCCCACTTGACAGGCTGACCTGTATGAGAGCTGATAATTATGGCTTGGTTTGGAAGCCACACAGTACTTCCATCAGCTGTATGTCCACAGACATGAAAAGGTCAGTCTTGTTAGGGAAAACGGCAGAGTCCTAATCTAAAACTGATACCTCTTGGCTCGTCCTGGTTCTTGGTCTCCTTAACCATATAATCTCATCCTCTGGCCATCTTTCATGCCTTTGTCAATATGAGCTTTTAGAATTTTCTGAACTATCATCCTTACATTGTAGCTTTTGTATTTATCTTCAGGACTTATTCCATTCCCCATGGTCTTGGCACTCCATGCACACAAACTAAATTTGCTGAACCATTCCAGGTCCTATGCCATGAATTTTTATTTACATTTCTGTACCTTGCAATTGGGACAGCACTCTACTGCTCCTTTCTGACCATCTCAGCCTTCATATTTACAGACCAGGTTCTTTGCAGAGCTAGTTTTTTACCTGCACATTTTGTTTTCTACTTCTTTCTCTCCAAAAAGCATATCAAAGAAATGATGTCCATGTTGTTCCACCTTTTAATTCTCTCTTCTCTTTTGTCATGTAATTGACTTTTCTTTGCATCAGAAGATACTTTCTGAACTTGAGAAATCTTGTTTAGACTCTCCATTTGGATTCTTATCAGGGTGGGACTTCAAAGCCATTTTCCTGTTATGTCTTTTTCACTTCTTCCTGGATGGCATTGGGTTTGACCTCCAAAACAGCTATTTCTTTTACCATTTTCTACAGCTAGTGTGCAGGTGAGGCAGGTGTGCGGAAGCAGGAAGGAGTGTGTTCATGTGTGCCGCCCTCCACCTCTCATCACTGAGTGTTTTGGAAAGTTCCCAATTTTTGACTTTTTAATACCATTTTTCAAAATATGCCTCAACTTGCCTGGCCGGCATGGCTCAGTAGTTGAGTGACAAACCATGAACCAGATCGTGGTTCGATTCCTAGTCAGGGCACATACCTGAGTTGTAGGACCCCAGTAGGGGGCTTGCAGGAGCCAGCGGGTCAGTGATTCCCTCTCATCATTATTGTCTTTCTCCTCTCCCTTCCTCTCTGAAATCAATAAAAATATATTTCAAAAAAAATAAATTATATGTGTTTAAATACATTTCCGCCACACATTTTGGGATCGTAGCACCCATAAAAATCATTGTCTAGTTTCCTGTTACTTCCCTCTGGTAGAGGGATATGGTTTAATGATATCTGGGTAAGATTAGTGAGCTTCAGAAGTTGCTCTCATAGCTTTACTTTGCTGTGTGTGTACATCTATTATAGTCATGGATTCAGAATGTTCTATTTTTTAAAATATATATTTTATTGATTTTTTACAGAGAGGAAGGGAGAGAGATAGAGAGTTAGAAACATCAATGAGAGAGAAACGTCGAGCAGCTGCCTCCTGCACACCCCCTACTGGGAATGTGCCCGCAACCAAGGTACATGCCCCTGACCGGAATCGAACCTGGGACCCTTCAGTCCACAGGCTGATGCTCTATCCACTGAGCCAAACCAGTCAGGGCCAGAATGTTCTATTTCTTGACACCAACCTATCACAGAGGCTCTCTCAGACCAGATCAGGACTGCCAGCCGTGGGAGGAAAAAGAATGACTTAATTAGCATTCTACAGCTATTCAGTACACGATGCACTATGAATTGGGGTATAGCAAGTGGCCAAGATACAAAGCTATATGCCACCAGGTCTGTCCCTGAGATTCAGACGCAGACTTTTCCTTACTACAAAAGCTATGACACCTCGATAGTTAACACCTTGAAACCGTATCGAAGATACAGGAGCTTAGTAGTATACCAAGTACTTTGGCTCTCACAGCAATCTGCCTCTTTTCACGAAAGCAGTGTCTGAAACTAAAATGAAATGTTGGCAAGCTCTGGGTTTCTGGCTGCATACAAAATGAGTTCCCTTTCTTGAGTGGGGAGATTTTCACAGATGACTTCAGCTGCTCTCATTTCTCTGTAAGTGAGCCAACCAGCTACAGCTAAAACTGGAGGATTGCCTATCTTTCCTGTATCTGGTCTGTGAAAAGACCCTGAGGTCAAGGAAGGTATATAGCAAGGATGTGTGGGTCACTGCTTTCCTGCCCCCAAGACTATGACTTTAGATTAGAGAGATGATGGAAGATTTGAACAGCTGTTTCAGTGAACAAATACGAAATGAAGTGCAAAACGGAAGGGGACCGACTCTTTTCCCAAGGAGAGTCAGGAAAGTCCTGCCAGCACGGTGAGGATTATAAAAGGTGAAGGAATGTTAAGTAGACAAATCCCTATCAAGGATCAAGTTCAACTGATGGCTTCCAGGGTAGGTCATAGGTATGTTATACTCTTTATGAAGAGCACAAATTATTTTCACATCAGCATCTAGAGACACTGATAGCTTGAGGTGCTTAGTCAAATGAAATTTTAGCCAACCTAATATATTTATGTCCTCTAGTTTTTTGGAAATGGGTAACCATATGTGGCATATATGGGAACTCTTCACCTAAATTTTTAAATAACTAATTATTATGTAATTATAGTAACATAATAATTATAACTATAACTTTCTGCAGAAACTAATTATGTTGAACAGAAACTTTTAATATTGTGTTAGCAAACTTTTTTCCAGGTATAAAGGGGAAAGGAAAAGATATAGGCTGCCTTTTTTTAAAGTCAGTTCCTAAAAAATCACTGCACTATGCAGAGTCCAGTAAACACCAGAGCACTTAAAGGGGGACAAGCCAGGGTTTGGGCCCAACATTGAAAAACTATCAGTAATGCATTAAAAACAAAAATAAAGTAGTGGTTTTACATGTTACATGTTTAAGCAATGGATTAGCACTACAAATAAATATGACACTTTACCTTGACGTTTGCTCTGGAAGTGGGCATCCGAAGGGCTGCAGCTTGTGACTAAGACTGAGAAGTGGTGGAAGGAGGGTTGTCTGAAATTAGAAAGTTTAACACCAGATGTAGATGGGTTTGTCTCAGTACCACCACGAGGATTAAGGTGGTGGTTTTCCGCATGAAGTTTTTCTTGCAGACAAAATCACCCCTTAAGCAAACACAAAATTCTTATATTCAAATTGTTCTCTACATATTAATCATGTTGGAACAAATTTGCATTTTCAAAGCAACTGTTACAGTTGAACTATACCAGATATTCTTCAAATTAAAGCTTTCTAAAGCCAATGGAGCATAGGATTTCAGAAACAAATTCTAAGACGTTAAAAATGTGGCACATCTGTTGGTTATCAGATGACTTGATCCATCATCTCATCCTCCCAGAAGGGAAATGAAAGCAGCAATTTAGTCCGTTTACATTGAGCTCCATGACAAATGGTTGTGTGTTCTAAAGCGGACCAACTCTAGAAATTGTCTAGTCACGGGAAATTGCTGTTCGTCCTTGGTTAGTGGGACTTCTGAGGAACCTCACAGGACACGTTGTTGCACCGCAGTGCTGAGCTGGGAGCCCACACTTGGTTCTAAGTATTCCATTTACACATTTCCAACCAGCAGCAGTTTATCGAGATTTTAAAGTGAGATATTTACTCCTCCTCATGACTAGTGTTCCTGGTGTTTTCTGTGGGCTCAGTGAGATAGGAGCCACTACTGTCAACTGAACTTTGGGGAGAAAGTTTTATTTAAAAGGTAAACAGGGATGACCACGAACTGAGTCGACCTCAAACTATTTGAACCTGTGAACTAGGTCACGGTTCGATTCCTGGTCAGGGCAAATGCCTGGGTTTCAGGCTCGATTCCCAGTGGGGGGTATGGTATCCAGGAGGTGGCCTATCAATGATTCTCTCATCATTTTTTAAATATATTTTTTATTGATTTCAGAGAGGGAGATATAGAAACATCAATGATAAGGGAGAATCATTGATTGGCTGCCTCCTGCATGTCCCACATTGGGGATCGAGCCTGCAACCCAGTCATGTGCCATTGACTGGAATCGAACTCGGGACCCTTCAGTCTGCAGGCCAAAGCTCTATCCACAAGCCAACCAGCTAGGGCAATACTTTAAGGTTTAGAGGCAGAAGATGGTGATTCATTAACCAGATTACAATGATTTGAGATTTTTTTTTTTTTTTGCCTATACACGTCTATAAACCACTCTTGAATATGAGAATATTTACTATTTAAATATTAGTGACTAGGTACTTTTAAACTGTGGCCCACCAAACCCCCTTTGACCCAAGAAAAATTCCTCACTGCCCACTAGATGGCACTGTCATCATCCGTAACTATTAAAAGGACATGAGTCCATCTGGGACAAGAGACAAATCTGAAGAAACCTTTTTTAAACAGCCATGCCACTTTGCTCCCAGAGGTCTCCAAAGCACTGAGATTATGACAAAAATATGATAAAGGTCACTTTTGATCTTTACATATAAAGCCTACTGGTCTAGAATGATTCAATAACTAGCTATTATTACAATTCATGTCTTGACCCTTCAAATAAGTTATAAATACCCTATGGCAGACTGCCTCACACTAGTATTCATCTTTTAAAACAACAAAACTTGAATCTCAACTCCCCACAAATGAAAAGGGATATCATCTTAGCTGGTTTGTCTCAGTGGATAGTGTTGGCCTGAGGACTGAAGGGCCCTGGGTTCATTCTGGTCAAGGGCATGTACCTTGATCAATTGGTTGCCTCCCCTGAGGTGTGTGCCCAAGGCAACCAATTGATATGTCACATCAACAAAAGTTCCTCTCTCTGTCCCCCTCCCTTCCATTCTCTCTAAAAAAGTCAGCCCTAGCTGGTTTGGCCCTACCCTTCGGTCATATCTCTCTATCCTCCCTTCCTCTCTGAAATCAATATATATATAAATTTTTTTTTTTTAAAGAAAGGTCAATGGAAAAATATCCTGGGGTGAGGATTAACAAAAAGAAAAGGGATACAACAGAAAATGCACATTAGGCTTCTTACAGTTGAGTGTAAGGATGAACTCAACTTCCCTAAATGATCAGTAGCTGAGGTGCAGTTGTATAATGTGTACCTGAGGAGAAGCCTGAATGACCAGTTCCCTTGGCCACAGTAGGGAAACTAGACAATTCAGCTCCAGTGTAGCCCAGTAGAAACAGCACCGGACTGCTAGTAAGACCACCTTCCTCTTGGCTCTCTCCCAGTCTGGTATAAAACTTCACTTCACATAACTCTCTGGGACTCAATTTGTTTCTTTGTAGCATAATAGGTCTTAAAGGCCCTAAAAATTATGACATCCAAAACACATTAAAACAAAAAAGTACTAAGCAGAAAGATAATGTATTTAACATTTTTAACTGACTCACCTAGAGACAAAATATTTTCATTATTTCAATAACCTTGATAAAATGTGAACAATGGCTTTGAAGGGACTATTTTGAAAATACCTTCTTCTGATTCCCTTTTCTCTTAAGCATGGTTGAAGAAATATGGATTACTATCGTCACCACAGCAGCACAGCTCAGATGCTTATTACTACATTCCACTTACTTTCTGAAAGCAGTGTTTTATTGTCACTCTGAAAAGCTGAAAATAAGAACTCAGGACTAGGCTTCCTGGACTTTTTTAATGCCCAGCTAGTTATCTGGGTTCAGTGGCAGAGGCCACCGCTCAATAAGGAAAGACAAGACCTGCTAAACTTCCAATGCATGTATAATGCATTCGTTACTGGAATGCAAGCTATTCTTAAGTCCCTTTCAGTGCCTTAAACTAGACAGAGAAGACACAAGAACACCCAAAAACCCCAAATCAGAGATGGGCCACGAGCCCAGAGGCTGGGTCCTACAAGTGAGTAAAACAGATGTTTTTTTGTTTTAAGGATCTACTCTACAGAAGACCCTGCGCTAGGATGCTGCAAAAGATAGCATGTCATGTTGGTCAAAAGGCACATATATTCTATTAAGATGTAAACAATGAAACTTAAAAACCAGATATAACAAGAATACTAAATAGTGTGAAAAAGAACTTCAAAGACAACAAAAAAGATTAGTTCACTTAACATGCAGTTAGTGGAAATGCAGAGAGCAAAGTCCTGCAAAATGCACAGCATGCTAACAGTCATGGGAGGGCAGGGTAGGAGAGGAAGAGGGTAGTGGCAGAAAAGGAATGCGATTTGAAAGTATTTGTGTCAGCCCTAATAAATCTCATTTTTTAATGAGAAGTGGCTAGGCTAATAGTTTATTTTTGGCACATACTTGTTAAATCTGAAGTTTTATAAGGAAGGCCAGGCAAGCAAAATATGCAACAACACTGAGAACAAATTAATATAACTTTTAACAGAGAGTGGAACTCTTTTAAGATATTTTAAGAAGTCAGTTTACTTTTGGTTTCATCTGTAGCAAGACAAGAAAAAAACATGACCTCTGCGTGGTCACTTCGTGTCATCCTACTTCTGCTAGCTTCATCACTAAACATATAAGCCAAACCCTACCTCTCAGCCCCACTGTCCCTGGTTTCCTCAGGGGAGGCAGTTTGCTATTCCTCCGTATTTCTGTCACTCCCACAATTCCACACAATAAACCAAGACTATGCTTTCAACAAACTCAGTGCTTACACTCAAATGTGTTTCCCTTCTATGCTCCCCTTGGCCTTCTCATCCTGGAGCAGCTGGACTCTGCAGAAGAGAGTGCCCATGCAAGCACTTCACCACCACCACGCTCCCTCCCGCTGGGTGGCAGGTGCCCAGGAATGGCAGCTCCACCTGAGCATTTTTCCTGTGTGCTAGGACAAGAAAAGGTTGGCAACACATTTAGAACTCAGGAACTTCCTTGTTCTTTCTCCCTAGAGAGGAACTGCACTACAAAACACTGAAGGAAATCTATAACATACCAAAGTAATCCTTTGACAGAATCTCTTCAAATTCATATTCAAAATTTACAACATAGAAACCATATAAAACTCGCTTTTCAAGTACCAACCACATTCACCAAAGGTATAAAACACAATTACTTTATTGATTTCTTACAATCAAATACTGCCAACTAGCATTACTTTCACTCATGCATCATTAAAAACAAAAGGATTATTTCCTTGGTATTTTCAAATGATGCATTATACAATAAACAAAAAAAGTTAGAACTTAAAATGCACCCTGATTAATTATGTAAACTGGTAATTTTTTTTAAAAAAAGCATAACTAATAATTTGGTTCTTCATAAAATGGAAATTTAAATATTTCTCCTGATAGTCTTGAGGTTATCATTATGTTATGAGTAGTGCAAAGTGTGGCACACGAGTTTCATCTAGAAAGGTGTCTGACACACCTTATTGAACAAATGAAATGTGCATAACAAAATGCATACAGTCAATGCATGATAGAAAGCATGTTTCAAATACAAGGCAGCCTCCCAGGCCACCATATTATTTGTTTTGCATTATCATTTATGGCATTACAGATTAATTACACATAACATACTTTTATACATTTTAACCCTGAAGATAAGAAAAACAATTGTTGCTTGAAAAAATTATTCCAGGTAGCCATTTGGTTTGTGTTAGGAGAAAGCGAACCTCCGAGAGTTTAGTGTCTGCCAAGTCCGGAGTCATCAGCTTGAGTCAGTAAGTCAGACACACGGCATATTTCACAGTGACCGCCTCCCGAGTCCGCACTGCCTCCTCTCCGCGGGTGCCAGGTAATGAAGCATTTCCAGGATTACCCCTGTATGTGCTTTTCCCTTTTTTGTTTCTTCTGGATTCTCACCTCTCCTATGGCCTTCCATTTTAATTATTCATAAGTCCTTTCAGAATATCCTCAGAGAGTTCCATAAGGGGTAGTTCTGGAGATGGAAAATCCAAGGGAGGAAGATTGGGTATTGGAATATCCTTGGCTTTCCCAGTACTTGCTGCAAATTTCTGCCAGGTTGAAGAGGCTGTAGCAGTTTCTGACTGTGGCGGCAAGCTCCATAACTCTGACTTTTCTACAAAATCAGCATCTACATCCAGCTCCTTTTCTACTGGGCCTTTTAGAAGTCTGACCTTTTCAGCCTTGAGTTGTTTATTTTCTTTCCTTAATTTTTCATTCTCAGCCATAAGGAATTCCACATGCCTCTTCAAATCTGCAATTTTGGTTGCCTGCTCTTCTATAATGGTTTTATCATCTTTGGGAGCTTTGCTTCCAATGCATGGTTCTGTTGGCTCACTCTTTTGCTGAAGTAAGAACAGCAGTGTGTCTGGATCCCTGTCAAAGACCCTCTGAATCTCAGGCAGGTGTTTCTCCGTGGAAGGGCTGTAGTTCTGAGAGAGAAGGAGACTGTGGCCTTCTGCCTCCTCGGCAGAGGGCTTGTGAGATGCCTGAAGCTGGGCAGCGGCATCCTTGTCTGTGCTCTGCTGGGCTTTCAACCTTTCCTCCCGCTTCGCCCTCTTCCACCTCTCCTGAATGAGGAGGAGCTGTTTCATGTGGCTATCCCTTTGCAGTTCCAGTGATAAATGAGCCTGTTACACAGAAAGAAAGGTACAATTTAACATTTTGAGTCTCTTTAGTAACGTCCAGCAAATACTATTCCTAGACCCTCCTTTCTGAATAGCCTGGTAACACTTAAAATCTATATACTACGTTTGCGATTCAATTAAACCTCCCAAGTTTTTCAAAATAACTAGTTCTTTCTAGGTAAGTTAACACTTATGTTAGCTTATGAATATAAGCAGAACACCATTCACTCAGCAAGTCAGAAGTACTATTCCAAATCAACATACTGAATCAGACCTTTTTTAATTGTGCCTTAACTCTCTGCAATGCCATTGATACTCAGCTTAAAAACAGAAAACTTTCCTCTTTAGACATCAATTCTATAATTAGCTAAAAAGTCTTTTCACTGACAGGGTGTTCAGAAGGTTCAGTGCACATCTATATTACATGGCTAACATGAGCAGTTCTAGAATCAAAGGGAAGTGCGTGTGACAGAACACAACTTCTCAGTTCTCTTGGTTCAGTTTGAGGAACTCTGTTTTTTCTTTGCCACTGATATCTCCTCACAGAAAGGATCTCCTTAATTCAATTAAACAAACATTTACCAAACACCTTCTATGTACCTACCACTTATATAATCAGGAAATCATCTTTGGATAAAGGTAACGGTAATTTAAAAACCTAGGGAAGCCCTCCCCAAACACAGAAAACAATTTAAAGCCATTGGTGAAACAAAGTTAAAAAGTACCAGAACCAGTCCAAGCCGGTGTGGCTCCATGGATAGAGCATCGTCCTGGGGACCAAAGGGTCCCTGGTTCGATTCCGGTCAAGGGCACATACCTTGGTTTCAGGATCCTCCCCAGCACGGGCCCTCATTGGGGCTCATGCAGGAGGCAATCCATCAATGTGCTTCTCTCACATTGATGTTTCTGTCTTTCCCTCCCTTTTCCACTCTCCCTAAAAATCAATGGGAAAATATCCTCTGGTGAGAATTAACCAAAAAAACCACACAAACAAACAAAAAACTACAATGAGATACCACCTCACACCTGTAACAAGTGTTGGAGAGGTTGTGGAGAAAAAGAAACTCTCTCTCACTGCTGGTGGGAATGTAAACTGGTACAACCACTATGGAAAACTGTATGTTGGGTCCCCAAAATATTAAGAATAGAGTTACCATATGACCCAGCAATCCCTCTTCTAGGTTTCTACCTGAAAAACTAAAAAAAAAAAAAAAACCTGGCCGGTTCCTCAGTGGTTAGACTTTAGAGCATCACTCTGCAGACCAAAGGGTCATGGGTTTGATTGCAGGTCTGATCCCTTGCCCCATTCGAGATGCAAGCAGGAGGCAACCAATCTATGTATCTCTCTCAATTCAATGTTTCTCTCTCTCCTTGTCTCCTCCCTCCCTTTCACTCTCTCTAAAAAACTCAATGGGAAAAATATCCTTGAATAAGGATAAAAAACAAAACAAAAAAAGAACAGAATTGCTTAGGAACTCAGGAAAAGATAAGTTCAGATTTAAATTATCTTTGAGAAGCAAAGGGAAGGCCAACTGGTCCCCTTGCCCAGGCCAGCTTACTGTGAGCTCCTGGTCAAATGAGCTAATGATTAGGAAGCTCCTGGTCAAATGAGCTAATGATCAGGAAAGGCCCTAAGAGGCGTCTCTAGGGCACATGTGGCAATCTGAGATCTGTAAGTAACCACAAAAAGGATAGAAGTTTCTGAATACCATGTCTGGTATGCCTGGTACATCAACAGCAGTTCATTTAGTTTTAATTTCCTTTCTAAAATACTTTTCTTTTGCCCGTTTTATATACAGGGTGGGGCAAAAGTAGGTTTACAGTTGAGAGTACACGAATTTATTCTTGCATTTTTATTAATTAATTATTATTTTTCAAACCCACTTTTGCCCCACAATGTATTTTGACTATAGTGTTTTGAGAGGGGCCCAATGCTTGGTTTTATATACAAGTCAACTCTTCACAAGAATATCCTTCTAACCCTTGTTGTAAATATTAAGAAAATGTCTCACCTGTTCAGATTGTGTTAGCTTCATGGCTTCAGAAAGATATGCTGGTTTAAAAAAAAGAGGCACATTAATTTGAGTGTTGTCATTTTGTAATTAACAGGGCAAAGGAAGAGTTTTAATACTCATGTGACAAAGAGAAATGATCTTAGAAGCAACTCTGCTATTATATAGTTATACTGTTCCTGAAAAGAAACAAGATGAGGATTTAAAAAGATGTCAGTGGTAATCAAATGTAGCTATTCCCTACCCCATCTTGAAGGAGTTTGTTCTTTTTTAAATTGATTTGAGAGAGAGAGAGAAGGAGAGAGAGAGAAAGGAACACCGATGTGAGAGAGAAACATCAATTGGTTGCCTCCCATATGTGCCCAAGTGGGATCAAACTCACAACCTGGATATATGCCCTGACTGGGAATCAAACCTGCGACCCTTCATTGCACAGGACAACGTTCTAACCAACTGAGCCACACCAGCCAGGATTGAAGAGTTCGTTGTTTAAAACCCCCGTAGATTTCACAATTAAGGAAATCGTAGATGGCCCAATCAGAAAATAGAATTGAGAAGGAAAATTTAACAAGAACCAGTCAAAACCCTATTACTCATGCTCACAAAAATATAGAGATGATTATCAATGACTTTTTTACTGACATGAACACCTGGACTATCATCATTTGGGTCTCCTAAAGAACTTTTATTGACTTGTTTCTGAGCTATGCCAACTGACTGCTAGGAATTAGGGAGTTAAAAGCCCTTGTTGACATTTATTGTAAGCAAGTTGTCAAACAGTATATAGTGTCATTGACAAAGACTAAAAATGGGCAATAACTTAATAAACTTCTCTTTAATCTTAAAATAGTCACTGTAAAAATCCACAATTTTCCTCTTTGACCTGACTGCTAGCAATTTTAAAGCCAAGTCCTATCAAACATGCAAGAACCCACGGTGCATTTTTTTTTTGTAATCCTCACCTGAGGATATATTTTCCATTGATTTTTAGAGTAGAAGAGAGGAAGGATTTCTCGCCTACTTATGTTTAATTACATTTTATATTTTGGTATAAGGCCTTCTATGTCCTGTCTGGACCAAGATGAAGTATCCTATATAATAAAAGGGTAATATGCAAATAGACCGCACAGCAGAACAATCGAACAACCAATCAAAGCGTAACATGCTAATGATATGCTAAGGCTGTTCAACCTCTCACTATGACGTGCACTGACCACCAGGGGGCAGACAGTCGACTGGTAGGTTAGCTTGCTGCTGGTGTCCTGTCGCTCTCAGGACTGAGTGAGATGGGCCGGACATGCCCTGAAGCCCTTCCACGGTCCCTCTCCGACCCGATCGTGCACCGGTGGGGTCCCTCAGCCTGGCCTGCGCCCTCTCGAAATCCGGGACCCCTCAGGGGATGTCGGAGAGCCGGTTTCAGCCTGATTCCACAGGCCACTCCCCTTGGGAGGGCCCCAGACTCTCCAGATAGGGACTGATTGGGTGCGAGCCTGCAGCAGACACACTGGGGCCAGGATGAGTGGGAGTGGCAGGTAGGAGCTGCAGGCGGTGTGGACTGTGGGTTTTGGCCTGATCCCTGCAGGCCACGGAGAGGGACCCCACCCGTGCATGAATTATAACAACAGATCAGCTCTAGCTGGTTTGGCTCAGTGGATAGAGCATTGGCCTATGGACTGAAGGGTTCCGGGTTCAATTCAGGTAAAGGGCACATGCCTGGGTTGCAGGCTTGATCCCCAGTAGGGGGCATGCAGGAGGCAGCTGATCAATGATTCTCTCTCATTGATGTTTCTCTCTCTCCCTCCCTCTCTGAAATCAATAATATATTTTTAAAAAATAATAGATCATACTCAATCTCCATTTTTTATTTATTGCTTACTATAAACTTTTCACCATCTCTCATCTCTATATTAAGTTTCTCTTTTGCCTTTTTGCAGATATTACTGTGGTAGGCAGTCAGACAAACATGAGCAGAGCAAGGACAATGGGCCAGTTACAGATCACCAGGACAGAACTGCTAGACACCGAGCAATGGGATAAAACTGGTAGAGCAGATAGTGGAGGTAAGTAATGTTAATCAAGACCTCGCCCCTAAGACACCCTACACCCTAGAAAGCCTCCGATCATGCAGGTCAGATTCTCCTGACCTTTTCTTCCCTGTCATGTGGTAGACCCCCACCCTTAGCGGAGAACCAGGGGGCTGGAGGAAAGCCCCATCTAACTTCCATACAAGGACAGAAGATGGCAGGACAGACCCCATAGATTAGCTTGAATATGAAAGCAGTTAACCCCCTCCGAGGAGTTAAAAGGAGCCCTAGCCCACACCAATTGGAAATTTATTTTCCGAGTTTCCTTTCTCTTTGCTTGCCTAATAAATCTTCTCCAACGAGTCTGAGTCTTGGCTCTGAATTCTTTTCCTAGCCAGAACTCAAGTACCAAGGTTGATGAACCCAGGTACAGTCTAACCCCACCAGTCAGACACCTGGTGCCATTCCCACCATCTACAACACTACAAGGCCTGCTTTCTGGCTGGTGTTAATCCAAGTATGTTAATGATTGTCAGAGTCCATGACTTAGAACTGCTGTCTGCCAGGCTCTGCCACAGTATTTAAGACACATTTTAACTGGATTCGTGTTATTCCCACACCAACAGAAAGTGTACCAGTGAAATGAAGAGACCTCGGTTCTTGACTTCTTGAAGTAAGAAGCCAGGAAAATTCCAGGACAAGCGGAATAGGGAAACTAAGTCAAAGAGTTGAACAGTAGTTTGCAGCCACCTAGTGAATCCTATCATCCCTAAACAAAAAATACAGAAGAGTAATGGCTGGCACTTTAAAGGTAAATAGCTTAAATCACCCTACTCAGGGAGACAGATAACAGAAATCCAATTAGTGTCATTTGCCAACCACACCCAAGGACAGACAAATTAAGAGAATAAATCTCATTTGAGTATATCATCATAAAGCTGATGAATATTCTATTGATCCTCTCCTAAGACCTCCTCTAAATCCCCAGCTTTAAAAACCCTGAGAATGAAGGTGCCCATCACTTTCTCTCCAGGGAGAATGCCCATGCCATTATTTCCTTCCCTCTCTCCTTCCCCCACAGGCATCTCTAAGGGACCCCCACAAGACTTGCAACCAGGGGAGAAACGGGGCAGTGGCAGCTTGTCCCAGGCTAACCCCCTGAATTTGTCTCCAAGGTCCCCTTTTCTCTGACTTCCCAGTGAGCCAAAACAGCCCAGCCTAGGCTCTCCTCCCGCTTCTCCTCTGCCCTTCCTTGTTTCACTGCCCTAAGTGTGTTTTTGCTATGGCCAATAAATTCTTGCTTGCTTTCGCTTTTCTATACTATCTCTCAACTGAAATCTTTCCTTTGAGAAGACAAGATCCAAAGCTTCGTGATCTTGCTGGTAACAAAAGCACAGAACTGGTTATACAGTTTTTGCTCCAGCCATACTTACCTTTTTCCTCTTTTTTTTTCTTTTATTCCTATATTAAATGTGTATGGGTGCACACAGACTATTTTTTTCCTTCTGTTCATGTTTAGCTCAGTTGAGACATTCTATCTATTGCTCTGATGGTGTGGATGAATTTTCTGAGACATCCCTCCCATTATGTCTGCATATATTTGTCTCCTGGTCTGAACTAGTTTGCTTTAAATCTACTTTCTTAACAAATGGAACAATTTGGCAAAACCAAACTTAACAACTGGAATGCCTCCCTTTGTAGAACATTAAAACTGTAACACGAGAGAAAAGGATACCCAAGGACACTGAGCTGTCAAAGCACAAAGAATTCAACAGCAGTCACACTGTCATCTAAAGCAGTGGTCGCCAATGGGTGGTCGGTGAGGTCCGAAAGGTTGGCGACTGCTGATTTAAAGTATTTCCCAGATTTTAAACCTGGGCCTTTAAAAAAGTTATTTTAGCACTAGCTGGTGTGGCTCAGTGGGTAGAATGTCAGCCTGTGGACTGAAGAGTCCTAGGTTCAATTCCAGTCAAGGGCACATGCCCGGGTTTTGAGCCTGATCCCCAGTAGGGGATGTGTAGGAGGCAGCTGATCAATGATTCTCTCATCACTGATGTTTCTAACTTTCTCTCCCTTCCTCTCAGAAATCAATTAAAACATATTTTATTTTTAAAAGTTATTTTAAAAGGAAAACATTTTAATCTGATTGCATGGTCATGGATTTACTCCAGAGTCACAAAAGGAACAAATGCTCCGGCTCCACCAAGGCAGAAATTTAAGAAACATTTATCTTACAAAAACCTAACAAATCTGGTTAAAATGCTTCCTTCAATTATAACACTAGGCTAATATTTAAAGTAAATATTAAATAAATGATGGGGGAAAGGAACTAAGAAAATCTGAAGAATATATTACTTCTTAAAATAACATCTTTTACTATTCTATCATGAATTCGGTACCAAAGTACAAATTGTACAACTTATCTGGGACACACAGAGCAAAATATTGCCTCTTAATGACAAAGACTAATCTACTCTGAGTCACCACAGTCTAATGGGAAGGTAGATCAAGACTTGTTTTCCGGCAAAAGTCAACCCCTTCCTTTAAATTAGCCAATCTCGAAAGACTGAGCATAAGCTCCAATCAAGAGTAAGGGACAGGTCAGCTGCATCAGGAATAAAAAGCGGAGTGGACTGCCTGCTCAGTGTGCCTGTGCTCCCAGACCATGTGTGTGCGCACCCTCCTGCAGGAGTAAAGCTATGTACCTTGCCAAAAGAAGACTTGTTTTCAACCAAATACACAGAAATACTGCACTCTGAGGTCTGCTCATCTCAAATGTTCATTTTGAGTTCTAAGCATTGTCAATGGATATCATCAACTTCCCATTTAAGCTTTTGCTCTTTTTGCTGTCTGTGAAAGAAATGAAATTCACTTATGGAATTGGACTGCCGAAAGCTAATAAAGAAGAATTACACCAATCCAGTTACAGCTGTTAAGGGTTTAAAGCAACAGATTTTTCTAACAAGACCAAATCCTTGGGAGTTTGTAGCCTCTTAACCTTTCCTTTTTTTCATATTACATGGTAAAACGTGAACAACTTCTCTCCACCTCCTGCCACATTTAGACAGCTTTTTTTCTTCCTGAAATTTGGTATCTCAGTTTATCTGTCCAATGAATGCTCATATGCTCATTTCATCTAATTTAGTTACTGTCCACCTCAAGAGTAGATCCTACCTTTTCCAAAAAGGAGAAATCAAGTTACCGCTTTATTTCAACACATTTACAAAACAAACACTATCAAAACTCTACATGATAGTATACAGGCTCCGAGTCCATAGCTATGCAATCTCAAGGTAAATTTTTAGTCTCAGAGTCCCCTTCTTTTGCCCTAAGTTCTCTCAGTTCCAGCTTCCCTTTCCCTGAGTCTTTCTCAGATGAACCTTTCCCTGTCATATCTTTAAAATGATTTCCAAATATTAAATTCCCTCCTCTCAAAATACATCTACACCCACCTCCCAAAACACTGCTGTTACAAGCCCTAGATGTCAATTTACAAAATATTGAGCTCATTCCAACCATGTCAGTTTTAAACTAGTATTACTAGTACATTGACAACTCCACTCAGAAATGCAACACAAGGCTATTTTTTAATATATATTTTTATTGTTGATATTACAGATGTCTCCTGTTTACCCTCCTTGACCTCCCTCCTCCCAGCCCCTACCAACCCCCCTTGCCCCAGGTCTTCACCATCCTGTGCCTGTGTCCATGGGCTATGCATATAAGTATGTAAGTTACAAGGCTATTTTAATCAAGCTTAAACTCCCAATCAAATTGGCTCATAATTTCTATCACCATAATTAAAGATAATGGGATCCAACAGGCTGCCTTTATCTTTCTACTCCTGAGAATGTCACAGAATTTAGATACAAAGTGGGAAGAGGTGTTTAAAGCCCAACATTAGTTTTAAGTCTTCTAATAAAGACATGGATATAGGTTAGGAATAAAAAATACTTTTCTCCTTTTTATATATTCAGAATGTCCTACTGTTCAACACCTACCATATACTAGTCACTCCATCTTAATATGTTACAGATGTGTAACCATGACCACCCTGGGTTATTTTACTAAAATTGTCATTTCACTGTGGCATTCATCTACAACATGGTTTTCTTAAATCCTATATAATAAAGATGTAATATGCAAATGGTCATTATGCCATGAAGCGTATGACGACCACATAACGACGGGATCACAGATCAGCAGGAGGGTGGGGCAGCGAGCTACAAGCAGGTGGCAGAGAGCTATAGGAGGGGGCAGGGCAGCAAGCTATGAGGGGGAGGGAGGCAGAGGGAGCTACAGGAGGGCGGGACAGCAGGCGGAGAGCTACCAGAGGGTGGCAGCGAGCTACCGGTGCACGGATTTGTGTGCAGGGCTACTAGTAGTATATAATACATTATCTTTTCTTTTCTTTTCATTATCTTTTCTTTATAGTGACTACAAATTTAACAATCTGATTCATAACAAAATCCTATATTATAAAAGCCTAATATGCAAATTGTCCCCTTGACCGGGAGTTTGAGCAGGGGGTAGGGCCAGCTGGCCAACCGTGCGTGGGGAGGCCCCGATCAGCAGCAGGCAGCTGCCAGGGACTCTACCTGTGCATGAATTTCATGCACTGGACCTCTAGTAGGGTTTATGAAAGACTTAAAGAGAACTAGCTACCAAGTTTAATGTTGTATAAAGCCCCCATAAAACTCACCATAAAAATTCACAAAGATTTATGGGGTACATACTATGTGCTTAGCTATATAGCTGAAGTGGTACACTTTAGTAGCAAAACTAATTCTTTTAAAATAATGACTTGAAATTTTCTCTGAAAATCACTGATTTATAGGCAAAAATCACTGACATAAGAGGACTTATCCAAACCAGTGTCCACGATGTGGTCTTTTTTTCAGCAGTAAGGTAATACAGGAGAGGCAGACTCTACCAGGAAAGAACATGGCTCTGATTATCATGCTGGCCTAAAGGAAAAGGAGAGTAACTTCCTCTAGCAGACAGGTGACAAGGTCTGCTCTAAGAAAGGTAGCTATACTATTTTGGATGAAGCATGAATAAAACAGCCCTTTCCCCAAAGCTTTTATGTATGCTATTCATCCAACAAAAACCTGTACAAAACACACCCCAAAGATCTATTTCTGAGTTCAACATATGCTAGGTTGTATGCCTGACTGGGATAAAATTAAGTGTTTGATAAGAAGCCAGTTATTCTATAAATTTTATACCTAAAAGAAATCACCAGCACAATGTTACAAGCATGAATATAGATGAATATATAGATGAAATATTCAGAAGAGAAGCTAAAGAAAAACCACAGGAAAGAGTTTGATGCATCTTGCATTATCAAGATCTTAGAAAACAGAAACTCAGTGCAAATAAATTGTTTTATGTCAAACTAATTATTACTTTCAGAACCCAAAATGGCTAACTTTAAAATCCAGATTCCTTTTCTATAATATAACCAAGACATACTGGCAGACATCTGGCAATCACTTCTGTCTTTAGGGATCTTTGGGCTCAGAAAGCCATGTCCAAGAATCATTTACCAATATGGAACGTATAATTTTCATGGTTTAGAAAGAAGTCTGGCCCGACTGGCATGGCTCAGTGGTTGAGCGTCAACCTATGAACCAGGAGGTCACGGTTTGATTCCCAATCAGGGCACATGCCTGGGTTGCGGACTTGATCCCCAGTAGGGGGTGTGCAGGAGGCAGCCGATCAGTGATTCCCTCTCATCATTGATGTTTCTCTCTCTCTTCTCTCTTTCTCTCTGAAATCAATAAAGATATATTTTTAAAAAAAGAAAGAAAGAAAGAAGTCTGGGTTGGAAGAAGCTTGGAAATCCAACACACTCAAAAATAATGCAAGCTGCCCTAGCTGGTTTGGCTCAATGGATAGAGCATCGGCCTGTGGACCAAAAGGTCCCAGGTTCAATTCCGGTCAAGGGCACATACCTGTGTTGCGGGCTTGATCCCCTGTAGTGGGCATGCAGGAGGCAGCCGATCAATGATTCTCTCACATCACTGATGTTTCAATCTCTCTCTCCCTATCCCTTCCTCTCTGAAATAATAAAAATATATTTTTAAAAAATGCAAGCTGTTCAGGGGGTTTATGGGGTCACAGCACATCATTACTATTACTTTCATTCCAAATAAAGTGTTGAGAAATACTGGAGGAAAGAACTGCCCTACAGTTTTAGACTCAGTACTTCTTAAAGAGAATACTCACCTGTAGCCTTTTTGTGACAAGAAATAGCCTCCTCGTATTTCCCCGCAGCTAATAAACGATCTGCTCGTCTGCTCTGTTGATGAGCCTAGAAGACAAACATTTCTAATTGCTTCTCTTCTATAACTCATTTTTCCCTTTCAACCTTAAAGTTACTATTTATGTTTTTAAAATATAAAATGTGTACATCGTACAGTTGAGTAATTACAATACCTATATTTAATATTATGGTGGAGATTTTTCTAGGTACAACTCACCAAAGCAACAAAGACAAACGCAACAGTTCTGAAAGCAAGTGACTAAAGTGCCCCCAAATGTAAAGGTAAATGCATTAAATGAGTAGTCACTGGGCTCTTTACCTCTCTGTTACATTTCAAAATTTACCACAACTTCGTAAATGTGTTTCCTTCTCTTTAAGAGGTCCAACAGATCCAGATGGGTTATATCTCACATAAAGTTAAACGGTTAGAAGGCAAAGAGAAAGACAAATAATCAACAAGTCTTACAGCTATGTAATGTTTTCCTCACTAAAAAACTCACAGATGACTTAGCAAAACTTATTTTAAAAAAGTGAAAAGCACTGTACTACCATGTTCATAGCAGCATTGTTCACAATAGTCAAAAGGTGGAAGTGACCCAAATGTCCATCAATAGATGAATAAACCGTGGTATATACATATAATGGAATATTATTCAGCTTTAAAAGGGAAAGAAATTGCCTGGCCAGTGTTACTTAGTGTTTGAGAGTTGACCTATGAACCAAGAGGTCATGATTCAATTCCTGGTCAGGATACATGCCCGGGTTGCAGGCTCGATCCCCGTTGTGGGGCGTGCAGGAGGCAGCCAATCAATGATTCTCTCTTATCATTGATGTTTCTCTCTCCATCTTCCTTCCTCTCTGAAATCAATAAAAATCTATAATAATCTATAATAATAAAAGCATAATATGCAAATCGACCAAACGTGCCATCTGGGTGACCTTCCGGACAAAGCCAGGCTGCAAAGGCAGCTGAGATAGCCGGGGCTGCAAAGGCCTACTCTTGCACGAATTTCATGCATCGGGCCCTCTCATATATATATATATTTTTATATTATATATTATATTTTTTTTTTTTTTTTAAGGAAATTGACACATGCTACAGCATGAATAAGCTCTGAAGATATTAAGTTAATGAAATATAAAATAAACAAGTTACAAAAAGAAAAAACTGTATGATCCCACTTATATGAAATATCTAAAGCATTCAAACTCATAGAAATAGAAAGTAGAATGGTGGCTGCCAAGGGCTGAGAGAGGAAAGTGAGGAGTTGCTGTTTAATAAGATTAGTTCCAACTTTGCAAGATGAAAAAGTTCTGGCCGAAACCGGTTTGGCTCAATGGATAGAGCGTCGGCCTGCGGACTCAAGGGTCCCAGGTTTGATTCTGGTCAAGGACATGTACCTTGGTTGCGGGCACATCCCCAGTAGGGGGTGTGCAAGAGGCAGCTGATCGATGTTTCTCTCTCATCGATGTTTCTAACTCTCTCTTTCTCTCTGTAAAAATCAATAAAATAAAAAAAATAAAAAAGATGAAAAAGTTCTGAAGATGTTGCACAACAATTTAAATATACTTAATGCTACTAGACTGGATACTTAATAAAGATGGTAAATTTTATGTTATGGGAACTTTACCTCAATTTACTTAAAAAAAAAAAAAATACGAGGAGGCTACTTCTTGTCACAAAATCTGGCCTGACTGGCATGGCTCGGTGGTTGAGCATCGACCTATGAACCAGGAGGTCACAGTTCGATTCCAGGTCAGGGCACATGTCCAAGTTGTGGGCTTGATCCCCTGTGTGGGGCGTGCAGGAGGCAGCCAATGATTCTCTCTCATCATTGATGTTTCTCTCCCTCCCTCTCCCTTCCTCTCTGAAATCAATAAAAAATATATATTTATTTTTTAAAAAAAGCAAAATGTTTTGTCAGGTGTAAAGTGAATAATCTAGCATGCTTTTAAAAAAAATTTGTAACTAATGCATCATTAAAAAATACTTCAGACAATCACTTTTGCAACTGAGACTAAAATCTTGTTCTCTAAGTCTCAATTTACTCCTGAAAAAAATAATGGATAACAATAAATGACTGAGCGCTTAAAATAAATTTAACCCTGGAGTCTTAGACTGAGCAAAAAATATGTTCTGAACATAGCAATATATTTTATAATGCCCAGAAATTATACACATCTTTCAGGAAGACAATGTACATGATGAAGAAAGCTAAGTTATGATCAATATGATTTTTCTAAGGAATGTTCTTGGATAGTATAGTTAAAACAAGTGGCACTCAATCAAAAAGGTTCTAGGTAAAGGGGGAAAAAAGAACTAAAAGGGGTAAAACTGCAGGTACCTTTACCTTCCTGAGCTTTGAAAGATGCCCTATATAAGAAACAAACCTTATTTGAAATCTCAGAGTACCTCCTATGGATGACACAGTGCAGAACCAGCCCTACAAAGAATCCAGAGCTCTGGGCTAAAGTCCTGGCTTACCTACTAAACCACTTAAGTTCATTAAACCACCTAAGTTTTTTCATCCTTCAGGGCCTGTTTTCTCACCTGTAAAATGACAGAATTGGACCAGATCTGTGCTTTTCAGTTTGTTGCTGTTGTTGTTAATACTCACCCAAGGGTATTTTTTCCATTGAATTTCAGAGGCAGAAATAGTAAAGTGATAGAGACACATCAATTGGTTGCCTCCCTTATACTCCCCAATTAAACTTCAAGCTCCACAATAACAGAATAAATTGTTTCACTAAAGAATCAAAGAGTTCTCAAGTGGTAAGAACAGGACCTCCTGGCTTTCCCCATGCCCTTAAATTTCCCCATGTAATGTCCAATATCTGATCACTCGGCCAACTTAGGAACTGCATACTGTCAAAAATACAAGAAATAAGTGCCGGTGAGGATGTGGAGGAGAGGGAACCCTTGTGCACTACAGGAATGTCAATTAGTGCAGCCACTATGAAAAACAATATGGAGGTGCCTCAAAAAATTAAAAATAGAACTACCATAGGATCCAGCAATACCACCTCAGGTTATTTGTCTGAATAAAGTAAAAACATTCATTCCAAAAGATACGCCCAACTCCTTCCCTGCCACATTCATTGCAGCATAGCATACAAATAACCAAGATATGAAAACCTAAATATCCATTTACAGATGAATGGATAAAGAACTAGAAATTTGTACATTTTGAATGCCCTTAATCCATTTTGCCCACCTCACAAAGCCACACCTCTGCCAATTTACCAATCCATTTATTGTATCCATGAGTTTAGGGGTTTTTCTTTTTCTTTTTTTCTTTTATATTCCACATAGAAGTGATCACGTCATTTGTCATTCTCTGTCTGACTGATTTTACCCAGAATAATGCCCTCGTGTTGCAAATGGCAAGATTTTTCTTTTATGGCTACCCATTTTTTTCTTTAGATTGTTTGGTGTGTGTGTGTGTTTTTGCTATTGAGTTGTATGAGTATTTTGGATATTAACCCTTTATCAGATACATGATTTGCAAATATTTTCTCCCAATTCGGTAGGTTTCCTTTTCATTTGTTGATAATTTCTTTTGCTGTGCAAAAGCTTTTTAGTTTGATGCAATCCCACAGAATATTTTCTTGATATCTTTGTGAGGGTTTTTTTGTACTTTCTTTCTTTTTTTTTCTTTGTTTGTTTGTTGTTGTTTTTTTTGTTAATCCTCATCTGAGGATATTTTTCTCCATTGATTTTTTAAAAATATATATTTTTATTGATTTCAGAGATAAATAGAGACAACAATGATGAGAGAATCATTGATCGGATGGCTCCTGCACACCCCACCCTGGGGATCGAGGCCACAACCCAGGCATGTGCCCTGACTGGGAATCGAACCCATGACTGCCTGGCTCAGAGGCCGACACTCAACCACTGAGCCACACTGGCAAGACTCCACTGATTTTTAGAGAGAGTGGGAGAGGGATAGGGAGAGGGAGAGGGAGAGGGAGAGGGAGAGGGAGGGAGAGAGGGAAAGAGAGGGAGAGAGGGAGAGAGGGAGAGAGGGGGAGGGAGAGAGAGATAGAGAGACATCGATGTGAGAGAGACACATTGATTGGTTGCCTCCCCACACCCGGTAACCAGGGCCTGCAACCAAGGTATGTGCCCTTGACTGGAAATGAACCTGAGATCCTTCAGTCCTCAGGTCAACCAACTGAACCAAACCAGCTAGGGCATGTACTTATTTTCTTTGCTTCTCTATCAACAATTGTGATAAACAGCTTCTGATATGGCTCCCAAAGCCCCTGCCTCCTGGTATTCACACCCTTTGTCATCACCCTTCCTCAAATGTGGGCTAGACCTAGTGAACTGCATCTAAAAAAACAAAATATAGCAAAGGAAACAGGATGTCCCTTCCGTGATCAGTTACAGAAGATTGTCACTTTCATCTTGGTAGTACTCTCTTCTTCCTTGCTCACTTTAATGGACCCAAACAGTCATGTAGTGAGCTGCCCCATAGAAAGGCTGACATCGAAGAAAAGGAGTAGCCTGCCAACAGCCAGCAAGAACTGAAATCCTGTCCACAAGCGCTCAAGGAACTGAACCTTGCTATCAAACCTGAGTGAGAGCAGCTCCCGCCTCAGAGAAGCCTTCAAGTGGCACTACAGCCCCAGCTGACACCTTGATTGCAGCCCTGTGCAAGACCCTGAAGGAAAGAACCCAGCTCAGCCATGCCCTTATTCCTCACACACACAAACAATGAGATAACAAATGTGTGTTGTTTTAAGCTGCTAAACTTGGGGATAATTTGCTATATAGCAATAGATAATATAACACAGACAGTCCTCGGGTTACATCAGACTCGACATACTTCATTTTGTGGTTATGTCACCATCTCCCATTTATTTATAAAAAAAAAAGTTCCGTCATTTCGACGTATGTACATGTGCTTTATGATTTTTATTATTTATTTACCACAAGTAAAGACCTCAGGAATTGTTACCTTCCTTTTAATTTTTTTTTTTACTTTTTCACTTATTACTGTTGCGTATGTGCTCCATGTGAGTGACGTAGGTGCTTATGTAGGTGGGTTCCGACTTACTGCGAAAATCGCATTAAATCGAGTTACGTCGAGTCGATCTCTGACGTAACCCAAGGACCTACCTAGTAGCATCTCTTTTATTTTCAGCTGCCTCGAATTCTATTGGGAAATAGATTTTGTTTACACAGGGAAAGCAGTGATTGACCAATCCTCATGGAACTGTAACACCCTATCACTTGAATAATGAATATTAGATTCCGTGACACCACAATCTCATATTTAAGTACTTTCTGACACTTAGGGTCTACCCTTCAGCTGTAAATATAAAAACAGGAGTTAACAGACACTGAACATAAAAATAACATTACATTTTCAAGAAAAGGGAAACGCACAAGTTATGAGACCTACATTTATCCTAGCTTTCCTTCTGAGGGCATTTTCCAAAATAGAGTGCAGGAAAATAAAACCCAAGCAGTATCTCACTGGGGAGAAGAGATGAAGACTCGACCCTGCTAGCGGTTCTCAACCTGTGGATCGCCTAAGACCATCGGAAAACACAGATATTTACATTACGATTCATTAACAGTAGCAAAATTACAGTTATGAAGTAGCAATGAAAATAACTTTATGGTTGGGGGTCACCACAACATGAGGAACTGTATTAAAGGGTCGCGGCATTAGAAAGGTCGAGAAGCACTGCAATAGATGAAAAGAAAACTAAAGTCATGGGGTGAAAGTTCTGTAAGAATAGGAACTTGGTCCTATTCATTGTTGAATCCTTGAAGTCTAGAACAGTACCTGATAATATAGTAATTACACATAATATTTGTTGGTTAATTAGATGGGAAATGGGAGAAGTTGTGTTGAGGGTTGGTAACAAAATCAAAGATTGGTAAATGCCAAGAGAACTTTACTGTATTTCAGAAAAAAAGTGAGACTAAAACTCTGCATCAAAATCTAAAATAAATAACTATATATACACAAACATATATACACACACAGACACTCACAGAGGGAGGGAAGGGAAGAGAGAGGAAGGGAGAGGGGGAAAGAGACTCAATCATTAGTGTACTTAACTTCATTTACTATTTAATCCATCCAATCTCCATGACATTTTAACCAGAATTTTCCTACTCCCTCGAGTAAAAGTGAAGGCACAATACTACAAAATGTTCTAAAACTTTTATAAAAAGTAAAACAGCTTCAGATTTAGTAATGTCTTAGTCAGATTTAGTAATGTCTTAGTCTGTGTACCCTGTACAAATTTCTCCCTTGGTGAGACCACTTCAAAAACAACCAGTACACTCCTCTCTGTGAACTGCTCTTCTTCAAAGATAATAGATTAACATTCCTGTGGGAGTTGCCAAATTCTTATATTACCTTGTCCTATGAACACCTAAAGATTCTGTTCCATCAGATTCAAATTTAGGACTGGAGAGTATGTCACGAAAGTTTTAAGTGGTTTTAACTAATATAACATTCAGGAGTTAGCCAGGTAGAAAATGTTGATCTGCAAAGAGGAAGAATCTGATTATCTTTGAGTCCCAGGTCCCATATGTTCTTAGACCCACCTACACTGTAGCCCTACTTTCCTGCACCTTTCTTTTGATTCCAATAAATTATCCCAAATTAATTTAAGCAAATGTGAAGTGGGTTGCTATCACCTGCAACTGACAAAAATCCTAACTACAACTAAGTGACAGCCCTCACCAAAAAGTACATTCTACTTCTATATGCTACCTGCTTTAAAAATACAGGTTCTATATTGTCTTCTTTCCCAAAGGAAACAGTATTTACCTTATTTTATTTTTCATATATTTCTGTGTCCCTAGGGCTGTGGTCGGCAAACTGCGGCTCGCGAGCCACATGTGGCTCTTTGGCCCCCTGAGTGTGGCTCTTTCACAAAATACCACGGCCTGGGCGAGTCTATTTTGAAGAAGTGGCGTTAGAAGAAGTTTAAGTTTAAAAAATTTGGCTCTCAAAAGAAATTTCAATCGTTGTACTGTTGATATTTGGCTCTGTTGACTAATGAGTTTGCCGACCACTGCCCTAGGGGAAAGCTGTATGTAAAATTGAAAAGAAAAAGAACACCAAAAAAGGTGGTAGAGGAAAATCTAATGTACTCCTGAACCTTGTGGTAGGTAGGGTCTTCAGAGAAGGAGAAATCTCATTTACCCCCCCTTTCTCAACCAATTCACTGAGTCTCCTACTGGCAAGCAGTAGCTCCTAAAAGTTAAGTGTTGAATTGGATGCCTAAGTAAAGTAATACAATTATACTTAAGATAACTGCTCAAGTGTTAGAAAAGTCCAGGAACACCTGTTTTTGATTTTAAGTCTAAGGATCAATTTCTCCCAAACACAGCTCTGCTGCATCTTTTTTTCTTAAGTTTCCAGTTTAGCTTGCTTTTTTTCATAACCATCACCATCTGCTGTGAAGACAAATTACAGGATACAGCCCGCTAGTGAGTTGTGAAATCAATTTAGTGGGTCACAACAGCATTTTCTTAACTCTAATAGTAAATATTAGAGTATATCAAATATAGCACCATGCACACACGTGTATGTGTATATGCACACATATGGCATCATATAGTTTCAATTTTTTTGTTATGTTTTAGGTGACATTTATGAGGATCTCTGCGTTTTACACAATTCCAGGAGATACATTCATAAGGTAGCAACTCTGCAGTAATATGCACATGTGTGTACTAGTAATTATGAAAATTTTCTTTCTGTGAATCACAGTCAAAACAAATGGGCAAACACTGATCTAAGAGAAAGATCAGTATTGTACTTAGAAACTTGCTTTCAAATCCCACTGTTATCCCTTACTCTGCACTTATTTTTAAACAGTAGTGTGGGTTGGGGGTGGGCTAGAAAGGGTCAATGAGGGGGAAAAAGAGGAGATATGTAACACTTTCAAGAATCAAGATTTAATTAAAAATAAACAGCAGTGTGTATCTTAAGACTAAAAAGTTTTTAATTTGATTTATTTTTTAGAGGAGGAGAGAGGGAGAGAGGAAGTTAGGGAGGGAGAAGGGAGGGAGAAACAGAGAGAAACATCAATTTGTTCTATTTATGCATTCATCAGCTGATTTTTTAAAAATATATTTTATTGATTTTTTACAGAGAGGAAGAGAGAGGGATAGAGTTAGAAACATCAATGAGAGAGAAACATCAATCAGCTGCCTCTTGCACACCCCGTACTGGGGATGTGCCCGCAACCAAGGTACATGCCCTTGACCGGAATCGAACCTGGGACCCTCTATCCACTGAGCCAAACAGGTTTCGGCTGGTTTTTTTAAATATATGTTTTTATTGATTTCAGAGAGGAAGGGATAGGAAGAGAGAGAAACAACGAGAGAGAATCATTGATTGGCTGCCTCTTACACACCCCACACTGGGGATCAAGCCTGCAACTGGGCATGTGCAATGTCTGGGAATCGAACCATGACCTCCTGGTTCATAGGTCAACGTTCAACCACTGAGCCATGCAGGCTGGGCTGATTTTTTTTTTATTGGTTGTTTCTTGTATGTGCCCTGACTGGGAATTGAACCCAAAACTTTTTGATGTATTAACAATGCTTAACCAACTGAACTACTGGGCCAGGGCCCTTACTCCGCATTTCAATGTCTTCATCCATACTAGTAAAATGGGGAATATCTCACATAGTACTAAAAAACAAAATAAATGATATAAAGTGTCTGATACCAACCCTAGCCCTTAGTAACTGTAGGGCAAGTCCTAGTTCTCCATCCCCTTTCCCCAGAGTGCTTCCATTAGCCCAATCTAGCTTGCAACACAGGATGAATTTTCCTTGAAATTTCCAGGGCAGCAAGGAAAACTTTTTACTGCTGCCCTCACCAGTGTTGCTCAATGGTTGGAGCGTTGGCCCTCGCACCTAAGGGTTGATTCCTGGTCAAGGGCAGGTACATGGGTTGCATGTTCAATCCCCAGCCCCGGAAGAAGCAACGGATTGATGTGTCTCTCTCACATCAATGTTTCCTTCCCTCTCTCACTCTCTCCCTGCCAAGTCTCCCTTCCTCCCAAGCTCTCTCTAAAAAAAAAAAAAAAAAATAGGGGGGGGGGGGGGGAGGGAGAGAGAGAGAGGTGAGGATTAACAACAACAAAAAACTTATTGCCAATATAATTAACATGGAATAATTACAAAGATTCTAGGTATGTACAAGGCCATTCTTTGGACCTTATCTGATTCCTTTTCTTAGATGAGAAAAACTGACCACTCTAGAGGGAAGCTAAGTTACTCAACATTCTCAGCACTCTTAAGGGTGAAGGCAGAATACAATTGTGTCCTTTGAGTGTGCAGAGTAGGTAAGCAAAGCATGAGCAACAGTCATGTATAAATTAAGGAAGGTCTGACATCACTTCCTACATAGGCAGCAAACAAACCAAAGAACTACAAACGACCTCACAAGTTCTGACATTTGCTACCAGCTCTCACAATGCCAAAATTAAATGTATCAAAGGAAATGCCTAATTATACAAATTTTTGTTATAATTTTTTCCATATTAAAAACTGACAGAAAAAAAACGGTAAAACAAAACTTATTTAGAGTGCAAGGACTACCTATTTTTCCCCCTCGATGGAAATACGATTTATCTTATTTTTCTCCTGACTAATATAAAAAACCAGAGGAGAACACAATATCTGTACTACACATTAAATTTACTATTTCAGCCCTGGTCCAGTAGCTCAGTTGGTTAAAGCACCAACCTGATATACCAAGGTTGTGGGTTTGATCTTTAGTCAGGGCACATACAAGAATCAACCAATGAATGCATAAATAAGTTGAATAACAAATTGATGTCTCTCTCTCTCTCCCCTCCTCCCTTATCCTTTCTAAAAATCAATTAAAATTTTAAAATATTATATAACATGACTATTTCAAACTGGTCTCTTCCATATCCTAAAAACTCACTGTGATAAAATAAGCCTACTGGCCCTTATTGCAAACCTAACAAAAGAATCAATACTAGAGGCAGAGGCACTAAATAAATGTTGACTGAATATACAGTTCAATACAAATAAGGGCCATAGTGAAATGAAAATGATGAGTACATTAATGTGATTATCAAAAAAAATTATGATCTATAATGTATTTGCGTCACTGGTCTACGTAATTACTTAACTTCTCCCAGCCTAGGCTTATTTATCTGTAAAACGGGGAAGCAGTTCTTCCTAAATTCCAAGGATGCTCTGAGGACACATGATTATAAATCTATGTACTGTAATAGTCTTTATACAGTGAATTTGGACTAAACTATATCATTAGAAAAAGCTTGTATATACTACTGAAATTTTCAAAGGCACTCATTAATCAAAGCATTGAGAACTATTTCTCATGTTGAGTCAACTGAATACAAAGTTGGATATCTACTCTCATAAAAGAATGTGATAGTCTTCAAAAAAAAAACACAAAAAAACCCAGGCATGTAAAACTGAGTAACAACAAATTCAGAGACCTGTCATTGATATTAACAGCACAGTTTAAACGATTCAAGTAAATGTTAATCTCTTTTCCCTTGTTATCTTCTGATACACAAGCTAAACTAGAACCCAGATCTTTCATCTCTCAAATGGTTTAAGAATTCAAGATGCCAAATTTCTAATACTTGACTACAAAGTTGCCGAATTGTGCTAGCCTGCTTAACAAGACTGGATTCAAAAGTTCTCTATAAAAAGATAGTACTATTAGCACCACTGAACTAAATTTTCCTAAACTGGTGATTCTCCTGCTCCATCTACAACTCTCACCCAACTCCAGTCTTCTGGTAAAGCTACCACAGACTAGTGGGAGTTTGGCAGGGGTTATGCTGGCAGCCTGCAGCCAAATAAAGTAAAGCTAACTGGAACTGAACCAATGGTCATTTTGCAAGGACACGAACTTTGGAGCACTTTGTAAACTGCTGGTTATTTCTAACAATATTCCTGTTAAGTTTAAATATTGAACCATCCATTATATTTCACGGCAAACTATATGTCACCTTAAAAACAAGAAAAGGGCAAGACATTTTCCTGTTGTGTTTGTTAAAAAACTCACAAATCTAGTCACATTGTTTTTATGTGTAAACAACTCTTACCACTGGGGGAAGGGATGGACTTCATAAAACTGGGAGGTGCTTCTCAGAGGAGCGAACCTGGCACCAGTTTGGGAACCACCGCTTTAGCTCCAGCCCTAGAATTTGAAAACTTTTCCAAGCTCAACAAGCCCAAATCTTTATTTTACGAGGGAGATTTAAATTACGGGTTTATGTTCCGGTTAACTATAAATTGCTAACTCTTACACTGTTCTATGTACCACATACTGTTCTAAGCCCTTTCCGCCTCGTTACTTTAACCCTCAGTGAGGTCAACTTAATCCGCCCTTTGAAGTGCCAATGCCAGAATCCAAATTCAAGCAGCCTAGCCCCAGAACACGTCCTCTCAAGCCACCAGGTTCTGCCGCTTCTCGAGGGAGTGGCTTAAATCCAGCCCAGGGCTCTCCCAGGACTCCAGGGTGCAGAGTCCCAACGAGAGAGATGAACTCTCCCTAGGTCCACCACCGCAACCGCATTTCCAACTTGTGACTCCTCCAAGTTCCTTCCGTCTCTCTACAACCTCAAGTGTCCAAACTCATAGGCAACGCTCTCTGGGACACCAGAGGATGCAGTGGCCAGTCAGAAAAGAACAGGTTTCTCGTTGTTGCTTCAACCTCAACACCTGAGAAGCCTACAAACAGTTAAGTACTTTTTCGGAGAAAGGCAAACACGTACCGTCTTTTCACGATGCCTCAAGTGATGAACCTGAGCTAACAAGGACGACCCTGTGTGTGTGTGTGTGTTTTTTCCCCCTCCAGCTGTCTCCAACTTACTCGAGAAGGGAGACTTTCCGGTTATGCATCTGAATACAGATGAGAAATGGAATAAGGCGGGGG
This sequence comes from Eptesicus fuscus, assembly GCF_027574615.1. Classification (NCBI taxonomy): domain Eukaryota; kingdom Metazoa; phylum Chordata; class Mammalia; order Chiroptera; family Vespertilionidae; genus Eptesicus; species Eptesicus fuscus. The sequence continues at coordinate 24,399,665 of NC_072489.1, forward strand.
GGGAGAGGGGGGTGAGGGGTAGGAAGAGGTATTAGTATTACTCCATCTCTCCGACGTGGAGAGGCCCCGACCTCGGACCCCGTGTACTGGGAGTTAGACCGGTCTCACACACACCGCTGCCCCGGCCGGTTCCGGGGCCCCTCCAGGCTGCAGGGAGGTGTTTACGTGGCGCTCGGAGGCATTTCCTCAGGCCTCGAGAAGTGGCAGCCCCGGCGGGCGGGCGGGAGCCCCCCGCCCAGGCCCTGCGGCAGGGGGCGCACGGCGGCGGCGGCGGCGGGAAATGGGCTCGGGAGTTTGCCGGGGATCCCCGAGGGGGTCAACGTCTGGGACGGCTCGCCCGGAGCCGCGGTGGGCCACGCCGGCTGGCGCCCCCCAGCCTCGAGTACCACCCCCGCCAGACCCGCGCGCCCCAGGCACTGAGAGTCGGCGGCACCCCGTGGACCAGACCGGACTCCGGAGGCAAAGGAGCCGAGGGCGGACGCGACCCTCGGTGAGCCACTCACCAGGTTGAGGGGTCCTTCCATTACTTCCATAGACCCCGGCGGAAGAGGCGGCCTGAGGGAGGGGAGCGGCGACGCCGAAGCACATGGAGGAGCACAGCCGAGGAGCGGGAGGCAGCGACAGGGACCGCGGCTCCTCTCCGCGCCCCGGGAGCCAGCCGAGGGAGCAGAGGGAGCAACCACCGCGCCACTTCCTCCTCCGGCGCCGCGGGCCCGCCCCCTGCGCCGGGGCCACGCACGCGTCGTGACATCACATGCGGTGGTTCAAGGTGGGAGTGAGGACGGGTTGTGGGCGGGGTTCAGGGAAGGCGGGTCACGGGCTGACGTGCACTTTCTCGCGGTCTATCTTTCCTCTCGCGAGATGCTTATCTTCAGCTTTGGCTGTCTCTTCTGCCGTCACGTGGGGTTGTTGGGAGTTGAGTGGCTGTTGGCTTCTCCCAGTTTCCTTCCAGCCTGACTTTTCCCAAGTTCACTCTCATTGGACTTATTTTTACTTTTTGTTTGTTATTTTTATTTTTTCTATCTTGCTTGGGCTTATTTTTAAATCAGATTTGAGCAATACTAAACCATGTGCTGGACTAGATCACCCCCTTTTCCAGAGACAATGAATCAGTGCTCTGCCCTCAAGTTGCTGACAAACTAATAAAAGAAAATAATATGGGTCACAAATAGCCAAATATAATACTTGACTCTTAACAATTATGTGCCAAACCACTGTGCTGGGTTCTTTCTGTCAAGGAATTCACTGACAATCCTATATAATAAAAGCCTAATATGCTAAGTGCCCAGTCATCCGTTCAACCAATCAAAGCATAATATGTGAATGATATGCTAAGACTGCTCAACCGCTAGCTATGACGTGCACTGACCACCAGGGGGCAGATAGTCGACCAGTCAACCAGTCGCTATGACATGCACTGACCACCAGGGGGCAGACGCTGCCCCCCTTGGTGGTCAGTGCGCTCCCACAGGAGGAGTGCTGCTCAGCCAGAAGCTGGGCTCATGACTGGTGAGTGCAGCAGTGGTGGCAGAAGCCTCTCCCGCCTCCACAGCAGTCGGACATCCCACAAGGGTTCCCAGACTGCAAGAGGGCGCAGGCCCGGCTGAGGGGCCGACCCGCCCCCCCCCCCCCACACACACACACACACCCTTGAGTGCACAAATTTCGTGCACCAGGCCTTTAGTAAAAAATAATTGTGATTTATGCTGTGAAGGGAACCGGGAGATGTGATAGAGGTACCATGAGTTACATAGCTTCAAGGAAATGAATTTTTTTTTCAAAAGCTGTGTGAGCTTGGAAGAGACCCCCTCGCTTTAGGTGAAACCCCAACCCTGGCCTATGCCTTGATTGCAGCCTTTTGAGAGCCTGAGCAGAAGACCCATCAAAAGCCAGACTCTTGACCTATGTAACTTGTGAGATAATAAATATGTGTTGTTTTAAGTCACTACATTTGTGATTCTCTGGTATGTGGCAAAGAAAACTATTGCAGACACTTTTGGGGGTAAAATCCAGAGGCAGCATTTTCTTGATAAACTATAACTAGGAGTAGTGAATTCATGTCACCGCCCTAATCAATCCACAGTAGCTGTGTTTAATACCTCTAAGGGGAACTTCAGTGACAACTAGACAAAAAAGAGAGTATAGTATATTTGTTAACGTAAAAACATTCAAACCTGTGAAGAATTTTTGTGAGTTTATTTGAACCAAACTGTCAACAATTGCCAGGAAGTAGAATCTCAACAGATTGAGATAATGCTTCAGAGAATGGCGGTTTTTCATCTATTTTTATACATTGCAATCAAAGGAAGAGATGTAGGTGGGTTACACAAAATCCATTGGTGATAGATTAGAGAAGCAGGAGAAAGCAAAAGGAGGAGGGAACCTCTGGGACAGGATAAAGAATAAAATGATAGACACTTCTTTTACTTAGATGTGTACAGGATAGCTAACAGTCAGCAATTAACATGATAACAATAACAATGAAGGAATTTGTGTTATCTGTCCTGGCACCCAGCACATTTGTTTGTGCCCTGAGGGGTCCGAAAAAAAGGGAAGTTACAAGTTACCCTGACATTTCAATGATATGTTATCATAGATGCAAAAAGACAATAAGCTCAGTTAAGGTAAAGGTTGACCTTGTCAGGGAAGATACAGACCATAACTGCTTTTAGTTAAAGTCTAATTTCAGACCATCCTTTGTGGTTATTATAGGTCTCTGAGTTTGCAAGACTGTCATACAGGCCTTCCCTGAGCTTGTCAGGTTAGCATGTGGCCCCTTCCGTCCACATATTCAAGCACACACCAATATTTGAGATCAATTTCATCCAGATCAGCAAAAGAGAAGGCATGATGGGTGTACACAACCATGTCCAATGTACACAAACATTACATCCGCCAACCCTCTTCTCTGCCACTTGCTGTCATTCTGTTGGTCTGACCAGCTCCAGGCTATGAAGAGCATGCATGCTGTACATAGCTAGGTCATCAAAGGAAGAGGTTACAAGCATACAAAGATTTTAGGCCTATTCTGGATGCTTTCCTTGAAGTTTAGGAAACAGCAGAAAGACCCGAAGCTTGCTGCTGGCTATTTTTCTATTTGCAGGTGTGTATCTTTTCAGACACATGGAAGACTTCTTTACCTATTGAATAAGCCCATTTATAAGCCCATTTATCTCCTGAGACCATCAGTGGAGGGTCACAGAAATCACCAGGCCGTCCCAGCTGGGGACACGGTGGACATTCCTATTACTGAATCAGAGATGAGAAAAGTCCAGTTAAAGGTAAATCTCCACTGTGACTCAGCAAGATAGAACCAGAGAGCTCTAAGTCACTAAAAGCTGGTCCTGGTATTCTCTGAGGCTCACCTGGAATATGCATTCCATGTGAAAGAATCCAAACCTAAATGGGCCACCACTGAGGGACTTGCCACATTGGAGAAGTTCTTGATATGCTATGAGGTTCAGTTCATACATTCCCTAGATATTAGCATATTATCTTATATCCACCTATAGCATCATGATAGTTCAATTTCTTCTTGAACACTGACTATTCCAATCAAGTTAGAGTGATCTGTTATGATCTATTTTTAATGATTAGGAAGTTCTTGCTTTATTTGAACTGGAATCTGTCTTCCCAAGACTGCCATGCCCTGAGTTTGTGTAAATTGCTATAACATGAGTGGGTGAACACATGTACAATGTTTCCTGCTATCAAAATGTAAAATGTGGCCCTAGCTAGTTTGGCTCAGTGGATAGAGCATTGGCCCATGATCCCAGGTTCGATTCCGGTCAAGGCACATACCTCCATTGCAGGCTCAATCCCCAACCCTGGTCAGGGCACACGCCGAGGCAACCAATCAATGGGTCTCTCTCACATTAATGTTTCTCTCTCTGTCTCTCCCCGTCCCTCCCACTCAATCTAAAAATCAATAGAAAAAATATCCTCAGGTGAGGATTAACAACAACAACAAAACAGTAAAATGTGCATACCCTTGACTCAGCAGCTCCTACAGAAATACTGGCACAAGTATAGAAAATACAGGTACATGAGGATGTTCACTGGGGACATTGTAACAATGCTCTCCTTAGTTCTGGAACTAGAGAGATCATTTGACAGAAGTTCTGTACAGGGAATTTCTGCATCAAGTGGGAGCTTGGATTGATGACCTCAAAAGTTTGTCTAGTTATGAGTCCTTGGTGTCCTCAGCTACAAGAAGAGAAGGGAGCAGACCCTCTGGTCTCCCTTTCTGTCCTCTCTATCTCTATTGTTTCTCTTGCTCTCAGCTCAGGAGCTCCAGGGAGAAAGGAATCAGGAGCAAGTCAGCATCAGAAATCTTCCCATGGTCCCTGAAGTGTCTGGGACCCCCCTCCTTTGATTATGCTGTGGGAGGGGGAGTCCAATCTGCCTCCCACACCTGCTATGTTTATAGACTTCCCAGTGAATCCATCCCGAGCACATTTTCTTCTATAGTCAGGAAACATACAGGACCTGTCAAAGTTGAGGTAAGGAGAAGCAGCAGGGTTGGTAGCAGCAGGGGCAGCAACAGCAATATTAGGACAGCAACCAAGTCTGCAGGCCAAAGACAGAACAACACAGCAATGTCAGGAGCAGCCAGCAAGGGCCCAGGAGGGAGAGGAGCCAGCATGATCATGGCAGGAACACCAACATGTCCTCAGTGGGTGTTAAAGTGGTTGTGGCTGGTGCTTCATGCACATCCTTGGAGGGTACCTCCAGATGTGATGGGAGGTGTGCATGAAGGATCACAGCAGTATGGGGCATTGTTCTGTATCTACTAGTAAGCAGGGTGGTGGGTAAAGTGCTTACTGTTGTAATTTTCCCATCTCTGAGATCAGGTGATCTTACAATTGCTGTCAGCCAGGTGGAAGTTGTATTGCCTGAGCTAGTCAGATTAGCATGTGGCTCCTTTTTGCCTACATCTCTCTCTCTCTCCCTAAAATTAATAAGTAAAATAAATAAGTAAAAAAGGTTTCCTCTAGGCCAGTGGTTGGCAAACTGCGGATTGCGAGCCACATGCAGCTCTTTGGCCCCTTGGGTTTTTAGCAAAGGCCAGCTTAGGAGTACCCTAATTAAGTTAATAACAATGTACCTACCTATATAGTTTAAGTTTAAAGAATTTGGCTCTCCAAAGAAATTTCAATCGTTGTACTATTGATATTTGGCTCTGTTGACTAATGAGTTTGCCGACCACTGCTCTAGGCAATACAACTTCCACCTGGCTGACAGCAATTGTAAGATCACCTGATCTCAGAGATGGGAAAATTACAACAGTAAGCACTTTACCCACCACCCTGCTTACTAGTAGATACAGAACAATGCCCCATACTGCTGTGATCCTTCATGCACACCTCCCATCACATCTGGAAGTACCCTCCAAGGATGTGCATGAAGCACCAGCCACAACCAATTTAACACCCACTGAGGACATGTTGGTGTTCCTGCCATGATCATGCTGGCTCCTCTCCCTCCTGGGCCCTTGCTGGCTGCTCCTGACATTCTGAGTTTGGAAGGCCTTGCAAACTCAGAAATCTAAAGTAAGCACAAAGGTGGTCTGAAATGAAAACTTTTTTTAAGGCCACCAAAAGTTTTGGTTGCCTCAAAAAAAAAAACACACACACAAATTGGGGGGGGGGGGGGGGGGGGAGAGAGAGAGAAGAGAGAGAGAGAGAGAGAGAGAGAGAATTAAAACTTTTAAAATTAAAAAGCAGTTTATAGTGGGTAGTCATGTCCTAGCTGAGTATCTTCCCTGACAAAAGTCCATCTTTACCTTAACTGAGCCTATTGTCTTTTTGCATCTACAATAACTTATCGTTGGAATGTCAAAATAATTTTCCTTTTTTAGGACCCCTCAAAGCACAGACATAGCTCTGCAGAGACCACAAATCCCCTCATTGTTGTTGAGTTAATTGTTGACTGTTAACTATCCTGCACCCACCGAAGTAAAATAAGTATGTGTCTATCATTTTATTTTTTATCCAATCCCAGAGGTTTCCCCTGCTTTGCTTTCTCCTGCCTCCCTAATCTATCGCCAATGGATTTCATATAACCCACTTAGTTTCCTCTTGTTTTTCTTTATGTTTTTATTGATTTCAGAGAGGAGGGAGAGGGAAAGAGAGAGATAGAAACATCAACGATGAGAGAGAATCATTGATCGGCTGCCTCTGCATGTCCCGTACTGGGGATGGAGCCTGCAACCCAGTCATGTGCCCTGACTGGGAATTGAACGGTGACCTCTTGGTTCATAGCTAGATGCTCAACTGTTGAGCCACACCATCAGGGCCAAGGATATTTGCCCGAGGATATTTTTCCATTGATTTTTAGATAGGGTGGAAGGGAAGGAGAGAGAGAGAGAGAGAGAGAGAAACATTGATGTGAGAGAGACACATTGATTGGTTGTCTCTCTCCCAAACATACCCCAACCAGGGTGGGAGATCAAGCTTGCAACGGAGATATGTGCCCTTGACTGGAATCCAATTTGGGGCCCTTCAGTCCTCTGGCCAATGCTCTATCCATTGAGACAAACCTGCTAGGGCAGGTCTCCTCTTTTGATTATAAAATATAAAACAACATACAAAACTGCCATTCTCCAGAACATTATCTCAATCTGTAGAGATTCTGCCTCCTGGCAATTGTCAACACTTTGGCTCAAATAAACTCACAAAAATTCTTTACAGGTTTGACTGTTTCTTATGTTAACAGAAAAATTGTTCCACTTATTTATGCATTCATTGGTTGATTCTTGTATGTGCCCTCTCCCAGGATCGAACCCTCAACCTTGGCGTGTCAGGACGGTGCTCTAACTAACTGAACTACCCAGCCAGGATTCCTTAGGAAACCTTTAACCAATTTCTTTCACTATGATTCCCTTTTCATGTATGCACAAGAGTGATATAGGACAAAAATGTGACTAAGTCTGAATAGCCAAACTCTTTCATTATATGTAAAATAAAAATGTAAGGGACAGCTCCATCTGGTTTTGCTCAGTGGATAGAGTGTCAGCCTGCGGACTGAAGGGTCCTAAGTTCAATTTTAGCCAAGGGCACAAGCCCAGGTTGCAGGCTCGATCCCCAGGTGGGGGCGTGCCGGAGGCAGCCGATCAATGATTCTCTGTCATCATTGGTGTTTCTCTCTATCCCTTTCCCTTCCTCTCTGAAATCAATAAAAAATATATTTTAAAAAAATGTAAGGGACAAAAACAGTGGTTTAACTGCAAGGAAAACCACCAGTTAGCATGCAAGCAGATGACCCTCTTTCTTGTACTTACTAATATGAGGACTTATCTTCTGGTGATAGCATTTCTTAATGTTGTTGAAAAACAAAATTCAGCCAAGTAAATTTGGCTTTATTAAGTGATTTATGAATCAGGCAGCATCCCATCTAGCAAATAGAAGGGTACTCTTAGGGATTGTACAAAATGGAAGGAAGGTCTTTATGGCAGAAAGAAGATGGAGCTAAGAAATTAAGAGTGGAGCCCTGGCCGGTGTGGCTCAGAGTTTTGGCTGAAGCATCAAAAGTCTGGGGTTTAATTTCTGGTCAAGGTCACGTTCCTGGGTTACAGATTCAATCCCTGCCCAGGTTGGGGAGCATACAGGAGGCAACCAATCTCTCTGTCTCTCTTCTTCTCTCTTTGCCTCTTCCACTCTCTAAAAATCAATGGAATTATCAATGCTGAGGATTAACAAAACAAAATTGGATATGTAAGGCAAGGACAAGTTCCCTAGGCAGGGGTGGGGGTGAGGTGGGGTTTTATATGCAGATTACCTCAATAGTAAGGATCAGGAAATTCCAGACTGACTGGTGTAAAATTCCACTCCTAGAAGAGGTTGAAACTCCAATTAGATTAGGTATTACATCTAAATTTGGTATCATGGGCTTTTAGCACAAGTGACTCCATTTTGGCCTGTGGCTTTTCTTTTTCACATGAAAGGAACCACTCAATCCTTCCCCATTTCAATTTCATCATGAACAAAAGGAAAGACAGCCTTTAACTTGAAATGAAAACTATAGTTTTTAAATCATTTGGTTTTAAGACTGGGCATGGTGTTCAACATCTTGCTCCAGGTTGATTCAAGTGTTCCTTGAAGACTTAATTTTTTTCTTTTTATATATTTTTAATTGATTTCAGAGAGGAAGGGAGAGGAGAGAGAGATAGAAACATCAATGATGACAGAGAATCATTGATCGGCTGCCTCCTGCACGCCCCCTACTGGGGATTGAGCCTGCAACCCCGGGCATGTGCCCTTGACTGGAATTGAACCTGAGACCCTTCAGTCCGAAGGCCAACGCTCTATCTACTGAGCCAAACCAGCTAGGGCTGAAGACTTAAATTTCTCCTTTTTCTGAAACTTTTAAGTTATCCTCATCTCTCAATAGCAATAGCTCAACTTTGTATAACACTTTGCAGGTTTCCAAGCACTTACGTGTACATTTGCTCATTCGATTTCAACGGGCTCAAATTAGTGACTTGCCCAGTGTCATACAATTAGTAAATAGTCAAGCTAGGTCTTGAATCTAGGTCTGTCTGGCTATAAGCCCAGTACTCTTTCCACTACAAGCAGCTAAATATCTACTGGAGTGACTCTAATGTTGGTAATAGCAGAAATAGACTGTCAGGGTAACCCACTATAATTACATAGGTTATTTTGGGTTTTCCTAAATTCATAGTCCTGAGTATCAAGAGCTTCATGCTAAAAAGGGAATTGCTATTGTTAGTGGCTCTATACTCCTCTGGGGGTTTTGCCAAGAACTATTCAAAAACCAGACTGGGCAGGCACAGAGGAGGGGCAGGGGTTGGAATAAGGTCGCAGGCTCTAACTCCTTGGACTCTGAGCCAAGCTGTCCAGTTGCTTCAGCATGAGCCAGGATGAAGAGAGCCAAGTTAGGCAGGAGTCAGGCATTCTATTCAACAAAGCTCAGCAGAGGGGAGGCCAAGGAAAGTAGAAATTCAGGGCAGGTTTCTTATCCAGTAAGCTGACACCTGGGGAAAGTTAGTCAAATAAAGGCAGAAAAGCAATGATGGAATCAATTTTGTATTAGGTCAGTGTTTCACAAGTAAGGGAGCAGAAGAGAGTTCTCCAGAATCCCAAATGTCCTTGAACTGTTGTAGGCGGCGGGAATGGCATCAGGTGTCTGACTGGTGGGGTCAGACCAAAGCTGGGTTCAACACCTCAGCACTTGGGCTCTGGCTAGGAAAGAATTCCCAGCAAGACCCCCAACAGTAAGGGAACATTTATTTGGTAAATTACAGGGGTAGAAGAAGTAATTCCTAGAAGGAATGGGTTTAGGAAACAAGTTATTGGAGGTTAAAGAAGAGCCCTTGGAGCTTGGGAGTGGGGAAGCTAATGGTAAGGTGCCTGGGGCAGAGACGGGGAAAGGAAAGGGGAAGGCGGGGGCAGGCTCTGGAGGGAGACACACTAAGTCCTCAGTCCTAAGGGTTCTAAGGGCAGGGATTTCAGGGGAGGTCCCAGGAAAAGATCTTAATAGAATATTCAGCCATCTTCCAGGCGTGTCCTTTCAGGGTTGTGGTCTCCGCTGATTGATTGGCCGGCACCCAGGGCAGGGGCTCATTATTCAGTGCAGTGCAGCTGGTCCTGAGGTCAGCCAAGGCTGGTTTTGTTGCTTATCTGGGCCTGGAGCAGAACTATAACTGAGGCCTAGATGTTATCTCTAGGGAGGAAACCACAGGACCAGCTTGATACGCTAGGGGAGGAAAAGTCGCCCTGGGGGCAAGGTCCCACCCAACAACGATTGTCCATTGCTAGGCACCTGAGGCTTTCTGTGCTGGTGACCTTCTGTACCTGGCCCATTGTCCTTGCTCTGTTCACGTCTGTCTAACTGCCTACAGCAGAACCACATATCAGCCAGTGCACCAGCAAGGCTGCCTGTTTCCATTTATAAGAAAATAACTTACCTGTGGATCTGCGCTGGGTCAGGCATGAAGGAAGCCCTTTTCACCTATATTTTCTTTCTGGGTATTTCAGAACATAAGACAGCCCGAATCAAATCCTCTTCAGCTATTTCATGCACCCTCCCCAATTACACAGGACCCCATACTTTCAGCCCTACCTATTGCTCTGACCCTTTGATGCAAAATGTTAGTCCATCTAGACTTTATTTCCAATAGGGTGGTCATATATTAGGAAGAGATCAAAGGAATCCTGAAATATTGGATGCTGAAAGGGTTTTGATTACCCTTAAATAAATGTAGACTCTTCTTAGAAACTGAATAGTAGGGAAAAAATTATTGCAGTTAGAAGGCAGAAAAGTGCAGAGACTGTTCTTCCTTAAATTTTCTAGGAGAGATTTGCCTCCAGCCTCCTTCTAAAAAGTATTTTCCACATGTGGCAGGCAGTTAGACAGATCTTAGCAGAGCAAGGACAATGGGTTAAGTACAGAAAGTCATGAGGGCAGAAAGCCCCAGTTTTCTAGCAAAGGACAATTGTAGGGTGGGACCTTGCCCCAGGGTGACCTTTCCTCCCATAGCATATCAAGGGTCAGCAGTTTGGACCCCCTGACCTTTCCTCCCTAGAGATAACATCTAGGCTTCACTTGCATTTCTTTTTTGTTTTGTTTTATGGTGTTTTTTTAAAATTTCTTTATTGATTAAGGTATTATGTATGTGTCCTTATCCCCCCAGTGCCTCCCCCAACCCACTCAGTTGTATTTCAACTCCAGGTCCAGAAAAGCAACAAAACCAGACCAGAGACCCCATGACTGACCTAAGGACCAGCTACATTGGATAATGACCCCTGCCCTAGCACTGACCAATCAACCACTGGAGACCACAATCCTGAAAGGTCACACCAGGAAAGCTGCTGAATATTCTTTTGAGATCTTCCCTGGGGACCTCCCCTAAAATCTCCATCCTTTCCCCTCCCTACCTCAGGCATCCTATATAATAAAAGCCCAGCAACTGAACGGCAGGATGACTAGAACAACCGGTTGACCAGGAGCTATGACGTGCACTGACCACCAGGGGGCAGATGCTCAACACAGGAGCTGGAGCACCGCTCACTTGGCTGACCGGGATGAGCGGATGCTCCCGCTGTGAATCCCAGGCTGATGGGCAGGAACCCGGGCTGTGATCATTGCCTCTTCGCCCCAGGCTTTTCCTCCTCACTCCCTGCCCCCTCCTTCGGACTCCCGCAGGCCATGCAGCGCTGCCACCGGGCTCACAGAGCTGACCCTGGAGGCTGGGAGGTGGGTTCGTGGCTGCTGTGGGACTGAGGCCTACTTCACCTCCTCTCAGTGCTATTGTCCCTGGTCCCAGCCCTGACGGTGTCCCCTGGTGAGGCGAGTGCTCCGGCTCCACGGAATATGCCAGACCAGGGAGCAGCCATTCAGAGGGCAGGTCCACAGCTGCTCGGCCAGTGTGAGCAGCCCTCCCACAGCAGGCCTATCCCCATAGGCCACACCCCCCACCAGTGCATGAATCCCGTGCACCGAGCCTCTAGTGTTACCATAGGCTTCTTCACTCCCAAGATCCAAGGTCCCTTCCTTTGCCTCTATAACTTGTTTCCTAAACCCATTTCTTCTAGGAATTACTTCTCCTACCTCTGTGAATTTATAACTAAATGTTCTCTTATTGTTTGGGTCTTGGCTCTGAATTCTTGCTTAGCCAGAACTCAAGTACTGAGGTTGCTGAACCCAGGTCCTATCTGACCCCACTGATGGAACACCTGGTGCCATTCCCGCTGCCTACAGCACACAGTTGCCAAGATTCTTATGCCCATTGCTAATCTAGTTAGTCCCCCAGTGTTCCACACCCCTTGCTGCCATTCCACCAGAAGCACAGGAGACTCCCAACTGAGTCCTATGAAGCCATGTGAGGACTTCAGGAAAGGGAGGAGCAGCAAAGCAGCCCGGAAAAAAACATGGAAATTTACCACTAATGGAATCTTCTACCTACTTCTCATTTTCATTATACTCTTTACTTCTAAGATGGTCTTTTCACAAGGCCTTCTCTACCTTTCAGGGAACTGAAAAACCCTTGGGGTGGGGGTGAAGAGGAAGGAAGGAAGAAAAGGAGGTAGGAAAAAGAGAGAGAAAAGAAAGGAAGGAAAAAAGAATATGACAGACACCTTATACTCTCTACCCTGACTTGTTTACATCACATGCTGTTGACATTTGGTCCAGAAGCAACTGTGGGAAGTATGATGCAACCTCAGATGTTAGGACATCAGGACTGTGGCCAAAGAATTTTCACAGTGTACGTGGAGGCTGGCCAGACTTCAGCTTTGGCCAGACACTTAGGTTATTTCACGCTGAATTCTCCCTTTCCAGTTCTAAAGTCCTTAGGACTCTGACTGTTTTACAGCTTGACTGCCATGTGTGACCCATGTGAATATATCATTAAGTGGGATAATGAGTAGTCTCGTGACCATTAGGTTAGATTTTGCCACCAAATTAGTAATATAAAAACTCAGTTTATAGTGATATATTCACATGGGTCACTGGAGGTTTATTAATGTGTATATTTATTATGAGAGACTGCCCAGCCCCTGTTCTATAATATAGAGTATAAGTACCATATTAGCTTTCTAAAATCTCTCTTCCTCTCCCTTCCTCTCTGAAATCAATAGAATATATTAAATGGACGAAAAACTCTGGGGGGGGTGAGGGCATATATAGGAGTGGGGTGGGAGGGCAATGGTAAGATATGTACACATATAATACCTTAATAAAAAAAATTAAAAAAAAAAGGCACAGGGAGAAGTCAGCAACATCCCCATATGTCAAGGTTGCAATTCAATCCCCAGTCAGGGCACATATAAGAATCAACTAGCCCTAGCCAGTTTGGCTCAGTGGATAGAGCATTGGCCTTCGGACTGAAGGGTCCTGGGTTTGATTCCAGTCAAGAGCACATGCCTGGGTTGTGGGCTCGATCCCCAGTGGGGGGAGTGTAGGAGGCAGCTGATCAATGATTCTCTCTCATCATGGATGTTTCTATCTCTCTCTCCCTTTCCCTTCCTCTGTGAAATCAATAAAAAAAATATATTTTTAAAAAATCAACCAATGCTCTAGCACGATGAGTAAGTGGTTAGAGTGCTGGCCCCCAAACCAAAGGGTTCCAGGTTCAATTCTGGTCAAGGGCTCAAACCTCAGTTGTAGGTTCCCCACCCTGGTTAGGGTGCCTGGGAGAGGCAACCAATTGATGTGGCTCTCTCACATGGATGTTTCTTTCTCTCTTCTCTTCCCCTCCCCCCTCCTTTCCACTCTCTAAAATCAGTGGAAGAAATAGCATCCAGTGAAGATTAAAAAAAAAATGAATCAACCAGTGAATGCATAAATTGGTGGAACAACAACTCCATATTTCCCTCTTTCTAAAATCAATCAATAAAAAATAAAATAAAATAAAAAGAAGAGATTATTTGGGGGCCTGGATATATTTTTCTTTGAAGAGGAAGGAAGTGTTTTTATCACACAGATTGGAGAGGGAGGATGGAAAGGGCTCCTGTGGTAGATTACCATACTTGACCAGAAAATTCCAGGCTGGTTAATTAAGATTATATTTCTGGGAAAGGTTGAAATTGCTATTATTAGATCAGCTATTAAGTCTAGGTTTGGTATCTTGGACTAAAAGCATGAGTGACACCATTTTGGGCCTGTGGTTTTCTCATAACAAGACTGTAATGAAAGAGCGGTAGCATGCTGTGAGGAAACAGAGGAAAGATCATGCATTAACCCACTAGGCCTGCAATAACTAACTGAGCTACCAGGCTAGTCTTCTTTTCATTTTTTTTAAATATATTTTTTATTGATTTTTTACAGAGAGGAAAGGAGAGGGATAGAGAGCTAGAAACTTCGATGAGAGAGAAACATCAATCAGCCACCTCCTGCACACCCCCCACAGGGGGATGTGCCCGCAACCAAGGTACATGCCCTTGTCCGGAATCGAACCCGGGACCCTTCAGTCCGGAGGCCGACGCTCTATCCACTGAGCCAAACCGGTTTTGGCTCTTTTCATTTTTTCATAGGTCTCTTGCCCTACTCTTTTTCCTATAAAACCCTCTATTTTGTACAACACCTGGGAACTCTCTTTTAGTTACTAGATGGGATGCAGCCTGATCATGAATTGATTTATAAAGCCAATTAGCTCTTCGAATTATCTCATTTGAATTTTGTTTTTTTAACAGTCTTCATCACATGATACTGTAGTCATCTGTTTTGTTCTCTGCCTCCTTTTCTGACTAGAAGTGTTCAAGAGCAGAACTTGTCTTCCTTGTTGCCCAGTGTAGCACTAGCTCCTCACATAGCAGCTAGCACGTTGTAGGCACTCAATAAATATTTTTGGATGAATAGTAAACTAATAAAATAACATGTGAGTTTTTGCAGGGTTATCAAGATATTTACACTAAATAACTATAAGTTTCATCTTTTCATTTTCAGTGTTTCTAATTGCTTCTTCCTATCACATCCTTTTTCCCCCATCCAATGAATTTAATTGCAGCTTGAGACTAATATTTAAATTTACACATCTAAGCATGTCTGAAGATCTTGTAGGATGGACTTATCAGCCATTTCTGTGTATGAGGGGGTGTGTATTCTCCTGAGAATGCAGACATAACACATTTGACTTAGGAGTAACAAGCCTTGGTGGTCCATGGGGAGAAGTGGCCCAAAGTGTGGTGTGGCATCTGTTACTAAGATAGCCTATTGACCTGGCTCCATTCTAATTCAGGCCAACTCCGAAAGGGAGTGTATGAGTTTTCTAGGGCTGCCTTAACAAAGAACCACAGACTGGGTGACTTACACAATAGAAATTTGTTTTCTCTGAATTCTAGAAGCTAAGAGTCCATATCAAGGTGTTAGCAGGTTTTTCCTGAGGCCTGTTTCCTTTGTTTTGTTTGAAGCATCACCCAAAGTTGTTCCCTATTTAGAGAAATCATGTCACCAAAGACAACATCACTGGTAAAATTTGAGTCACTTGTAACACTCCTGTAATCAGTGGACATTGTGGCTATTGTATTCATGATGACTCAGTATATAGAAGCAAACATCTGATGGCCTCATTATGTTTTCAAGTATAGTCATGCTCAGTCATTTCAATATTGAAATGCATATTTTATTATAAATTACATCCTTTGCCCTGACTGGTTTGGTTCAGTGGATGGAGCGTCGGCCTTCAGACTGAAGGGTCCCAGGTTCGATTCCAGTCAAGGGCCTGTACCTTGGTTGCGGGCACATTTCCAGTGGGGGGCGTGCAGGAGGCAGCTGATCAATGTTTCTCTCTCATCGATGTTTCTAACTCTCTATCCCTCTCCCTTCCTCTCTGTAAAAAATCAATAAAATATATTTAAAAAAAATAAATAAATTACATCCTTTTATTTCTGCTCTTTATTACAGTTAGGAATATACATAATGTGTAAGGTAGACTGTGTCTCCATGAATTTTATTTTAAAACCATAAATGCTGTTGTATTTGTTATGAATAGAGGTTGTTGGGTTTGATAGAATTGAAAAATACTGAGTTAATCCAAAGTAGCTCTGAAAGACAAATACCATCTGACTTCACTTATATGTGAAATCTAAAGAACAATATAAAGGAATAAACAAAACAGAAACAGACTCATAGATACAGAGAATAGACTGATGGTTGACAGATAAAAACTGGGCTGGGGGCTGGATGATAAAGGTGATGGGTGTAAGAAGTATAATTGATAGTCACAAAATAGTTATGAGGTGTAAAGTGCAGCATAGGGAATATAGATAATAATGTTGTAATAAGTACATATGGTACCAGGTGACTGCTAGACTTCCTTGGGGCGGGGGGGGGGGGGAGGACCCACTTCTTAAATTATGTAAATGTCTAACCACTATGTTGCACACCTGAAACTAATATAAAATAATACTGAATGTCAACTACTAGTATAATTGAAAAATAAAAATAAATAAATTAAATTCAATTAAAACAAAGTTGCTCCCTAGTTTCTCCCTATCTTATTACCTCGTTTTATTTTCATCATGGCAATCAGCACTAGCTAATAATCAATCAATTAATTGATTTTATTGTTCTCTGCTTACCCACTCAAGAATGCAAACTCTGTGAGAGTAGTGACCTTATTTGTCTTATTTAATGTTTTATCCTCAGTGCCTAGAGCAGTGTCAGGCAGCGAGTTGGCCTGAATCAATGTTAATCAAATAGATGGATGGATGAAGGAATGGATGGATGAAGTGGAGAGGATGCTGATAGTGTCTGTTTCCTGTTCAGCCCTCAGATTGGATTTGATCGAGTCCCTCTAATTTAAGAAGTGAAGATCAGAAACTAACAGAAAGGCTTAATTAGATTCTGAGCATGGGGTAAGGACTTTGGGGGGCGGGGATTCTGGATGCAGACAGAGTTGTTTGGGGCTTAGGTAAAAAGATGTGGTGCAGAATTGGGAGATCACCCTTCTACCCTCTTGCTCCCAGTGTTCTTCTGGCACTCCGAGAACTGGTAGCTTTGGTGGCTTCCAAAAAATCTTGGCAAGGCTTGCTTCTTCTGTAGTTTTCGGAGAATCCAATAATGTTGGCAAATGGGAGCTAGAGGAGGAGGAGGTAATGAAGCACCATGTGGTGCCTAGAACTGCCATCTGGGTTGTAGGCACATGTGAGGCTCCCCTTTGGAGCTGTCCAGAAATTACATGTGTTTGCAGATAAGTTCTGCTTGAACAGGGCTGGGATGGTGTATTTAGAGTTATGGCCATTTGAGCATCAAAATGAACTTTGACCTCTTACTGAGTTTATAGTCTGATGGGGCAATCAAGGTACAGATTGAAGACACATGACCTCATTTTAATTCCTCTAGATCTTTGACATAATCTGTAAATATAGTTTTATGAGACAGTATTGAGCTACATGATAATTGTGTTGTCTCTTTCTCTTGCCCTTAATTTGGAACCACTACCTATAGTTGTGAATGTTAAGGGTCCACAGTTGAGGGATCCTGTGGGCATTGAAATCCAACCCTTGCTTTATTTGCCAAACCTTATGCCCTAACATGGGCTTCTTCTGCCCGGAGAAGTACTTTTTCTTTTTTCTCTCTTTGATTTTTTTTTTTAAATTACAGTTTACTTGTAATATTATTTTGTATTGGTTTCAGGTGTATAGCACAGTGGTTAAACAATCATATTCTTTTTTGAAAAATATATTTTTATTGATTTCAGGGAGGAAGGGAGAGGGAGAGAGAGAGAAAGAAACATCAATGATGAGAGAGAATCTTTGATTGGCTGCCTCCTGCTCACCCCCTACTGGCGATCCAGCCAGCAATCTGGGCACGTGCCCTTGACTGGAATTGAACCCGGCACCCTTCAGTCTGCAGGCTGACACTCTATCCACTGAGCCAAACCAGCTAGGGCTACAATCATATTTATTTATTTATTTACAGTCATATTCTTTTTAAAAAAAATATGTTTTCATTGAATTTTTTAGAGAGAGAGGAAGGAAGAGGGATAGAGAGATAGAAACATTGATGAGAGAGAAACATCAATTGGCTGCCTCCTTCATGCCCCCCACTGGCATGTGCCTAGACCCGGAATGGAACCTGTTACCTCTTGGTTCATGGGTCTATGCTCAACTACTGAACCACACCAGCCAGGCAAACAATCACATTTTTTACAAAGTGTTTCCCCTGATATTTCCAGTACCCACATGGCAGCATACATATTTGTTGCAATATTATTGACTATATTCCGTATGCTGTGCCCTACATCCTCATGACTATTTAAGAATTGTCAATATGCACTTATTTCCTTCAACTTTTTCACCCAATCCCTCACACCCCTCCCTCTGGCAATCATTAGTTTGTTTTCTACATCTATGAGTCAACTTTGGTTGTTCATTTATTTTGTTCTTTAAATTCCACATATAGGTGAAATTATATGCTATTTGTTTTTCTCTGACTTATTTCACTGAGCATAATACCCTCTAGGTCCATCATGTCACAAATGGGAATATTTAATTCTTTTTTATGATCTGGTAATATTTCATTGTATGTACCACATCTTTATCTACTTGTCTATTGATGGATACTTTGGTTGCTTCTATATCTTGGCTATTGTAAATAATACTGCAATGAACATAGGGGTGCATATATTCTTTTGAATTAGTGTTTTAGGTTTCTTTGGATATATACCCAGA
The DNA here is from genome assembly GCF_027574615.1 of Eptesicus fuscus. NCBI lineage: Eukaryota > Metazoa > Chordata > Mammalia > Chiroptera > Vespertilionidae > Eptesicus > Eptesicus fuscus. The sequence goes on from NC_072489.1 coordinate 24,417,799, forward strand.
AGTAGAATCACTGGGTCATAAAGCAGGTTCATTTTTAATTTTTTGAGGAACATCCATATTGTTTTCCATAGTGGTTGCACCAATCTCCGTTCTCACCAACAGTGCATGAGGGTTCCTTTGAGAGGTACTTTTTCATAATTGACACACAAATACTGTCTCCTCATCAAGTCTTAGGATTATGGTCCACCTAGTGGGGACATATTTTATTTGCACAAAATGTTTATATGAACTAATTCTTACTAGTTAATTCCCTGCCTTAATTCTTCCGTCAGTTTTCACTTTAAGGTCTCTCTGATGGTGTCTCTAGGCACAGCCAAGGCCAAAGGGGCAACTTCACCACCAGCACCTGCTAAAAGAGAGCTGGTAAAGGACATGCTTCCTAAATGGTATTCGGATCACCTACGTCCAAATTCCAGCTCTACTATTTAGCTGTGTGAACTTGGGCAAGTAATTTAGTCTTTCTGTGCCTTAATTTCCCCCAATTAAAAATAAGGAGGATAAAAAAAATAAGGATGATAATAATAATATTCCCTTATTAGAATTGTGAGAGTTAAAATAAATTAATTATATGTGTGACATCTGACATAGAGTAAACCTATGGAAAAATGAACTATTAAGGTGTTCCCTTTTCTTATAGTGCCTCCCTTTTGAGATATTTACAAAAAGCGGTACTGACCAATAAGATTCCTATCACAGCCCCTGATCCCGGATATCAAGGCTCAGGTGCATGGTGTCCTTGCCTACCAAGCTCAACTGCCAACAACAGCTGACACCACCCAGCCAAGGTTCATCCACCGAGGCCTGTGATCAGGGTGCCATCTCTGGTGGGGTTTTCCATTTCTGTCTCTGCAGTGGGTGCCAGTGCTGTTAGAGCTTAGTCTATTTCCCTCGTGCTCCATGGAGGGTTTGGAGAATCTTCCTGATTACCCAACCGGTGGCCTAAGGTGGAGGTGGTGGTTACAAAGTCTCAGGGGTGTTCAGGAAGTAGGAGTGTAGGTTTTATTTATGGCATCAGTGGAAGGAAAAAAAAAGCAGTGATCGTATTTACTAATGGCTGAGCGTGGCTATAAACAGAAATGACCACAGAAGAAAACAAGGAACCTGAAGCAAATCACATCAACCAAACAGTGTTGATTATCAATCATGGGCTCACCTGGTGCTTCAGGTAGGCGCTTATTTTCTTTTGATGGGTAGGGGTTTCCTTTCGTTTTTTATTCATTCAAACCGAACAAATATGTATAGTCAAAGGTATGTATATCATGAAAAATAAATAAAATTAGTTCATTTAAAAACCCAGGAATAATTGGATGGAGTGCCTGTGGAAGTGTAGATTGTTGCAAGACCCTCACTGAGGTCAGAGGGAACAGAATAGCTTTTTCAAACTTCATCAAAGTGGAGCTGGGTGTGGAGACACTTCCCCTGAGACACTTGGCTGTGAAGGAGAACAGGGCCCAGAGAGATAGGAGATGGGAGAAGGGGGTGGGGAGGTCAAAGAATGATTTTTTTTTAAAAGATGTGAGGTACTGGATTATGTTTGCTGCGAGGGAGAGGACAAAGACACAGGAGAGGGAATAGTGCATGGGAAAGAAGGGTTTGGTATCTGGGCACTGGGCCTCAGAGAGGAGAGGCCCCCTAGCCCCCTTCCTGGAATAGGAAGGAATGAAATAAGGATGAACACAGATACAGTGGTGGGGAGAGAAGGGCCCTGTAATGATGCCTGATGCCTCATGGCATCTATTTTGTCACTGAAGCATGAGGCAAGGCCATTTTCTAGGCTCAGCAGACCCCATCGGTCTGCCAGCAAGCCTTCACTGGAGCAGTGTGGCACGCTGGTCAGACACAGGCTTAGAGTTAGGCAGACTGGAGTTTGGTGTTTTGCACCTCAGTGCACAGGTTGGAATTCATCCTAGTGCTTGGTTCATGATATCCTCTGATGGTCCAGGCTGAGCTTTACTCCTAGCTCTTCTGTGTGACCTTGGACAAGTTATTCATCACTCTGAGTCTCAGTTTCCCCATCTATGAACCTCACCCACTACTATTTAACATAAGGTTGCAAGTCTTGGTCAATACTATTTAAAGAAAAATATTTTCCTATTAGAACATTGAGCAAAACCCAGCTGCCATATTCAAGAGTCAACTTTCTCATTCCAATACAAAAGAAATGAAGAAAAACCCCAGTAAGAATTTTGGAAATCTAGAAAAATTCCCTTCATTTTTCATGTCTTGAATGTATAGAAAATAATAATTTTGTGTAAACTCTGTGGTAAACTGATAACACAGATTTGGCCAGTAGGACCAATCCAGGGATTCTTACCCCAGACCCTGCCTGTCCTGAGAGCTGAGAGAGGTCTATTGCTCCATTGGCCTGTAATTATTTTGGAAGCTGTTATTTTATTTTTTTTTTAAAAATATGTTTTTTTATTGATTTCAGAGAGGAAGGGAGAGGGAGAGAGAGATAGAAACATCAATGATGAGAGATAATCATTGATGGGCTGCTTCCTGCATGCCCTTACTGGGGATTGAGCCTGAAACCCTGGCATGTGCTCTTGACCGGAATCAAACCCGGGACCCTTCAGTCCATAGGCCAACACTCTATCCACTGAGCCAAAAAAGCTAGGGCTATTTTGGGACGCTTTCAGAAGTGCTCAGTGAGGGCCAGATGACTGAGCAGCATTTCATGGAGGAGGTGAAGGTAGAACTTGGCTTTGAAAGGTGCTAGGTTGGAGGGCTGGTATTGATGGGAAAAGACATTCCAGCACAGAGGGGTGAGGGTGAAGGCAAGGTACTGGGGTTCTGGGAAGGGGTGGAGACACTGACAGATAGCAGCAGAAGGTCGATGTTGAAATGCAGTGGGGCCCTAGCTGGTTTGGCTCAGTGGATAGAGTATTGGCCTGTGGATTGAAGGGTCCCGGGTTCGGTTCTGGTCAAGGGCACATGCTGGGGTTTCAGGCTCGATTTCCAGTAAGGGGCATGCAGGAGGCAGCCCATCAATGATTCTCTGTCATCATTGATGTTTCTATCTCTCTCTCCCTTTCTCTCTGAAATCAATAAAAATATTTTTTTTAAAAAAGAAGAAAAAAGAAAAGAAATGCAGTGGGATTTTTGCAGACTAGATTGAGAATAGGGAAAGCCTAGAAAATCACCACATTCATGCTCAGAGAAGAAGGTGTTTTTGTTTTTTATAATGTACTTATTTATATTCATATATTTTTATTGATTTCAGAGAGGAAGGGAGAGGAAAGAGAGATAGAAACATCAATGATGAGAGAGAACCATTGATCGGCTGCCTCCTGCACACCCCCTAATGGGGATGTAACCCACAACTTGGGCATGTGCCCTGACTGGGAATTGAATTGTGACCTCCTGGTTCATAGCTTGATGCTCAACCACTGAGCCACATCAGCTGAGCAAAGGTGGTATTTTTTTTTAAAGTCTATATGTTGGTCTTAACTGGTTTGGCTTAGTGGATAGAGCATCAGCCTGCAGACTCAAGGGTCCCAGGTTGGATTCCGGTCAAGGGCATGTACCTTGGTTGTGGGCACATACCCAGTGGGGGGTGTGCAGGAAGCAGCTGATCGATGCTTCTCTCTCATCGATGTTTCTAACTCTCTATCCCTCTCCCTTCCTCTCTGAAAAAAATCAATAAAATATATATTTTTTTAAAAAGTCTATATGTTGGGGGGGGGCGGGATCAGGAAAACTTCTGTACAATGCTGGTATAATATAAATTGTATAACCTCTTTGGTAGAACTTCGGCAGTATCTACCAAAAATACAAATGTACATGTCATTTGATTCAGAATTTTACTCCAAGGCTCATTAAGTAAATTATGCTATGTCCATACAAAGGAATACTATACAGCTATAAACAAGAATGAGAGCTCTCTGCACTACTTTATGTTTTCAAAGATACTTTAAGTGGAAAAAGCAAGGTAGAGATTATGATGTTTAGAATGTCATGCAAGTGCAAAAAGAAAGGGAAAGATGTGTGTGTGTGTGTGTGTGTGTGTATAACATAAAATAAATACATTAAAAATTGATAACATTGATTGCTTCTGAGTCAGGACACTGGCTGTTAAGGGACAGGAATGGGAGGAAAACTTTTTATAGCATATCTTATTCTTTTTCCAAAAATTTGAACTCATGATGATCTAGTATCTAGTATTTAAAATAAGTAAATTAAAATTGAGAAAATCTCTTAGACTACTTAAAAGAGGGGGGGAAAAAGCACCTATGATCCTAGCTGCTTTAGGCATGCAGGATACTTTCTAAGAAAAAAAATTTTTTTTGATCAGTTTATTTCTTTGAAATAAGCCTTTGTTTCTTCTACCTTTATGAGTCTTCTGAATCACTGTGTTCATATTAAATATTCCTGTAATGGTCACTTGGTTCCACTTTAATTCAAAATCTCTTAATAGCATTTGTTCTTAATTAACCATCCAAAACCATTTCATTGTGCTTATTTTTTTTTTTACATGGATTTAAATGAATTGTATCATTCAAGCCCCAGACTGAAGTACATTATGTATGGACATCACAATTATTCACACAACTTAATTCTACCCATTCCATATAGGCAATCAGGCAAGATCGAGCAATAACGTCATCCCCATATGTCCTAACAAATGTTCCTCCTGACCTCGGTGGAACTGAAATATTTATTCATTGTTTTCCTCCCTGAAAAAGACATTGAAAATTGCCAAATGCACATTTCCCCCAGTTCCAAGTCTATGTCCAACCACACCCTGTCTGGACATAAAAATGCAGCCTCACATTTGGGTTTGTTGTTGGTAAGTACTTCCAGACACTGGTAAGCAACGTCCCCCCAAAAAGAAGAAAAAATTCAGGCAGAAAGCTCAAGTATTTGCAATCAATATTTGGATCAATAAAGCAGCTGTTCCTGAAGTAATACCCTTGATCAATGTGTAGTTTGATCCCTTAGTAACAAAGGAAAAGTAAAATTTCTCATAAAATAATGTGATACCTCGACCGGAGGGCCCTGGTTAAATTCCATTGTAAAGGAGTTTTAGACACGGCCTGCATTCTTGTAATAAATATTGTTTGAAATATGTAAACTTCTTCCTGGGCCATGGAATTTCGTGTTAAAAATAGTTGTTCTTGTTACAGTTGTAGCGGTGTTTGAACAGATCTGTACATTTGCTGTAGCTGGATGTTGTTGCCCACCCAGACAGTCCAGTCCAGGTTCCCAAAGCAGTAAAACCCTGTCTCCACCAGCCTGCTCCTAACTGGAAAGAATGCTGGGAGGTCGATGGGCCAAAGGGATAAGATGGGTCATCGCTCCTTTTTACCACAGGGCAGACAAAGCTCGGGCGTTTGGTAAGTGAAAGGGGAGTTTTACATGCCCTTAAAATAACGTTTTAAAGTTTACATAATCCACAGGTACAAGTAGCACTAAGCACTAAGAAAACAAGTAGGACATCAGAGCAAAGGCAGCAAAATACCTTCTGCTCTCTTTAACCGCTATCAGCCACAATGCAGGTTCCCAATGATTTTTTTCTTTATATTATTTTAAAAATATTTTATTTTTAAATGGCAGGTGACATTCAACAGCATTTTATGTTAGTTTCAGGTGTACAACATGGTGGTCAGACAATGATATAATTTACAAAGTGATGCCCTCGATAACTCTCGTACCCACCTGGCGCCACACACAGTCATTACCATGTCATTGACAATTCCCCATGCTGCACTTGACATCCCCATGACTATTTGGTAACTACCAATTTGTACTTCTCAATCCCTTCAACTTTTCACGAAGCCCCCCAACCTCCCTCCCCTCTGGCAGCCATCAATCTGTTCTCTGTATCTATGAGTCTGTTTCTAATTTGTTTGTTTGTTTTTTTGTTCTTTAGATTCCACATTTAAGGGATATTTGATTTTCTGTTTTAGTCAATGACAGCCTTATCTATTAAACAGGAATATCACAGAACATGCCCTATGGAGCCAGTGTAGCACATTTAAGCATCGAGAGACATTCCTCCTGCATGTGCTGAGGATCTAATTCCCGGTTTTCAGTACCAAAGGCCTGGTCCCCAGTTCTGTTCCCCTCCTCCCCACCAGGCTCCTCAAACACCAGGGGCAGCAACAGGATCCACCCAACACTTGCTGTCCTGTTCCCATGTAGTTTCTAAGTAAGTCCTCTAGGTGTCTTCAGTGACCAGCATTCAGGGAGATTTTCGTGCACGTGAGCCGCAAGTGAGGTATTCAGCATGAAAGAACAAGTTCTTCAATCTCTTCTTTAGAGCATTTTGATAATCTAGAATGAAGTCTTTTGGAGTCCATGTCTGTCTTTTGTGCAAATAAATACTTCTAAACATAAAAAAAAAACAACTTTTCACATTCATCTTCTCTAAACATTTTAAAAATATTTCACATTCATTTTAGGGAAAATACTGATCTCACATTTCTACAATGTGACTGCTCAAGGAAACTTTCTTCTAACATAAGTGGTTTAAATTAAATTGTAAAATAACACAAAACCCCGCAAAAAACAAAAAACAAAAAAAAACCCTGAGGGGCAAAAGCAAGCACATCTCTGGCGGTGGGGGGTTACTGTTAGGGGATGAAAGGTATAATAATGGAAATATGCCCCTCTAGTCTGTATTATGCAAATTAGAGTTGCCACAAAAGGCAGAGTCCAAGCACATTCTGTAGTGGGTTTAGTTTGTCAGGCTTTGAGCTTCAAACTGTAATCTGTTTTTCTTTGTTATTCCAGGTTTGAGCTTGGGAAGAAGTCTAAAAATAATCCAGGTGGGAAGATAGGGTTGTTCTTTCAACCTAAGGGAAAGAGTTTGAGGAGGGGGATGTGATGTGAGATTTGACACTGACAAATGTGGGTGGAGTGAATGTACAGTGGGGTAGGGAGTTTTTGTTGCAAGCTGGAAGATCTATTGACTCTATCTGCAAGGCTCCATGACACTTAGTCCAAGATATTGATGACCCAGCAGAGGTTTGCAACACCTAAAAATGTCACTTTCAAATAAGGTTTCTTCAAATATTTTTCAAGTAAGTTTTTACATTCAAATAAGTAAACAAGACATTTAATTTGCAATTATAATTAAAAGATAATAGAGCATCCCATGAAATCACTTCCTTTATTTTTGTGTTCTTAGAGCTACAGAATATCAAAGCATTTTTTAAAGCTTTCTATTTGGCAAGGCCAGCGTGGCTCAGTGGTTGATCATTGACTTATGAACCAGGAGGTCACAGTTTGATTCCTGGTAAGAGTACGTGTCTAGGTTTCAGGCTCGATCCCCACTGTGGGGCATGTAGGAGGCAGCCAATCAATGATTCTCTGTCATCATTGATGTTTCTATCTCTCTCTTCCTCTCCCTTCCTTTCTGAAATCAATAATAAAAACATATTAAAAAATAAAGCTTTCGATTTGGAAACTTTTAAACTTATAATAAGAAAGTTCCAGAAGTAAAATAGTTACAAGAAACACTTCTAGACCTTTTATTCAGATTAACCTATTGTTGTTAACACTTATGCCATTTGCTCTGTCATTTGTGCTCCTTGAACTCTTTTTTTCTATCTCTGTATTTTTCTAAACTCTTTTAGAGAAAGTTACAAATATCATGGCCTTTTACACATAAATTCTCCAGTGTGTATTTCCTAAGAATGATTATATGGTCATTTACCTCTTAATTTCACACTGATACAAGGTTTTTCTCTCATTACTATCTATATTTCAATTTTTTTCAGTAATCTAGTGATGTCCTTTATAGTATACTAGAGGCCCAGTGCATGAATTTGTGCGTGGGTGGGGTCCGGCCAGCTGGCCCCAATAGGGGCTGATAGGGGCTGGGCCAGCGGGGGGGTGGGGCCATGAGAGGCTGGAGGAGGGGTGGATATTGGAGCCCTGATTGGGCCGGTTTGCCACCGCAGTAGGCATCATAGCGACTAGTTGTTCAGGTGTTCCGGTCACTTGGCTTTTATATATATAGATTTTCCTCTCCAGTGGATCCAGTCTAAGGTTAGGCATTGCATTTAGTTGTCAAGTCTCTCTGGCCTCCTCTAATCTGGAACAAATCCTACAACTGTTCCTTGTCTTGTCTGATACTGACATTAAAAAAATATATATATATATAACTTGCCCCCTCCCCTTTTAAAAATAAATATAACATTGCTATTTTGTGTTTGAGGTTTCCTTGTGATTAGATTGAGGCTGTGCATTCTCAATGAGATTACTACATAGGTGATGTGTCCTCCCAGGACATTGCATCCGGAAGCACACAATGCCCATCTGTCTGTCTCTTGTTGGCGATATTAATTTTTTATATCCTGGTTAAGGCATAGTCTGAGTTTTTCCATTATATACTTACTTTTGTCTCTCTCTTGCAACTGACAGGACTATGCAAATATGCACAACTTACCAACTTTTTCTTCAAGACTTAGCATTCATTGACAGTTCTTTCTTAGATGACAATTTTCTAACTCCAGCACGACTACCTCTGTATCTACTATACTATATTTGGCACTCTGCATTCTATTAGAAGCAAAAGACCTCGTTTCTTATCTATCTATCTGTAGGAATCCCTTTCCACGTCCAGCGTGGTCCAGGGTTCCAGTTCAGGGTTCGGGTTCTGGAGAAGGGCCGCACACAAATGAATGGAGACTGAAAAAGTTCAATTTGGCGAAATGGGGGGCCAGGCGGTAGTCCAACTCTAGTGGGAGAACTACTCCCTGCTCTGGCCCTGCCATCCCTTTTATTGAGGCTTTGGGGAAAACATCTTAGCCAGGATAAACAGAAATTTACATGGGAAAAATAAAGGTGGAGGCTGCTTCAGCTAACAATGTCTCAACTGAAGGGTGAGTGGTTAGAGCAATTAAGGTTGTTGACCAGCCTTCCTGGCTTCCTGTCAACATCTCTCTTTTAGTGAAACTGATTTGTTTCCGGCATCTATCTATCTATCTATCTATCTATCTATCT